>NC_092768.1:24972202-25296845 GCF_047496795.1 Chiloscyllium punctatum | reverse complement strand
GACCTGCTGAGCCTTTTCCAACATTTTCTGTTTGTTTCATGAAGAGTTGTTTGTGCTTTATTTTCCGAAGATGAATTCGTCTGGGTGACAGTGAATGGCTATTTTGCAGATGGGACGAGTTTTACAGTGATGTTTCTTCTCTATCAGTTCCTGGAGCACTGATTTTCTGGTATATGTCAATGACTTGAGTGCGGGCCTGTGGACTGAATTGGGACTAATATAGATGTCATCAAAGTCAGCATTATTTAAACAGCAAATAGATCAGTGATAGACATCTGGAGGACAGAGTCATATCAATGGAATGAACTGACATCTTGAAGCTGTAATTTATGTGAAGTGGTACCTATTGATTTTAAGCTCTTGATCACAGTGTCACATCATCAATCATTTGTGCACATATTCATCAAAGCCTGCTTGTTCCTCCACTTGCTTTAGAATTTACCCTTTTGTTTATATGGTCCTTCTCTTTGAATCAAATATCTGTACAAAATGAACAAAATTATGAAGAAATTCTACAAAACATTGTTTGAGCTCTACAGGAGAGCTTTATCGAATTCTGGACATGGCACTTTGCAAAAGATATGAATACATTGACCATAGTTTTGGGAAAGAAGACATCAGTTTGCAGAATAGATCTGAGAGGTGGGTTATTCTCTTGAGGGTAGAGAAAATTCTGAGCAGGTTTACAAGATTTGATAAAAATTATCAGGTGCCTGGACAAAATAGTGAAAGCATGAGAATCTGTTTGTTTTGACAGAAGTGTCCCTAACAAGTGCTGATGGACTTCTAGTGATTGGCAAATTAATCAAAAGCAACAACAGGAAAAAGGTTTCAATGAAACAGTGAGACGTCAGGAACTGGAATCCATTGCCTGAGAATCAGGTGGAGGGTGATCCAATCAGAGCTGTCTATCTAATGAGAAAGTCACTATAAAATGAAATAAAAGTATTAATGATAATGTTATTATGACATTACTCAAAGAAATGCTGTCAAGAATCAACAAAGAGGGCACTGGAAGAATATGAATAAAGAGCTATAATCAATATTCAACATATCAGAATGTTATTAAAAAGTTTACAGGTTTTACTGAGGGGCGATATTCATTGGTCTTTGAGAAGGTAAAGACAGAAATGTATCAGACTCAGAGCAGGAACAGTTGAGCTCAGTTACAGCAGCCCGTAAAATGCAATGTAGACACCCAGTTCCCAGAGCCCATGGGGGACAGAGTCCATGAGAGTAGAGCAATAGACATGGCCAGATCAGCAAAAATCAAAATGTTTTTCCAGGCAAAAGTCAGGGCAATAAGTATGGGTGAATTGCACCTCGAATGGATCAACGCAGACACAATGGGCCAAATGGCCTTTTTCTCTGTTGACCATTCTACATTTCAATGATTTTGTGATCAGTTTTGCGATATCCACCATATCTAAGGAAGAATGCACTGGCCTTGGAGGCTGTCCAGAGGACTTTTGCAATAATGATCCCAGGGATGGAGGGATTGTCATATGAGGAGTGGTTGAAAATGCTGAGCCTGTACCGATGGACCCCCATCCATCCCTTGTGCTCAGTAGCTGCAGTGTGTCTTTAAAATGTACTGCAATAACTCTCCCGGCACTGAAATCTTGATCACTGCTCATTCTTAATGTGTCTTTTCTGTTTTTCTTTCTCAGAGAAGCTTCAGAACAATGTTAATGAGTTTCTGATTCAGTCTTTTTGTTGTCCGTTGAGGTGACTTCCAACAGCATCACTGAGGTGCATATTTTTTGTTGGTTTTGCTCATTTTAATTGGGATTACTAGAATCTGATCCTAAGCCCAGGAACAACCTGTGTTTCAATGGACAGTAACTGTGTGGGCCCCATGGCTGATGAGTTAGTGAATACAATACATCCTGCTTATCTAAAGGTCAGACAGAGCTCTGCATCAGATACGGGGACAGGTCAAGGCAGAGCCCAGTTCCAGTTTCTGGGCAAAGTCCAGAGGTGTAACACACATTCTGGACTGGGATCAGGCATCTGGGGATCCTGTGGGCAGCCAGTTGCAGGGTGGAACACAAATCATTAGGGACTTGGAAAGAATTGGTTTCTTTTAACACTATCATTCATAAGTTGTGAGATGCTTGACATCCAGTCAGAAATTGAATGATCTGCTCACTCTCTTGTTGGCTGGGGACAGGTGGTTACCATGAGGATGGATGTTCTAAATGACCTGTGATGGGAAAGAGTGGCTGGGAAAGGGAAGGTGATGAAATTAAAGGTCAGAGAATATGTAGTGAAACCTCCAGCAATTCATTGAAGCAGAGTCACAAATGTCCATGTCTTTGGAGTGGTCAGAGAGGATGATTTGTCAGCTCAGTTGGTTGGGTAGCTGGTTTACAATTAGGGATGATCCTGAAGTGCTTTTGTTTTCATTGGTACGCCCAATGCTATAAGGAAGGGAGTTCCATGATATTACCCTAATGACACTGAAGGAGCTGCATTACAGTTTGCAATCAGGATGGACAATAGATAATAGACAATAGGTGCAGGAATAGGCCATTCTGCCCTTCGAGCCTGCACGACCATTCAATATGATTATGGCTGATCATCCTTAATCAGTATCCTGTTCCTGCCTTATCTCCATAACCCTTGATTCCACTATCCTTGAGAGCTCTATCCAACTCTTTCTTAAATGAATCCAGAGACTAGGCCTCCACTGCCCTCTGAGGCAGAGCATTCCACACAGCCACTACTCTCTGGGTAAAAAAGTTTCTCCTCATCTCTGTCCTAAATGGTCTACCCTGTATTTTTAAGCTGTGTCCTCTGGTTTGGCACTCACCCATCAGTGGAAACATATTTCCTGCCTCCAGAGTGTCACGGTGAGTGACTTGGAGGGGAACTTGCAGGTGGTAGTGTTCCCATGTTTCTGGATGATAGTAAAATGACACAGTATGTTCAGAAATGTGACATGCAGCGATCTTATAAGTACAAAGAGAGAATGAAGAGATTTGGACATACTGGACAGGACTGTCTTGGCTAAATGAGGGATGATATCGGGTTCTGAGTGACTGGATAGGGTGGAAACCCAAGGTTGTTTACTCTTGTGGTGGAGAAGTCTGCCTTTAATGACAGAGAGACAAATAATGTTTCTCTCAGAGGGTCAATGAAGTATGGTGATCTCTTCTCAAGTATGTACATGAGGCTGGTCTTTAAATTTATTCAAAATTATGTTCAATAGATTTTTCACAGACAGGGGAGTGAAAGGTTAAGGTATACGTACAGGAAAGTGGAGGTTAGAACTCATTGATTGTCAGACAGCATGATCGAACAAGTGATCTACTCCTGCCCTTATGTCCTTTGTTCCTGTGTATGGTCTATTTCATCATTCACCAAAAAGTGAGAAACAAAAATAGTGATGACAGTTTTAGGATGAAAGTACATAAAATTCAAATTATTCTCTCCATGCTCTGATTATTCCTGGACTGAGAGGCAGTGAGATGGAGAGTCAAACAGAGATGGACAGAGACAGAAACAGAATGAGCATACTGCTCACTCTAATTCTTCCCTCTCCACCCTCCCAGTTTAAACTTCTGCTCTCAGGATATTAACAGGAAAAGAGAGGGTAAGTAGAAATAAACTACTTCCAAAGTAGTGGCGTAGTCTGAGACTTAGGGCCAGACCATTCAGCAGAAATGTTCGGCAGCACTTCTACGCACAAAGGGTTGTGAATATTTGGAATGCTCTTCCACAAATGGCAGTGAATGCAAGATCAGTTGTTAACAAAAGCTTAGTTACCTAAGATTTAAAGTTAAGCAAGTGTATTAAGTGGTAAGGTTGAAAGAGAGGTATATGAAGTTAGGCCACAAATCAGCCACTGAAGTTTGAAACTGGTTAGAGAGCTTGAATGGCCTACATCTGTTCATTGGTCTACCTCTTCACGTTAATATAGCGTATGACAATGCTGCTTCTTAAACAAGGTTATGCTTTTTTCCTCTAAGAAGTCATAAAAGCAGCAATTCTGAAAAGTCTAATTTTGAATGGTTTTAGGGCCAATTTGATTATAGTTAATGGATACTGTCTCAGACAAAAGGCTTTCACGTTTAAGAAAAGCTTAACTATAGAGACATAGCAATGTATAGCATGCCAAACTCATCCATGCTGACCAGATATCCCAACCCAATCTAGTCCCACCTGCCAGCACCACCCTATATCCCTCCAAACCCTTCCTATTCATATACCCATCCAAATGCCTTTTAAATGTTGCAATTGTACCAACCTCCACCACTTGCTCTGGCAGCTCATTCCATACATGTACCACCCTCTGCATGAAAAAGTTGCCTGTTAGGTCTCTTATATCTTTTCCCACTCACCCTAAACATATGCCCTCTAGTTCTGAACTCCCCCACTCCAGGGAAAAGACTTTGGCTAGATATCTTATCCATGTCTCTCATGATTTTATAAACCTCTAAAATGTCACCCCTCAGCTTCCGACGCTCCAAGGAAAACAGTCCCAGCCTATTCAACTTCTCCATATAGCTCAAATCCTCCAAGCCTGGCAGCAGCCTTGTAAACCTTTTCTGAACCCTTTCAAGTATCACAACATCTTTCCGATAGGAAGGAGACCAGAATTGTACGCAATATTCCAAAAGTGGCAGAACCAATGTCTTGTACAGCTGCAACATGACCTCCCTACTCCTGTACTCAACACTCTGACCAGTAAAAGAAAGCATACTTAAACCCCTTCTTCACTATCCTATCTACCTGCGACTCTACTTTCAAGGAGCTATGAACCTGCACTCTAAGGTCTCTTTGTTCAGCAACACTCCCTAGGACTTTACCATTACCTCTAAGATTTGTTTTCCCAAAATGTAGCACCTCGCATTCATCTGAATTAAGCTCCATTTGCCATCTCTCTGGCCATTGGCCCATCTGGTCAAGATGCTGTTATAATCTGAGTTAACCCTGTTCGCTGTCCACTACACCTCCAATTTTGGTGTCATCTGCAAACTTACTAATTGTACCTCTTATGCTCACATCCAAATAATTTATGTAAATGACAAAAAGTAGGGGACCCAGCACCGATCCTTGTGGCACACCACTAGTCACAGGCCTCCAGTCTGAAAAACAACTCTCCACCACCACTCTCTGTCTTCTACCTTTGATCCAGTTTTGTATCCAAATGGCTAGTTCTCCCTGTATTCTGAGATCTAACTTTGCTAATCAGTCTCCCATGGGGAACCTTGTTGAACACCTTACTGAAATCCATATATATCACATCTACTGCTCTGCCCTCATCAATCCTCTTTTTTACTTCTTCAAAAAACTCAATCAAATTTGTGAGATATGATTTCCCATGCACAAAGCAATGCTGACTATCCCTAATCAGTCCTTGCATTTCCAAATACATGTACATCCTGTCTCTCAGGATTCCCTCCAAAAACTTGCCCACCACCGACGTCAGGCTCACTGGCCTATAGTTCCCTGGCTTGTCCTTACCACCCTCCTTAAACAGTGGCACCACGTTAGCCAACCTCCAGTCTTCCAGCTCCTCATCTGTGACTATCGATGATACAAAAACTCAGCAAGAGGCCCAGCATCACTTCTCTAGCTTCCCACAGAATTCTCGGGTACACCTGATCATGTTCTGGGGATTTATCCACCTTTATGCGTTTCAAGACATCCAGCACTTTTCCTCTGTAATTTGGACATTTTGGAAGGTGTCACCATCTATTTCCCTACAGTCTATATCTTCCATATCCTTTTCCACACTAAATACAGTTGCAAACTACTCATTTAGTATTTCCCCCATTTTCTGTGGCTCCACACAAAGGCCGCCTTGCTGATCTTTGAGGGGCCCTATTTTCTCCCTTGCTACCCTTTTGTCCGTAATGTATTTGTAAAAACTCTTTGGATTCTACTTAATCCTATTTGCCAAAGCTATCTCATGTCCCCTTTTTGCCCTCCTGATTTCCCTCTTAAGGATACTCCTACTGCCTTTATACTCTTCTAAGGATTCATTAATCTATCCTGTCTATACCTTACATATGCTTCCTTCTTTTTCTTAACCAAACACTAATTTCTTTAGTCATCCAGCATGCCCTATGCCTACCAGCCTTCCCTTTCACCCTGACAGGAATATACTTTCTCTGGATTCTCGTTTTCTCATTTCTGAAGGCTTCCCATTTTCCAGCTGTCCCTTTACCTGTGAACATCTGTCCCCAATCAGCTTTCGAAAGTTCTTGCCAAATACCATCAAAATTGGCCTTTCTCCAATTTAGAACTTCTATCCTTTTCCATTACTATTTTAAAACAAATAGAATTATGGTCACTGGCCCCAAAGTGCTCCCCCACTGATACTGCCTTATTTCCCAAGAGTAGGTCAAGTTTTGCAACTTTTCTCATAGGTACATCCACATACTAAATCAGAAAACTTTCTTGTACATACTTAACAAATTCTTCTCCGTGTAAACTCTTAAAAACTATGGCAGTCCCAGTCTATGTTTAGAAAGTTAAAATCCTCTCCCAAAATCACTGCTACTCCAAAAGATTAGATTATCTACAGTGTGGAAACAGGCCCTTTGGACGAACCAGTCCAAACCCATTTCCCTCTAACTAATGTACCTAACACTACAGGCAATTTCACATGGCAAATCCACCTGACCTGCACATCATTGGACTGTGGGAGGAAACCCACAAAGACACGGGGAGAATGTGCAAACTCCGCACAGTCGCCAGAGGCTGGAATTGAATCTAGGACCCTGGTGCTGTGAGGCATCAGTGCTAACCACTGAACCACTGTGCCACTTGGAAGAGAGTCCAATGATCCACAAATGTGAATCCTTCTCCCATACACCAGCTCCTCAGCCATCTGCTCAATCTTCCTATTCCTGCCCTCACTAGCTTGTAATACCGGGTTTAATCCAGATATTACCACTCTCGAGGATCTCCTTTTTAAATTCCTGCCTAACTCTTTGTAATCACCCTTCAGAATCTCACCCTTTTCCCTTCCTATGTCATTGGTTCCAACGTGGACAATGACCTCTTGCTGGCCCCTCTCTCCCATGAGAACATTTCTTTTATCATCCAGCATTCCCTCCACCTACCAGCTTGTCCTTTCACCCTCACAGGAATGTACTGTGTCTAGAATCTCGTTATCTCATTTCTGAAGGCTTCCCATTTTCCAGCCGTCCCTTTACCTGTGAACATCTGCCTTGTGCAATAAAAGTGTGGTGGCCAATTCTCCCAGCCAACTTTTGGTTTGCTTTGCTTTGGTTTTTTATAGTAGACTGACTGTTTACTGAAAGCAGGCAGCCAGATAGTGAGGCTGCTGGTCCAAGAAACAGCTACATGGAAGAAGGTGTTCCATGCTGAATATTTCTGCCATCACTCTCTCTCCTGTAAGACCCTATGTTTGATTTTACATTTTGTGCCAAAGAGTGTTTATGGGGATTGTGCAAGTAGTTAGAACAGCATCATTAAGTTGGGATAGTTGGGTTTTCAGATAGGTTGTTATTCTGTATTCTGTTCTCTTTTGTTTGTGTTTCATCATAATAGAACATAGAACAGTACAGCACCATACAGCCCTTTGGCCCTTGATGTGTTGCTGGCCTTTTATCCTACTCTAAGATCAACAAACCTACATACCCCACATGGTACTAACTTCCATGTGCGTATCAAGAATTGTTTAAATGCCCCTAATGTATCTGACTGTACTATCACTGTAGGCAATGCATTCCATGAACTCACCACTTTCTGAAATCTCCCCTAAACCTTCCTCCAATTCCCTTAAAATTATGTCCCCTCATGATAGACATTTCCTCCATGGGAAAGAAAGTCTCTGTCTATCCACTCTATCTATGTCTCTCAACATCCTGTACACCTCTATCAAATCACCTCTCATCCTCTTTGCTCCAATGAGAAGAACCCTAGCCTCCTCAAGTTTTCTTCATAAAACATGCCGTCCAGTCTAGGCAGCATCCTGGTACATATCCTTTGCACCCTCTCTAAGGGTTCCTCATCTTTCGTATAATGAAGTATTGAAAATGAATTTCCTCTTGTTTAAAACTAAGTGGTTGTGCCAGCTGCATCACTCCTGAAATATCCACTCAACACCTGCTGAAAACAACTAGCAAAGTTAGGGTCTGGTCTATTTTTTTGAAATGTTTTGAGGGGGTCTGGCCTGGTTCATTGTAGTGATCACTGCACTCTGCAGCAGTCTCTCGAGAGCTTTACAGAGGAAGCTTGATTATCTGAAGGACATGGATGGAGAATATTTTGTTCGGATAATCAAATGCTGGATAATCGAATGCTGGATAACACAGTTTAGCCAACCTTGCGATCTTTTTTGGATTATCTGAAATTTGAATAATCAAGGTTCCTCTGATAATTATCCTGCTTTTACTCTCTGGGCTATGGCAAATAAAGGTTCCCTAATTTAGAGAAATGAACAGGCAGGAGAAAGAGGGATATGGATCAGTAGAAGCAAAACGTTTTCTGTTTGGAAAGGCATCAGGTTTGGTGGGCCAAAAGGGCCTGTTCCTTGCTGTACTGACCTTTGTTCATTGTTTATTACCATAACTCCTTTACTGATCTGCTCCAGGAAAGGTGTGATCACACCAATGAGATTACAGAGGAGATTTAAAACGTGTTGTCGGACTGGAAACTTTAGCAACTGTTTTCTTTTTGTAACTGAGGAGATGTTTAACTGTGGAGTAGAAATAGAGAGGACGAGGTAAACCGTTTAGACAGATCCCATAACGGAGAGGGCCAGGGATGTAGAGTAATGGAAGGATATTAGACCCAGAGACTGGGAATTCGGATCTGGATCTCCCTGTCTGAAAGAGGAATAGCGAAGAAACTGTTTTTTTGAAAAGTGGTTTGTGTACAGATAACGTTTTGGAAGGTGGGGTTAGACTCGACGGGCCGATTGGTCTCCCTCTGTGCCCTGAACCTCCTGTGAGGGTACACGTGTGTGCAAGACATACAATGTATGTATAAATAAACGAACATTGGGGAGAATCAGGGGAAAAGAGTGCGTGTGGGGGAGCAGGGAGTGATCTTTCTCTCCTGAAACAGCGAATGGTGGAAATTAACCCGAGCGGGATCCCCGATGGGACATGAAGTTGAACAAACATTTCAATGTTCCAGAGGCTGCAGATAACCTGGCGAAGGCTCAGCTCAAGATTCTCCGGATTACACTCTGAAGCACAGCCGTCCTTCCACAGTTTATGAAGTTAACGCCCTCAAAATTGTCGTTGAAAATCTTGCAAAAGGGAAGCGGAGGTGACATCAAATAGAAACTGAAAGGCGCTGATCACTGCTCCTTGGTGTCGCCCTTCCCGAATTTTGGATTTTTCTTTCTGGGTGAGTTTGGGGGTAATTTCAGCTCCTGCCAGTTTCGGTGTAATTGACTCCGGTCTCCCTGAGGGTGGGGGAGCCCCTGGATCACACACTCAGCCGCGGAACCTAACAGAGGCCGGCCCGGGAACTGGGAGGGCCGGGCTGTGGGAGAACAGAGGGTAAAAACAATGACTGCAGATGCTGAAAACCAAATACTGGATTAGTGGTGCTGGAAGAGCACAGCAGTTCAGGCAGCATCCAACGAGCAGCGAAATTGACGTTTCGGGCAAAAGCCCTTCATCAGGAATAAAGGCAGTGAGCCTGAAGCATGGAGAGATAAGCTAGAGGAGGGTGGGGGTGGGGAGAGAGTAGCATAGAGTAGCTTCAGAGCAGAGGAAATGACCTGGGAGTTGCAGTGGGAGAGGGACTTATTGTTTTTACCTTGTTGATTTTAACCCTCCTGCGAATCCTCTTGCAAGGATGCCTGCCTTGAAGAAGTTTTCCTCCTCTCTCTACAAGAATCTCAGCGAGTCCCTCTCCCACTGCAACTCCCAGGTCATTTCCTCTGCTCTGAAGCTACTCTATACTACTCTCTCCCCACCCCCACCCTCCTCTAGCCTATCTCTCCATGCTTCAGGCTCACTGCCTTTATTCCTGATGAAGGGCTTTTGCCCGAAACGTCGATTTCGCTGCTCATTGGATGCTGCCTGAACTGCTGTGCTCTTCCAGCACCACTAATCCAGTATTTGGTTTTCAGCATCTGCAGTCATTGTTTTTACCTTGTTGATTTTAACCCTCCTGCGAATCCTCTTGCAAGGATGCCTGCCTTGAAGAAGTTTTCCTCCTCTCTCTTCAAGAATCTCAGGGAGTCCCTCTCCCACTGCAACTCTCAAGTCATTTCCTCTGTTCTGAAGCTACTCTATGCTACTCTCTCCCCACCTCCACCCTCCTTTAGCTTATATCTCCATGCTTCAGGCTCACTGCCTTTATTCCTGATGAAGGGCTTTTGCCCGAAACGTCGATTTCGCTGCTCGTTGGATGTTGCCTGAACTGCTGTGCTCTTCCAGCACCACACTCTTGGCAGGGAATTTGTTTTCGGTGTACAGAAGTACTACGTTAGCTTTGGGACGTCGATGTAAGGTACTATGTAAATGCTATGTAAATGTAAGGTGCTATGTAAATGCAGTCAACATTATTCAGGAGCTTGCAAGGGTCAATGTTGCAGAGACGTTTTTTTCCCTTGGGCTGGTGACTAGCGCTTTTGAATGGAAGACAGTCATTAATAAATCCAACTGATAACCCTGCAGCAACTTCCTCAACCAGAAAGAGGGAGTGGTTGATGTGGGTGCTCGTTCTCCCCCACTCTCTCCGTCTCTGTTTCAGGATGTTGAATCTCACATTTCCTGTGCAGTGCCCCAGGCGAACGAGAGACAACTTCCAGAAACTGGCCATTCAGCCCCACGTGTATGTGTGGTCAGAATACATCCGTGCAATCCCAGACATTCTCTTTCCACCTTCCAGCTCCTGGTCCATATCCATGCACATCCAGATCCAGTGACTTTTTAAATGAGTTGAGCATTTTCACGTTTAGTATCAAATTGGGCAGAGAATTCCAGATGCTGACCACCGGCTGAGTGGAAGGGACACTGCTCATGTCCCCTATCATCCTTTATCCATCACCTTCAATCTCTGCCCCCGGGAGTTGATTGCACTTGTGGGAGGGGGGAACCATGTCTTCCCTGTCCATGCTATCCCAGAGCCTCATGCTGGGTACACCTCGATTTAGCCACAGGTCCACACCCCCCAACAAACCACCCTCCCGTGTTGGCACCCTCCCCTGCCCCCACAGGAATTGCAAAACCTGCGCCCACACCTCCTCCCTCACCACCATCCAAGGCTCCAAAGATGCCTTCCACATCTGTCAACATTTCACCTGCATATCCATCAATGTCCTTTATTGTATCCCTTGCTACTGATGTGGTCTCCTCTACACTCCCCACAGAGTGCATTAGGGAACCTCTCCAGGACACCTGCACCAATCAACCCCACTGCCCTGTGGCCCAACATTTCAACTCCCCCTCCCACTCTGCCGTGGTCATGCAGGTCCTGGGCTGCCTCCACCGCTGCTCCCTCATCACCCGATGCCTGGAGGAAGAACACCTCATCTTCCGAATTGGAACACTTCAACCCCAGGGCATCAATGTGGACTTCACCAGTTTCCGCACTTCCCCTACCCCACCTTATCTCAGTTCTAACCTTCCAGCTCAGCACTGTCCTCACAACCTGTCCTGCCTGCCTATCTTCCTTCCCACCTATCCGTTACACCCTCCTCTCTGACCTATCACCTCCATCCCCACCCCCATTCACCTATTGTACTCTTTGCTACCTTCTCCCACCCTCCCCTGTGACCTATCACCTCCATCCCCTCCCCCATTCATCTATTGTATCCTTTTCTACCTTCTCCCCAGCACACCCCCCCCACCCCCACCGAAATTTATCTCTCCATCCTGGAGGCTTCCTGTCTCTATTCCTGATGAAGGGCTTTTGCCTGAAACATTGATTTTCTTTGGATGCTGCCTGAACTGCTGTGCTTTTCCAACACCACTCTGATCTAAACTCAATTCAGCCACCCCCTCAGCCTCTTCAGGAATACAAGTCTAGCCTACTCGATCATTCCTCATTACTGCAATCTCCAAGCACTGTCAACATTGTTGTAAATCTTCTGAATAATGTCTAGAACCATTGTGTCCTTCCTGTAATGAGCTGACCAGAACTATACACGAAACTCCAATCACTAGACAGAGTCGTTATATAGATCCAACAATTATTTTCTGTTTTGTATTCATGTCTCACCCGATGAAGGAAAGCATCATATATGCCTTCTTGACCTCCTAATCTACCTCTCTGGCTGTCTTCAGAGACTGTGGACATGCACTTTAAGATCCTTACTTTTGTGCCCCTCAGTTCTCTCCTGTTTTGTGTGCATTCCTTGGCTTTGCCCTTCCCAGTTCCCTCATTGAAGGGAATTGCATTTGCCCTCTCAGCCATATCATTGATATCATTTTGCAGTCAACGGCCATTCTCTTCCCTAATATTTATATGCTCTGTTTTTAACATGTGGAAATATCCCAATTGTGCTTCCAACATTCACATCTAAATTGTTAATATGTACCACTATCAGATAGGGACCCAACATAGAGACCTGTGAAACACCACAAGAAGATGCCTCCCAGACACAAAAACACCCATTGACAATTACCGTTTGTTTCATGTCGCTGAGCCAGTTTTGAATCCAACTCACCAGGTTACTGGAAATATTGAATAGGTTTGACAAGGCTGGCAGCTTACCCAGTGTCAGCTTGAATCAGGTGTTGTGACTCCTTTCTTTACATCAGGAGTTTGTCGGCTCAAGTCCCACTCCAGGACTTGACCATAACACCCAGGCTGACACCACAGTGCAGTACTGAGGGAGTGCTGCAGTATTGGGGGTGTGCTCTGATCAATGAGATTTTATTGAAAATCTTACTTGATCTCTTGGTTTACCCATGTTCAGAGATGTCAGTCCTCCAGTACTTTCCTTCTCATTATGGTTATCTTTATGAGCCCACTGCTTCATAGCAAATTAGTTTTGAAAATGAATATGGTGCATTGGTATGAATAAAGATTTTGCATTTATCATCATAGATTTATTTTACGTTGGGGGAATAATCTGATGCAGATTGTAATTTCATGTTAATCTACACTTTTTATAAAATGTGTACCCAGTGATGCACAATTGATTGTTTAATAAATCTCACATGACGTGCTCCTGCACCATTCAATTAGATGAGCTTAATCGCTATCTGCACAAGCAATAATAATTGTGATAGAGTGAGGTGTATTAAATTGTTATTTGAAACTGAAGTATTCAAGGTCTATAGGAGAGTAAAAGGTACCTTGGCCCATTGAGTTGGTATTGGTCTGAAACAGCCACCTGTTTTAATCCCACTTTCCAATACATGGCCTTATATGCCTTGACATTGCAAGTGCACATCTAAATACTTCTTAAAAGTTATGAGGATTTCTGCCTTTACTGTGCATTTCAGATTCCTACCACCCTCTGGGTAAAAAGGATTTTCCTTACAGCCCATCTAAACATCCTGCCCTTTACCTTAAACCACTGGCCCCAGTTATTGATCACTCCACCAAGGCGATAAGTTTCTTCCTGTTTACCCTGTCTGTGTTCCTCATCATTGTTACATCTCAATCATGTGCCTGCTGAATCTCCTCTGCTCCAAGGGAAGCAACCTCAGTCTCTCTGATCTCTACTATTTTCCAGTTTTGGAAGAGTCACATAGATGAATAATTTGTGAAAAATTATTAAGAGAAAGGAGAAAAATATGAAAGTTGGGAAGGCTACTTGGGAATGGATCTGTGTGGAAGCCGGTATGTGTTTGTTAGTGAATGTATGTTTCAGTACTGGGTGTATATGTCAGCACATGTTGATGTAGATACCCAAATGTTGCTGTTCTAGTTGACTGCCCAGTGTGCCCATAAATTGCTCTGACTCTCCCCACTGTTATTGATGTAAACTGTCTGGTAATATTTTCGACAGGTACGACACATTATTCTTGCGTCTCCTGACACTGGATTTCTGAAATGTTTCTTCTGCTCTGGATTCTCGTTTGGATCTTTCATGGTAGGGAAATAAATCTCCAAGATAACAAAAACCTGTTTGCTCTTTTGTATTTTGCTGTTGGGATCACTTGGCAAGTCATTGGACCCTGAGCTAGAATTTTTTCTGTTTCTCATTCTTCATGTTTATCTATTCCTCACTTTGTTTTTGTCTCTCTGTCTCCAATCTCTGCCTCTATCCCTCACTGTCCCTCTGCCTGTCCTTTTCCACCACTCTATTTCTCCCTCTCTGTTCCTCCCTCTCTGCCTCTCCCTCTTACTCTGTTACAATGTCAATATACAGGTGTAATCTAAGCGATAACCAGTTAATCTGATTCTCTCTCCAGTGGTTACTGCAGAAGCGGTGACAGATTTTGCAGTGACAGGACCACCTAACCCTATCATGGGGGTTGTCAAGGGAAACGCGGTCCTGGACTGTCAGTTGGTGCCAGCCAAAGCCCCACAGAATATGGAAGTCCGCTGGATCAATGTAGTCAATGGCTACAACTCACCTGTCCACATGTACAAGGAGGGAGCAGATGATTTGACATTCCAGCCTTCGGCCTATAGAGGCCGGACTGAACTGTTTCTCAATGAAGTGGCGCAAGGGAATCTCTCCCTCAGGCTCAAGGATGTCCAAGTCTCTGACGGGGGAGAGTACAAGTGCTTTGTGGCATCTGATGAAAAACACCATGAGGTCAAACTCACGCTGAATGTGGCAGGTCAGTGACCATTTTGGAAACACCCTGTTTGACCTCCTCAGTGAAGGGCTTATTAAGGTGAAGGATTAAAATTCCTCTAAACCCTGATAGAGCACAAATAGTTCGAGACCCTGACAGGATCGACACTGAGAGTCTATTTCCACTGATTGAGGAATGTAGAACACAGGGACGCAAACTCAGAATAAGGGGACCATCACTTGGCACAGAGACGAGCGGTTAATGTGGAGGCTGAGTAGTTGAGTGTATTTAAGATTGAGGTTTATAGGCTTTTGATTGGCAAAGGGATCAAGTGTTATGTGGAGAAGTCAGGAAAATGGGGCTGAGAAACATATCGGTCATGATTGAATGGTGGAACAGAAGCGATTGACCAAATGGCCGAAGTTTGCTGATATATCATATGTTCCAACACCTGGCCTGTAGACCTGTATGCTTCAGTACTGTAAATGCACATCTAAATAATTCTTAGGTTTTCTAAAGGAGTGAGTTGTGGATTCCCACCACCCTCTGAATGAAAACATTTTTCCTGACATCCTCTTGAAACCTCCTGCCTTAAATCTCTATCACCAGGTCATTGAACCCTCCACCAAGGGAAAAAGTTTCTTTCTGTCTACCTTAATCTCTGCTCTCCATAATTTTATGTATCTTCTAATCATGTTTTCCCCCCACCACCCCTCCCTATCTGTCAGATTTGGGGCGGCACAGTGGTTAGCACTGCTGCCTCACAGCACCAGGGTCCCAGGTTTGGTTCCAGCCTCGGACGACTGTCTGTGTGGAGTTTGCACATTCTCCCCGTGTCTGCGTGGGCACCCTCCGGGTCTCTGGTTTCCTCCCACAGTCCAAAAATATGCAGGTTAGGTGAATTGGCCATGCTAAATTGCCCGTAGTGTTAGATGAAGGGGTAAATGTAGGGGAATGGGTCTGGGTGGGTTGCTCTTCAGAGGATCTGTGTGGACTTCTTGGGCTGAAGGGCCTGTTTCCATCCTGTGAGTAATCTAATCTAATCTCAGTTGCCTCTGGTCTACAGAAACAGCTCCAATCTGTTTAATCTCTCTTCATTACTGAAACTCTCCAGCCCAGGTAACATTCTGGTAAATCTTCTGTGCACCCTCTCCAGTACAATCACATCTCTCCTATAATGAAGATTCCAGAAATGCACACGGAATGTCCAAGAAGTTTTTTTTTTACTTGGAATCAAGGCAATACAATTCCTCAGACTAAACTGTTCTTTAAAAGCAAGACCATGCATTTTAAAATAAAAACAAAGTGCTGTAGATGCTGGAAACCTGAAACAATTTAAGAAAAAGACTGGAGAAAACCTGGAAATCTGACAACATCTGCACAGGGAGAGAAACCAAGTTAGTAAGACTTTTTAAAGAGGGAAAAATTCAGAGGATTCCATCCATTCTTCCCATCTGGGATTGTGATTTTACTTCTTTGAAACCATGGTCAAGAGTTTTGGTCTTGAGCATAATTATCAGGTCAGCATTAATTTACTGTTCAAGAAAATATATCTTTGGTCTGACTTGAGTTCCATAAGTTTCCAGGAAAACCCATTTGCAAGTCGTTAATACTAAATAGTTCAGAGGCACCTGCAAATGTGTGTAGTCACTGAAATTTTGAACCAGATACTGGAGTCCACCTTGTGAGGTTGTACACTTTTTGTGTGGAGACTATTTTCTTAACAGAGAAAGGTTTCAGAAATCTGAAGTGCAAAGGGTCTTGGGAGTCCAAGTTCTTGATTCTTTTAAGGTTAGCATGCAAGTTCAGTTGGTAGTTTGGAAGCCAAATGTACTGTTGGCATTCGTTTCAAGATGGGTAGAATACAAGAGCAGGGATTTATTGCGGAGGCTCTATAAGGCTCTGGTTAGGCCTCATTTCAAAATTTGTAGGGTGGTTTGGGCCTCTTTTCTCAGGAAAAATGTACTGGTGTTGGATGCAGGTCTAGAGGAAACTTATAATGACTATCCTGGGGAGGAAGAGCCTTTCACATAGGAGAAGTTGAGGGCCCTGGGCTTGTATTGGATGGACTTTAGCAGGATGAGAGGAGTGTTCTGATTGAAATTTACAGAATACTGAGAGGCCTAGATAGATTTGTCGTGGAAGAGTTGTTTCCACTAGTAAAGGAGACAGGACCCAAGGGCACAGTCTAAGAGAGAAAGTATAACCTTTTAGAACTGAGATGAGGAGGAATTTCTTCGACCAGAATGTGATAATCGTTGTTACATATGGTTGCGGAGACTAAATCATTGTATGTATTTAACATATAGATGGATGGGCTCATAAGGGGATGAAGGGTTACAGGGAGAAGATGAGAGAATGGGGTTGAGAAACATATGAGCCATGATTGAATGCAGTGCAGACTCGATGGGCTGAATGGCCTAATTTTGCTACTATGTCTTATGGAGCACTCTGGATTCAAATCGGGTTAAAGTGACTTTAGAACAATGCCAGAGAACCATGTTCTGATCCATGCAGGTCAGTGAATTTACAGTGAATTAAAAATTTCTGTGATGTTTGCAATTTAAAAAGTCCTACTTGACTATTTTTTTTAAAAAGTTCATCCTGTGGCTTCTTTGAAGGCCCAGAAACAAGGATTATATGTAAAAACTTTGCCCTGGTGTCTAATTTGTTCCCTGGGTAGTTCCTATCTGTATTGTTCCTCTCTCATCTCTCTGAGTGTGGTTTCTGACAGATTGTGATTGAACCCTGGTTACCCTGTGTGAGGGGATTATGAAAGCACAGGTCAGCTGCAATCTGACTGGGTGGTGCAGGGAGGCCATGACAGGCTTTGCGGCCTGCTTCCCTTCCTGATGTCTCTGTGATTGCAGGTACAGGCCGCCAGCCCAGGATCGAGATGGAGGGCCAAACAGGCGATGGCATCAGTCTGGGCTGCAGATCCGAAGGGTGGTACCCACAGCCGCCCGTCCTGTGGGTAGATGGAGATGGTGTGAATGTGACGGCCCAGCAGCAAACCACGTACCAGCCAGACCCTCAGGGGCTGTTCACGGTCAGCAGCTCCATCGGGATCCCCAAGCACTCCCCCAACAAGTACACTTGTGTCATTAACAATGTGATCCTGAAGGAGACACAGGAAGCTCACATCCAGATCGCAGGTCTGTCATGGTGGGAGAAGACTTTCCCAGATACTCAGCGGGCTGGGGGAAAGGACTTGAATCAGATTATTGAGAAATACAAAATCCCGAGGAAATGCTGTGATTGAAACAGGTTCCTCGTGGCCCTGGTCAGAGACAAGTGGCAAAGGTCAGCATCTCACGGCTACAGCTTGCCTGTCGTGGCAACAAAAAAGGCATTTTACCAGGAAAGAGGGAGTGATGGAGATTGAGAGAGAGTGAGAGGCTGCAACAGAAAGCGAAGGAGAGGCTGTGATACAGACTGGGGGAAGGAGAGGGTGTGATGGAGAAGGAAGGAGAGGGTATGATGAAAGTGGGGAGAGGGAGGGTTGAATTGAGTTTGCGAGAAGAGAGAGAGGTGATGGACAGAGAGTGGGTGTTGGAGGGAGAGAGAGATAATGGAATGGTGGGTTCAGGAGAGGGAGATGAGTAAAGGAGGGGGGAGGGTTGACGGATGGAGAGGGGAGATATAAACTGGGAATGGGGTGTGACAATGGCTTTGTGTTAACTCAAACAACTGAATGGTTCATTTTCTCAAAGTCTCCCTTTTTCTGTTTTCCCCCATCCCCATTCTCTCCCTTTATATCTTCCATTCTCCCTCTGGCTTTCTCTTTCCCTCTCACCCTTACTCTTTCTCCCTTCTCTCCTGTCCCACTTCCATACCTCCATCTCACACCCCTTTCTTTCTCCATCTCTCATTCTCATCTCTTTCTTTTTCTGTATTTTTTCTTCCTTCTATCTCCCCTTTATGCCCATTCTCTCTCTCTTGCTGTCTCTCTCCTTCACTCTTTGTTTCTCTGTCTCCCCCTCATCCTCTCAACCCCTCCACTTGTTCTGTCCTGCTCACTATCTCTCATCTCTCCCCTTCTCTGTCTGTCCCTCTCTCCCACTTTCTTTCTCCCTTCTTCTCCTCTCTCTTTCCCTCCCCATCTTTGCCACCTCCTTCTCCCTCTCTCTCTGTCTCTACCTCCTCCTCTCTCTTGCCCGCTCTCTTTTTCCTCTTTCTCTTTCTCCCTCATACACTCTCTCTTCCCTCCTCTCTTTCCTTCTCTCTCTTTCCTTCTCTATCTTTCTCCTACGCTCTCCCTCACCCTCCCATCGTCCTCCCCCTCTGTCTCTTACTCCCATTCTCTCACTATCTCTGTCTCACTCTGACTGTCTCTGTCTCTTCTCATCTCTCTCTCGATACAGATTCTTTCTTCCCCAATGTTTCCAGATGGCTGATAGCGTTCTGGATCCTGTTTCTTCTGATTGTTGCAGCAGTTACTCTCGCAGTGTGGTACCATTGGAAATTACAGAATAAAATTCAAGGTGACAAACTCTGCTGAAACTCTCAGAAGGTTTTTCAAGAATATTCGTAAACAGAAACTAATAAGACATTAACAAAAAATAAAACAGACAGTGCTTGTAATACTGCATAGATTAGGCAGAACCTGTGGAGAGAGAGAGAGAGAGACAGCGTTCGTGTTTCGGGGAAATAGGAGTTTATTTTTAGTGAAGTGTGTAATGAACAGTGTAATGAGGACCCTTTTCATTACGTTCCGACTCTGACTGTATCTCCCAAGGATATAGTGCCCATTGGGTTCATTAATTTATTTGCTTTTCTTTGCCAGGCCTCAAGAAGTCTGGTGGTATTCTTGGTAAGTAATGTTTCTTCAGTCTATGGGACATGTGGTGATGTTACACTGGCTCTTACTGTTGAGGACTTTCACACTCCCACTGTGACCTTTACTGTTTCTGTCCTGAGAGGGCTCCGACCCCTCCTGTGTGTAACTGATCTCACCAGTCTCCGGGAGGTTCCCTCAGTCAGTTTCTGATCCAACCCTCAAATTTCCAGCTGGGGCATTCGAGCATATTAACACTGCCCTGGTACCCACACCCCCGTCCCAAGACACTCCCAATCCCCTTCTGTCTCTAACTCTCACCCAATTGTCTCTCTGCACTCCCCAACTCTAAACCCTGCTACTCTCTGCCCTCCCCCGCTACTCTTTTCCCCTTCCCAACGCGCTCGCTTTCGCCCCCTCTGCGCTCTCTTCGCCCCCTCCGCGCTCTCTTCGCCCCCTCCGTGCTCTCTTCACCCCCTCCGCGCTCTCTTCACCCCCCCGCGCTCTGTCTCCCCCGCAATAATTTTTCCTCCCCCCCCCAGCACCCTCTCTTCCCGCTGCACTCTCCCTTCTCCCCGTTCCCTCCCTTACACCCCCCAGTGTCCAATCCCCCCCCCCCCCACACTCTGTCTTCCTCTCTGCACTGTCTGTTCACCCCCACATGTTCTCTTCGCCCCCCCCCCCATACCGTCTCCTTCCCCTGTCTTCCCCATTCCCCCCCATACTCTCACCCCCCTCTGTCTTTACCTTATCTCTTCTCCCCAGTCTCTGCTTTTCCACCCCTCACTTTTCCCTCCTCCACGTTGTTCTCTTCCCGTTCTAATTGTACAGGGGTTTGGTAAGATTGGAGCATTGAGTACAGTTTGTCTGCTTACCAGACTAAAGGTGTTCAGGTTATGGACGTAGCGCAATGTTGGCTTATCAGACTGTTGTGTGCGATAACAAGACTTGATCACTTAGATCTCTGAAAAGAGACTGGTTCACTTAGAATTAATTTTTGGAGGTTCAAAGAATGAAGCTGAATCTCTCTATCCCTCTGTCTCTTTGCCCCTTTCCACCTGCACTCCTCATTCCATCAACTCCCTTCCCATCCCCCCTACCCTGTCCCTCTATTTTCCAACTCTACACCCTTCTCTCTGCTCCTTCTCTCTCTCTCCCTCATGCTCCCCCTCCCCCAACTTCTCCCTCACTCCCTCCTTCCTCCTCCCTCTCTCTTCCTTCCTCACACTGCCGCTCGTTCTCTCGCTCTCTCGCTCCTCGCTCTTTCCACATAGTTCTGCAATTACTTCTTGTCCTTTTTAACTATTTCAGTGATTCCCTTCAGAAAGTTCCTGTTGAAAATCATGGAAAAAAAACCTACTGGTACCTCTCTCATGTTTCTGTTTCCATTGTTTTGAGTCCATATCCTCTGTCAGTGACCCTCTCCCCAGTTTCTCTCCAGTTTATTCACTCTGATAACCAGACATTGGGCCCTTCTCCTTTGTCCTTCCCCTTCCTCCTCCCCCTCTTCCACTCTCTCACTCCTTTACATCTCCTCCTCCTCATCGTTCCCTCCTCCTCCTCCTTCTTCTTTCGTTCCTCCACTCTCCCACCTCTTCTCTTTCCCTATTTCTCTCCATCCTTCCTTCTCCTCCCTTTTCTTCCTCCTCCATCCTCCCTTTTCTGCTTCTCCTTCGTTCTTTCTCATCCTCCCTTCCCCATCTCCGCCCTCCCTGCTCCTCCTTCCTTCTCACCCATCTTAAACATCCCACCTCCTCTCCCCCACCTCCTCTCCCCCCTTCCTCCTCTTCCCCCCTTCCCCCTCTCCCCCCTTCCTCCTCTCCCCCTTCCTCCTCTCCCCCTTCCTCCTCCCCTTCCTCCTCCTCCCCTTCCTTCTCCTCCTCCTCCCCTTCCTCCTCCTCCTCCCCCTTCCTCCTCCTCCCCTTCCTCCTCCTCCCCTTCCTCCTCCTCCCCTTTCCTCCTCCTCCTCCCCTTTCCTCCTCCTCCTCCTCCTCCTCCTCCTCTCCTCTCCTCTCCTCTCCTCCTTCTCCTCTCCTCCTCCTCCTCCTCCTCCTCCTCCTCTCCTTTCTTCTTCTTCCTCCTCCTCCTCCTCTTCCTCCTCTCCTTTCTTCTTCTTCCTCCTCCTCCTCCTCCTCTTCCTCCCCTCCTTTCTTCCTCCTCCTCCTCCTCCTCCTCCCCTTTCCTCCTCCTCCTCTTCTCCTTTCTTCCTCCTCCTCCTCCTCCTCCTCCTCCTCCTCCTCTCCTCTCCTCTCCTCTCCTCTCCTCCTCCTCCTCCTCCTCCTCTCCTCCTCCTCTCCTTTCTTCCTCCTCCTCCTCCTCCTCCTCCTCTTCCTCCTCTCCTTTCTTCTTCCTCCTCCTCCTCCTCCTCCTCCTCCTCTTCCTCCTCTCCTTTCTTCTTCCTCCTCCTCCTCCTCCTCCTCCTCTTCCTCCTCTCCTTTCCTCCTCATCCTCCTTGCTCCTCCTTCCTGTGTGCTTCTCCCTCCTCCTCTCTTCCATTTCCTCCTCTCCCCCTCCTCTCCCTCCCTTATATCTTTTAAGACTTTTTACAGTCGGGGAGAGTGGGTGATGTGATTTGGGTGACGCACGCTGCTCTGGGATTGGGAAAGGGATAAGTGTGAGTTGCAAAGTGCTGCCACTGATTTAATGTTTTCCTTTGACTCATTACAGAACATCAAAGACTGCTGGATGACATGGGTGAGTTGGTGTTAGAAACTTAAATGTGAAGGGAATGTGAAACCCAATGATGTGGAAATATAGTCACAGCATTTGAGAGAAGAACTCTAATCCTAGGCCTGGTGATGTAACGGTTAACAAATAGTTTGGGTTTGAAGGTCTTCATGGCGTGAATAGTAAGAAATATTTGCATTTCTGTAACACCTGTCACATTCTGAGAATATCTCAACGCCTTTTATCGAAAATGATGTGCAGAACAAAATGAGAAGCCAGAGCAGGAGTCAGCTGGAGCAGGTTGAGCTGTTCCACTGTTCATTCTGATCATGGCAGATTCTGCAATATCTCACGCAAAGAGCCTACATTTTTATTTTCCTGCATTTTTGATTGATGAGGCAAGGAATTCAGAAGATTCACAGCGCATAGATTGAGGAAATTTCTCCTCATCGCAGACCTGAACGGGAAGAAAGGTTTTCAGAACTGTGGGTGGGTTGGCATTGAGAAGCGAAAGGAGGACGAGACTGTCGATATGTTCTGCAAGATGGAATAGTCAGGTTTTCTCCATTACAAAGATGAGTTTTACATCTTGAATGAATTGTGGTTCTATGATGAGGTTTTGGCTTAAAGTTCCTATCCAGGGTTTGGGGACTAAACTCCATTTTGACACTACAGCACAGAGCTGAGGGAATACTGCATTGTCAGAGGAGCTGCCTTTTAGATTAGGCTTCAATACATGGCCTTTGAATGAATGGAAACACATGCTGTATCTCTAAGAAGAACAGATGAGGGCTCCCCAGTGTCCTGGCCAATATTTATCATGCGATTAACATTGTTTGTGGGATCTTGCTGTTCACAGGTGGGCTATGTAGAAGAATACAGTACAGAAGAGGCTTTTCAGCCCATCACTCTATACTATAATGCTTCCTTTGTGATGAGATGTGCCTTTGAAGGGGATTTGTTCTGTCCTGGTTCTTGAAGAGAGGAATTGTAAACCTGGAGCCGAGGTGTCTGCTACATGGACAGCAGAGTAAATAGCTTTTTCTTTAAAAAATTAAGCTGAAGAAGCCCGAGCACATGGAGTCAGGCTCACAATGACCCAACGTTTTAGTTTTGCTTTCAGTTGTTGAAGTTGGGGTTTTGGAGTGAAGCTGCATGATACAGCTCTCTCTCAGTTGCTGCTAAAAGCTTACATTCCCTCTCTCTTTGCTGCTGGATTCATTCTGTTGGTTCTCCTTCTTCTGGACTGGAGGAGGTAGCAAGTCTGGAAAAACTGTTCTGCTGAATTTGCCTTCGCCAAGAGTGGGTTCATGGGATGCTGTGATATTGGAACAGTTGATGTGTAGTAGTTAACTAGTATTTTATTAGGTCTTCAAGGGAGATAAAGTTGTGCCAATTCTTTGTTTTGAGTTTGCATTTTATTGTGGTGTCAGAATAGTGTTTTTCTCAAAGCCCGTTGGTTTGACCAATCGAATCACACTTACAAAGAAGGGCCTTACACTTGCCTCTAAATAAAAGTTCAGCTCTACGTTATCTTTTTATATGTTTGAGGAGGTTTGGACTGGTCCATAACACATTAAATAGACAGTTCTGTTTCTGGAGGACACATGGTCACCGTTAATTAAATCTAAATGAATCTGTATTTTTCACCATTTCTTACATGGATTATTTTTAAACTTTCAGAGCAAAAGAAGAGAAAGGTGCATGAAGGTTAGTAATCAGAAACCTGGGGATGCTGGGGACGGTTCCATTCAGACCCTGATTGTGTTTCTGTGCAGTTTCAAGACTGGAGTCAATTTCAAACAGAGATATTGCATGGTCACTTTATTGTCATCCCACTGAGGTGTTTTCACTTTTTTTTAACAGAGCATCAAAGACTGCACCAGGAGATAGGTAAGAACATGAAATCAATTGGATAGAAGGGAGTTGTGGGTGGATTATCCCCAGAGCAAGACCGTGGGAGAGCAATGGGAAAGCTGAATGGGACCGGATTTTAGTGGGAGAGAAACAGTTTTGGAATAACGTAGAACTCATGGCAGACCCATCAGGGGATTTGCAATAAAGCAGGTGCTGAGTGAAGGAGCGGGTTTGGACCTCTGCCATTCTGGGAGCAAGGGGAGGACAGATGTTGACCTGGTTACTGTCGACTCAGGATCACATCGTTGTTTGTTTATTCCATTTCAGAGAACGCGAAGCAAGCAGGGAAAAAGGGTGAGTTATGTGAACACACATTGTTTGGATTGTAATGTTTCATTTCAGCATCAGCCCATCTGAAGACAAGTTAACAAGTTTGTGAAGAACTGTTAATAGCCGTATCACCCAAACTGTTCCATCAAAATGGATATTAAATTGTTATACTGTCCTATCACTACATGATGTGAAGTGGATGAGTTCATTCAGTCACTTCTTCCATGTGAGCTGGTTATGTTCATTGATCTCAGAACTGGGATCCTTGAGAAGCTGACTTTCCAGGAATTTCTTGAGCTGATGGGAACAAATCCCGGAGCTGGGCATCTGTGGATATCTAGAAATACACTCCTCTTTAAATCACTATTTATTAATATTGCAGCAAGTCTGGTGTGTTCACTACTTTCCAAAATGCTCGCTGATCGAAACTGCCAGCAAATGCTAGAAGGAGAGACTTAGCATCAGTTTTAAGAGGCACCGGATTTTTGAGGGTAGAGTCTAGTCAGAGAGTGAATGGCAAAATTACTCTGCAGAGGGTGGCATGGTGGCCCAGTGGATAGCACTGCTGCCTCACAGCGCGAGGGACCTGTGTTCGATTCCAGCCTCGGGCAACTGTCTGTGTGGACTTTACACATTCTCCCTTTGTCTGTGTGGGTTACCTCCCACAATCCAAAGATGTGTAGGTTCGGTGAATTGGCTGTACTAAATTGCCCGATGTGTCGGTTAGGTGCATTAGTTAAGGGTAATCGGTCTGGGTGGGTTACTCTTCAGAGGGTCGGTGTGGATTTGTTGGGCTGAAGGGCCAGTTCCCACACTGTAGGAAAGAAAAGATTCCTGTGATTTTGTTGTCTTTGCAACTTTGATAAAAAGGCTCATAAAACTTGAGCAGGATGCCTGAAGTTAATCACAAGCTTCTATTCAGAAGGAAGATTTAATCTTTCCCATGAACACACACTCCTGCTCCCTGAGACTGAGTGAGTTACACATTTTATTTTTATCGGGGCATGTGTTTGTGAATCAGTCATTGATTTCATAATCAATTCTCTTCACAATTCTTCAAATTAGTCAAATAACATCTCCCATATTTCAGTATTTTCTAGTCGTTTCTAGCCTTTGACATTCTGATGTGAGGAATGCAAACCTCAATATATCAGAGGAAAAATGCATTCCTGACAACACAGTTTCATCTCATTCAACACCCTCTGACTAGGCTTTCACAGCCTGTAAATTTGTGGCCATCCAGCACTCTGCTGCCTGTGTCTTCACTAAACCCCTGTTCCACTCCCATGTTTGCAGACCTACATTGGCTCCTAGTTGAAAAATGTCTCCATTCTTAATTTCCCACTCAATCCCCTCATGTCCTTGCCTTCTCTGCTCTGTAACTCTGACATTCCTGTGCTCCTTTAATTCTAGCCTCTCGCATACCAAAAATTATAATTGTTCCTTCATTGGAGAGGACGGTTTCAGTTGCTTCAGTTCCAAACACTACACCCCTACCAAATCTCAATTTCCTTCTTTAAACACGTTCCCATGAAAACCTCCCTCATTGATAAAGCCTTTAGTCATCTGACCTAATACCTCACTGTGTAGCTGATATTTTTAAATGTAATATTTGAAGCATTTTGAGATGGAGTTGAAGAAAAACAGACTCTCTAAATGTAAGTTGTCGTGTAATATATATGCAGTGTATTATCTGATAGGTGAGCAATGCTATGCAAACATTACTCACATAACAATTATTTTTTAAAAGTTTTTTTTGTCTAAACTTAAAAATATCTGAGAAGTGATTTCAGGGATTTTTCAGTGACATTTCTGCTACAACTAATGATCTGATTTTAGATTGCTTTGTTCTGCATATGACAAATTTTGCTCTTGTCTTTTTTTCTCTTCAGAATGTGAAGAACTCCAGTGGTCGTATGGTAAGAGATAATTTCCAAAGTATTTTCTCTCTGGGTGTGGGTTCGCAGCTCATGTTCAGCACAGCTTTCTTCACCAGTATCGCATTGGTCGTGAGAAGCTAAAGGCAATGTGGTGAACTACCCCAAGTTTATTCCTGATGCTTTCAGCTTAATGGGTTTACTTTTACTGGATATACCAAAGTGTTTGATGCCAACAGTCAGAGGCAGCTTTGTGCTGTACCTAGTCCGTAGCTGCATCTCCTGAGAGTATTTGATGGAACAGTAAAGAACAAGAAGATTTACATTGTTCCTAACTGTGCTGTACCTCCTGGGAATTTTTGATGGGGGTGGTATAGACAGAGCTTCAATCTGATTCTAACCCTTTATTTTCCCTGACCCAGGAGTGTTTGATAGGATGGTTTTGAGGGAGCTTCACTCTATATCTAACCTATGTTATACTGGAAGTATTTAATGGGACAGGGTAGAAGGATAGTTTTTATTCTGTACCTAACCTGGTGGACTGGGTAATCTCATCGCTGACCTGTGCAGGGCGAGGGTAGACCTGGATAGGGTTCACCACATTCATTCCAGAAGCCTTGCACAGTGGTGGCATCTTCTAGAAGGTTCTATGCTTTAACATCTCTTTCTTTTCCTTTTTTACAGAAAAGAAAATTGCCACCATTATTGCAGGTAAGCAGGGAGCTGAGGAATTTCTGCTGGAGGAGAGGGACAGCAGATGTGCTATCAACTCTGGTTTGATGCACCTCTGGAGGTTTGGTCACATGACTTTGTCCCTCCAATTCCTCACAACCAATCAAACAGGCCTTCCCCGTCCCTCACTTTTTTTCCCTCCAAACACCTTAAAATTATGCCCCCTTGTGATAGCCATTTCTGTCCTAGGAATAAAAAGTCTCTGACTATTGACTCTGTCTCTGCCTGTCATCATGCACCTCTATCAAATCGCCTCTCACCCTTCCTCACTCCCATGAGAAAACCCTTAGCTCCCTCAACATTTCTTCAAAAGACATGCCCTCCAGTCGAGGCAGCCTCCTGGTAAATCTCCTCTGCGCCTTCTCTAAATCTTTCACGTGCTTCCTACAATGAGGTGACCAAAACCGAACAACAATATTCCAAGTGTGGTCTAACCAGGGCTCTGTACAGCTGCAGCATAACCTTGCAGCCCTTAAACTAAATCCCCCAGCTAATGACAGCCAACACACCATATGCCTTCTTAACAACCCTATCAACTTACTTTATAAGTTCAAAGACATTTAAATAATCCACACATTGTGTAATTCTGAGAGTTCCCATTCCTGGGCAGTGGTCACTTTGACCCAAGATATTGACCATTCCTTCCTGGAGAGTTGGTTCCCCGTGTTAGTGAACATCTGTTCATGTTCCAGCTGCTTCATATCTTCTGGGTTTTGTCTCTACTCTGAGGGAAAGGGCATAGAGTGACAGAGATGTACAGCATGGAAACAGACCCTTCAGTCCAACTTGTCCATGCCAACCAGATACCCTAAAATAATCAAGTCCCATTTGCTAGCATTTAGCCCATATCCCTTTAAACCTTTCCTATTCATATACCCATCCAGATTTGTTTTAAATATTGTAATTGTACCAGCCTCCACCATGTCCTCTGATGGCTCATTCCATACACTCACCACCCTCTGCGTGAAAACATTTCCCTTTGGGTGCCTTTTAAATCTTAAGGTTTAAATGATCTTGTCTATTTATCCTTTCCATGCCCCACATGATTTTATAAACCTCCAGGGAAAACAGACCCAGCCTATTCAGCCTCACCCTATAGCTCAAATTCTCAAACCCTGGCAACATCCCTGTAAATCTTTTCTCAACCCTTTCAGGTTTCACAACATCCTTCCAATAGCATGAACTCTTCACTCCCCAGATGATGTCAATGTTGGCCTGACCCAATGCTTGCCTTGGTATTCGGGTAGATGATTCCTGCTGTAGCTGGGGGTTTGCTGTTTGGGTACAACTGGCACCGAGAACCGTCGATTGGATTGGTGTTGCACTATCCGCTGCTCCAGTTTGTGGTGGTAGATGCCTCCATGGGCTACTGCTGGCTCCTCCCAGACTGAGTGAGTCTGGCTAATGGAGACTAAGCTCCGAGCACAGAGGTCAATCTAGAGCACAGAGGACAACAAAAGATAGCAGAAAATGAAGGTTGAGACATTGTGAAATTCAAATTTGTGATTAATGCCTCTCCCTTGTCTATTACAGAACATGAACAATTTAAGAAACAAGTTGGTAAGTGATTTAATCAGATTTTTTTATTTCTGTTGATGGCCAATTCAAACCAAAGGCAGACTCACTGCAACTCTTCCACAGTCCGTGCTGAGACTGGGGCCTGTTTCTCAATCTGTACTCAGTCTGGGGGCTGTTTCTCCGTCTCTGCTCAGGCTGGGGGCCTCTTTCTGCGCTTGGGCTGAAGTCTGTTTCTCACTCTGTGCTCGAGCTGGTACCTGTTTCTCAGTCTGCGCTCAGCCTGGGGGCCTGTTTCTCAGCCTGGGGCCTGTTTCTTAGGCTGTGCTCAGAGCCGGGGGCCTGTTTCTCAATCTGCACTCAGGGATAGGGGTCTGTTTCTCAGTCTGCGCTCAGGCTGGGGGCCTGTTTCTCAGTCTGCACTCGGGATGGGGGCCTGTTTCTCCGTCTGTGTTGGGGCTCAGTCATGTTACCAGTGTCGAGGACCACACATGTTAGCCTTGATTTTCCATTTTATTAATATTGTATAATGTCTCACTCGGGTCATTGTTCCATGCTATTGCTAAGTTCTTGATTCTGTCTTACAGATGAAGAGAGGGAGTCAGAGAAAGCAAGTAAGTAACTGTGTGTGGGCCTGAAGAAATGAAGTTCACCTCAACACAGGAGCAGGGAGGGGACTGGGATGGTGCATGCTCTGACAGGGAACAGATTGAAAACCCGGAAGCAGATAGCAAATGCTTCTCTCTCTGCTAATTTTCATTCTCGGTCTCTCCGCCTCACTCGCTTTTCATATTTTCTCTCACTTTCCTCTCCCATTCTCACCTTCTGCTCCTCAGAATCTCTCTGTCTGTCTCTCTCTCTCTCTGACACCCCCACCCCAAATGCTCCCCAGGTTCTTTCTTCTTTCCCTTTTTCATTCATTCTCTTCTGCTCTCCTTCCTCATCTTTGCCTTCTCTTCTGCTAATGTCTCTGCATCTCTGTCTCTCTTTTCCACCTTGTGTCTCCCCATCCCTCTCCTCTTCCTGTTTGTTTTCTCCCCAGTTCATTCTTTCTTCTGCACCTCGTCAAACCTGTGCCCTTTTGCTTCCTGCCCTATCCACTTTCTTCATTCCCTCTTCGTCTTCCTTTATTCTATCTTCTCAAAACTCCTGTATTCTTTCTCTACTTTACTCTGTCTGTCTGCCTGACTGTCTCATTCTCTCTGCCTCTTTTGCTCTCTATCTCTCTGTCTCTATCTCTCTCTCTCCCCTGCCCCCCCCCCCCATCTCTACATCTATCTCTCCTTCTTTTCACAAAATGATTGGTTAGTGATCTAAAACAAAGAAGCTCAGCAGTCCAGGGAGCATCAGTTGAAAGAGGAAAAACTGAGTTAATGTTTCAAATCTATTTCATTGTTTTTGTACCATCTCCTTGTAAATCACTTGGTGCCCTATTAGAAGGCAGTATATGAACACAGGTCAGTTCATTTTTTGTTTGAAATCAGCTTTGGGAAATAACTACTGATATTGAAATTTGTACGTGTTGGTAACAGTGTATAGTCAATTGTTTATGAAATCATTCATTTCGTTTGAAGATGTCAGCTCTTTGCTTTAACCATTTCTGATCATTCCTTATTCACAGAATATCAGAAGCTACGCACTGAATTTGGTGAGTTAGCTGTCAGTAAAAATGTGCCTTCATCTTCAGCTCAGCTACAGTTAGTAATTGAGCATAAAAAAAAACCAGGTTCAAGTCTGCACCATGCTTTCCCTCAGTTGGGTGTAATAATCTGGGATTGACTAGTCTCCGTCCTGGTGTTACAAATAACTTGTTTCCTGAAACAGATTTCTAGACAGAGCTGCAGGCGCTCATGAGAGATTGAACATCATGTCTGTAAACGGCAACTTTGGAAAGTGACCTGGGCTGCCTCATTTTTAGCTAAAATTATAGAGTGTGAAATAATTCATAGTCAAAGTCTGGATTCACTGTGAATTGATCACGACTCAGTTAATGAACATGGATTGGGTATTTACTTTGCAGCAGGAAGACAAAGCTAGCTTTTATAAGGTGTTGCTGGGCAATGGGTCCAATTTTCGTCCCTTCAAATTTCGTTCAAGATGGAAATTCAGGCAGTTCTATTGCAGGAGGCTAATCCTCCAATGCTTCTCAGAAAATATACCCTTGCGTGTTCTTTACCAAATATGAAAATATTGGTGGGAGTTGAGCAGGGAGCTTCAGTAACTTGCTCTGTAGTGCCACTAGATGGCCAGATGTTGCAATCACAGTCTGACTGTTGACGTAGAAAAATAGAATGGGAACTGCTGGCGCAGGTATTTGTTGATCAGAAATGCTGGCAATAGATCAGGACTTCACACCCTGGCTAGATTTTCTTAATAATACGTTAGTTATTGCTGCCATATTTAAAATGGATTTGGCTTTATCCTTTAAGAAAACTCTAGCATGAAAGCAAAATTTGTTGATAGTGTTAAGTGTATTGAGTGGGTTTTATTCACACATTTTCTCTTCACTGTTTCATTTCAGAGCAATGGAGACCTCTGGTCCAGTCAGGTATGATACCTGTGTGAATGCACATTGAAAAGAATCTTCAGTTGTCATTTGTACAAATGATTTAGATATGAACACAGGAGATATAGTTAGTATGTTTACAGATAACACCAAAATTGGTTGTCTTGTGGACAGCAAAGAACGTTACCTCAGAATAAAATAGAACTGGGATTAGATGGGCTATTATACCGAGGAGTGACAATGGTTCTTGGGGGGAGTTTAATTTCAATAAATGGGAGGTGCCAAATTTTGGAAAGGCAAATTAGGGCACAACATATACACTGAACGGTCCTGGGGAGTGTTGCTGAACAGAGACCTTATGTTGCAGGTTTGTAGTTCCTTGAAAGTGGAATCGCAGATAGATAGGATAGTGAAAAAAGCACTTGGTATGCTTTTCTTTTTTTTTGTCACTGCATTGAGTATTGGGGTTGGGAGGTCATGTTATGGCTGTACAGGACATTGGTTAGGCTACTTTTGGAATATTGTGTGCAATTTTGATCTCCCTCCCATCGGAAGGATGTTGTGAAACCTGAAAGTGTTCAGAAAAGATTTACAAGCATGTTGCCAGGGTTGGAAGGTCTGAGTTATAGGGAGAGGCTGATTAGGCTGGGGTTGTGTTCTCAGGCACATCGGGAGCTGAGTGGTGACTTTACAGAGGTTTATAAAATCATGAAGGGCGGGGATAGGATGAATAGCCAAGGTCTTTTCCCCAGGATGGGGGAGTCCAAAACTAGAAGGCATAACTTTTTAAAGTGAGATTTAAAAGGGACCTAAGGGGTAACGTTTTCATTGCAGAGGGCGGTGTGTATATGGAATGAGTTGCTAGGGGAAATGGTGGAGGCTGGTACAGTCACAGCATTTAAAAGAAACCTGGATGGATATATGAATAGGAAGGGTTTAGAGGGATTTATGCCAAATGCTGGCAAATGGGAAGAGATTAATTTAGGATTTCTGGTCAGTATGGATGAGTTGGATTGAAGGGTTTGTTCTGTGCTGTACACCTCTATAACTCTAAGAATCTATCAACGTTTGTATATTTTTTGATGTTAGCCCAGAGTAGCATTGAAATAAATGGAACAAGGGAGTGCGATGATCAAAATTATGTTAATTGCTACTTTTATTTCATTTAATCTGGAGTGTGTGTGTGTGTGTCTTTGCCTTTACTGTGGGTCAATGTCAGATCCTTGGTGTACTGAAAGCCACAATGTACTTTGACTGTTGTCGTATTTGAGAGTACTACAGTTTATTAGTCATCTTCAGTTACTATTTCTGTGTTACTTTTGCAGAGTGGAACAGGATACGGAGCTATGCAGGTAAGATTGTCATTGTAGGTAAGACCTCACACGAGACTGCCCTAACCACCATCTTTTGGACCATCAGAAGGATTTACAAGATTACTTATCAATGTCCTAGGCCGTGTTATAGTGAAAATTCCACAGATACAAGTTGTGAAGTGACCCATTGTACCATAAGACCTCCTCAGGAGTTTAAGACAGTTTGACAGCTCTATTGGCACTTTTTCTGACGTCACATTTTTATTCCTCAATTTTTTTTTCAAACTAACCCAGAAGGATCTGATCTCACCTTTTCTGGACTTTCGGTGCAGCAACAGAATCACAACAGGTGTTTTATACAGGAAGATGCAAATTGGTTGGGTCATCTTTGGTGTAGAGGTCAGGCTGGTGGATTCTGGATTAGTGGTGCTGGAAGAGCACAGCAGTTCAGGCAGCATCCAAGGAGCTGCGAAATCGACGTTTCGGGCAAAAGCCCTTCATCAGGAATAAAGGCAGTGAGCCTGAAGCGTGGAGAGATAAGCTAGAGGAGGATGGGTGTGGGGAGAAAGTAGCATAGAGTACAATGGGTGAGTCGGGGAGGGGATGAAGGTGATAGGTCAGGGAGGAGAGGGTGGAGTGGATAGGTGGAAAAGGAGATAGGCAGGTAGGACAAGTCCGGACAAGTCATGGGGACAGTGCTGAGCTGGAAGTTTGGAACTAGGATGAGGTGGGGGAAGGGGAAATGAGGAAATTGTTGAAGTCCACATTGATGCCCTGCGGTTGATGTGTTCCGAGGCGGAAGATGAGGCATTCTTCCTCCAGGCATCTGGTGGTGAGGGAGTGGTGGTGAAGGAGGCCCAGGACCTCCATGTCCTCGGCAGAGTGGGAGGGGGAGTTGAAATGTTGGGCCACAGGACAGTGTGGTTGATTGGTGTGGGTATCCCGGAGATGTTCCCTAAAGCGCTCTGCTAGGAGGCGCCCAGTCTCCCCAATGTAGAGGAGACCGCATCAGGAGCAACGGATGCAATAAATGATATTAGTGGATGTCCAAATAAAACTTTGGATGTGGAAGGCTCCTTTAGGGCCTTGGATAGATGTGAGGGAGGAGGTGTGGGTGCAGGTTTTACAGTTCCTGCGGTGGCAGGGGAAAGTGCCAGGATGGGAGGGTGGGTTGTTGGGAGGGTGTGGACCTGACCAGGTAGTCACGGAGGGAACGGTCTTTGCGGAAGGCGGAAAGGGATGGGGAGGGAAATATATTCCTGGGATCTGTTTGGAGGTGCCGGAAATGTTGGCAGATGATTTGGTTTATGCGAAGGTTGGTAGGGTGGAAGGTGAGCACCAGGGGCGTTTTTACCTGGTGGATTCTGATTGGTCAGGGAGTTGCCTGGAAATACAGCAGAGGATTGGGGTTGCCTCTGTGAATTTGGATTTATGACCAAAGGTGAAATATACGTACAAATTCTTGTTACTGACATGCAATAGGATCTTGTGTATTTATATGTGTAACTTCCAGCATGTTTAAATGCATCTGGTTGTATGTGCCCAGCTGATGATCTTAAATTGGTTTTTGGTGTAACTTGTAGCACCATCTGAATTATTTACCAAATTATTTCCAATAGCAGAATCACATCCTTTGATGGATATATTTTTCTGAGGCTTGCAAATACAGGGTGATAAATAAGCTGGCAATGGTGAAAGAACTATCAATGGAAATGTTTTCAATACGTGACTTTTATAAGTTCTTTGTGATGGTGAAGCGTCCTTCACAATGGATGTAGAAAACTTACTTTGAACTGTTTGCAACAGACCTAGCAATCTTTTGACCAATTCGTGTTGTGCAAAATCAGTCAGTGATAGAATGGGATATATTTGCAGAACATTTTTCACACCCTTGGGAAAATTCTTCATGACCAAAGACCTAAATGTTGGCAGTTATGTTGACTCATTTCAACACAGTGAATGAGGCAAATACATTAGTGTTTGGAAGTTTTGTTGAGAGTGAGGGATTGAGCAGGGGGTGTGGTAGCAAGGGGGCCTTGATTTTAATGTCTCTCTTTAACAGTGCAGCATTCCAGCCGTACTACACAGGGTGAGGTCAGCCTGGAAATGACTGGTCAAATCTTTCAATGCATTCTCCAGCCCACTGCACTATGAGTCAGAAGCAAGGATGTTACTGAGGGAGTCAGAGTTTCCTCTCAATGGTCAGCTTTCTGACTGACATGTCTTGTTAATTTTAAAAGTTCCTGGCCTGAAAATTTGATTGAAGTTTGAGCTGGTAACCTTTAGAATTCAGAAGAATGAGAAGGAACCTCTTTGAAATATATATATATTTCTGAGAAGGCTTGGCAGAGTAAACACTGTGAGGCTGGTTCCCTGGCTAGCAAGTCTAATCCCTACACCATGGAAAAAGCCAATTCTGCTCAGAGCCTGCAGTGACCCTTCAAAGAGCTGGATCTGGCCCATTGCCCTATCCCGGTAACCCCACATTTACCATGGCTAATGCCATCCCTAAAGCCTGTCAATAAAGCTACAAGTCAGGAGTGGGGTGGAATACTCTTCCCTTGCCCTGGATGGGTGCAACTCCAACAATACTCAAGAAACTTGACACTATCCAGGATACAGCAGCCCTGCTGCACTGGCACTACACCCACAATCATCTACTTTCTCTACCTCCGTACCAGCAGTGTGTACTATCTACAAGGTGCACTGCAGAAATTCACCAAAAAATCCTAAGACGGCACCTTTTAAGCCTACAACTATCTAGAAAGACAAGGTAGCAGATGCATGGGCGCAATACAACAATCAAGCTCCCCTCTGAGCCACTCTCTATCCTGACTTGGAAATATACAGTAGTCTCCTCATAACCGGGAGGGATCCATTCCAGGATTTATTGCAGAAGTCTGAAACTGCAGGTAGAAATGGAGCCATTCATTTAAAAGGGAAATTTTCTGTGTTCGGGCTGCGTGAAACCATGGTAACCAGACCCATTGATATGGGGTTGCCCTGTATTGCCATTGTCGCTTGGTCGCAATCCCAGAATGTCCTCCATAATGGCATTGTGGATCTACCTACAGAAGGTGGACTGCAGAAGTTCAAGAAGGCTTTTCACCTTCACATTCTTAGGGGCAACTTGGGATGGGTAATAAATGGTTTTCCAGCCAGCGGTGCTCACGTCCTACAAATGCATTTTTTTAACTTCACCTAGCCTGCTTATCCTTAGTCATAATAGAGCAGGTTTTTGGATGTCGATTTGATCGCTGAGCTAGAAGGTGCATTTTCAGATGTTTCATCACCATATTAGGTAACATCATCAGTGAGCCTCTGGATGAAGCTCTGGTGGTGAAGCCCGCTTTCTCTTTGTGTTTGGGTTTCCTAGGTTTGGTGATTTCATTACCTGTGGTGATGTAATTTCCTTTTCTTTTTATCAGGAGGTTGGTAAATGGGATCAGTGTCAAAGTGTTTGTTGATAGAGATCCGGTTGGAATGCCATGCTTCTGGGAATTCTTGTGCATGTCTCTGTCTGGCTTGTTCTAGGATGGATGTGTTATGCTAATTGAAGTGGTGTCCTTCCTCATCTGTATGTAAGGACACTAAGTGAGAGTGGGTCAAATCTTTTTGTGGCTAATTAATGATCATGTATCCTGCTGGCTAGTTTTCTGCCTTTTTGTCCAATGTAGTGTTTGTTACAGTTCTTGCAAGGTATTTTGTAAATGATATTTAGTTTTGCTTGTTGTCTGTGTAGAGTCTTTCAAGTTCATTAGTTGCTGTTTTAGTGTGCTGGTGATTTTGTGGGCCACCATGATGCCAAGGGGTCTGAATAGTCTGCCAGTCATTTCCAAGATGTCTTTGATGTAGGGGAGAGTGGCTTGGGTTTCTGGACATGTTTTGGGTTCTTTGGGTTTGTAGCTGAAAAATCAGCAGACTGTGTTCATTGAATACAGGATACATGAACATCAATTAGCCACAAAAAGACATGACCCGCTCTCACTAGTATCCTTACATACAGATGAGGAAAGACACCACTTTGACTGGGATAATACATCCATCCATGACAAGCCAGATGAGAATTCTGAGAAGCATGGCATTCTAACTGGAACTCTATCAACAAGCACATTGACTTGGATCCCATTTAGCATCCCCTTAGAAAAAGAACAGAAAATGATGACATCATAGGAAATGACATCACCAAACCAAGGCAACCCAAACACATAAGTAGAAAGTGGGCTACACCACCAGTGCTTCATCTGGAGGCTCACTGACGATGTTACGTAGTGCAGTGACAAAATGTCTGAAAATGAACCTTCCAGCTCAGTGAGCAAACCTACCTCCAGAACCTTAACCTGAGTCTCAAATCTTCTCAAACCCTGAGAGCAAGTTTTAGCTAATCCACCTAACCTGCACTACTTTGGACTGTGAGAGGAAATTGACGCACTCCGTGGAAACCCAGAGAACATGCAAACTCCACACAGACAGTCATCCAAGGTGGAATCGAGCCTGGGTCTTGGTGCTGAGTCCGCAGTGCTAGCCGCTGCCTGACTTGAAAAGGTAGGTGGGGTCAGACATTTCGGATTGAGATGAGGAGAAATGTTTTTACTCTGAGATTTATTAATGTTCAGAACTCTGTAGCCTAAAGATCAGGAGATGCCCAATCATTGAATACATTCAAGGGTGCAATTGATAGAGCTTTTGTCAGGATATTGCTGACATGGGAGGTGGGCATTGCTGTTGAGGCCGGCATTTGGTGTCCATGCCTAATTTCTCTTGAGCTGATTGACTGACTGATCTCTAGGCTATTTCAGAGACAAGGGGATTGAGATTTGGTGGATAGTGAAGTAACTTGGGAGACCAGTGATGTGTGGCATTTGTGTGTTCTTCCCACGGCTGCTTGGGTTTCCTATTGGGTGCTCCAGTTTCCTGCCACAGTCCAGAGATGTGCAGGCTGGGTGGATTGGTCATGCTGTATGCAGAATTATGCAGATGGGATCAAGGTCTGTTTATGGGTGGGATGCTTTTGAGAGGATCAGTGGTATCATGATGGGTCAAATGGCCTCTTTCCATACTATGGGGGTGCTATGATCGTACTGATCAATGGAGCAAGCTCAAGGGGCTGTGCAGTCTGTTCTTGCTTCTATTTCTCATCTTCTTGTGTTCTTTCCTAGCCCATGTAAAGATGGACCCTGAAACAGCCAACGCGTGTCTGATGGTGTCTCCAGACAGGCTGAGTGTGCAAGCCGGAGATGCACAGAATGTCCCCAACAACCCGGAGCGGTTTGACTCTGTCCCTTATGTGCTGGGTGCGGATGGTTTCACGGAGGGGGCCCACTACTGGGAGGTGAAGGTGGCTGACAAGTCCTACTGGGATGTAGGCATCACCAAAGGCTCAGTGCAGCGCAAGGGCATGCCTGAACTGTGCGCCGATGCTGGGTTCTGGACGATTGGGAAGGATGGTGAGCCATATGGAATAAGTGATGCGCAACGCTCCAAAGTCACAGTAACGACCAGTCCTGGAACGATCGGGGTGTTCCTGGAGGTGGAGGCAGGAAGGGTGTCTTTTTACAATGCCGATGACATGTTCCATCTTTACACATTTCAAGTCAACTTCCCAGAAAAGGTATACCCATTCTTTTGGCCTGGCTGGGACAAGTCACCCTTAACTGTCTGTCCAGTCAAGAACTAGTGAACTGATGTCTCATGAAACATTAACATAGTTAAGACTGACACATTAATTTTACCAGTAAGTCACTTGCTAACAAGTGCTCTGGAAGGGTCTATACTTTTAAAGTGTCTTTCAAATGGTCTGTAATCATGAAGTTGATGGGAAAGCAATGACCAAGGTCAGGCTGCATATTGACCAGGAATCTAATATGGCCAGGTTCTAAGGGCAAAGGCCTGGTCAAATTCTTTGATGTTTGGACATTAGACCCCCAATTTTTGAAATGACGCCATCCACAAAGAGCTCATTCTCTGAGGATTTTCTGATTTACATTGAGGAAAAATGATACAGAAAGAACCACTATGCCAGTTGCAAGCCAAGGAACTCTCATTGAAAGACGAGAAACCTCACACGCTGCAATCTAAATTAGTCAGGAAGGAGGCTGGAAGAAGTCACGTTTTTGGGTGTAACCCTTGTAATCTGTTCTCTGTGCTGTGCCCTCTGTGCTCTGCTCTCATTTGACAACATTGTCATGCTGTTCCAAGATATGGGCAAAAATGGGTTTTGCGGAGAAGCGTTGAAACCGTATGATAATTGTTCCACTAAATACTGCCGATACTTTCTTGCCAAGGAACTTATGGGATAGAATTATTTCTGGAAAAAAAATAATAATCTTCTTCAAGAAAAATAATGAACTCGGATAAAAAAGGCCAAGCAAGACAGGCTGATCTTCAGATAATGAAGTACAATAGTAATGGGTGTGAGAACCCTTGATTGAATACAATGACCTGGTGCCGTCTATTTCACGACTGACTCTGAAGTGATGTGTGTGACAGGAGCTTAAGCAGTTAATTTACCAAGTGTAGCAAATTCAAATGTTGTGTTGGAAAGATATTACAAATAGGAGGGAAGCTATGGACTCCAATGAAGGTTGTTGCTCGGACATTTCATCAGTTCAGTTACCAAGGCCCCCGTAAACCCTTGGGGCTCCCCTTCTCACAGTCTGTGGCCCCCTTCAAATGTGGGCCTAAGGAGGCCACATAGCTCCTGTTGAGAACGGCTGACTTCGATGTTAAGTACTGTGAAATAAGAGAGAGAAAAAGAATTATAATGTTACTCAGCTCAATGAGGATGCATTGTCCCTGAATATGAACTGAATACCATCCAGTCCATTCAAGAACAATGGGGCTATTCTATGTAAATCCTGTTGTGCCATACACTCTGCACTCATAAGATTAAAAGATGACTACTCTTTCTATGTAATGCATTGAATTTTGTAATGTTTTTATTTACAATACACTATTCATAATTTCTATTCATGACTTGAATGACAAAGCTGAATGAATTGCAACTTTTTGCAAATGGGATCACATCAAGTGGGAAGGAAGCTTAGGTTAAAAATGTCTCTTATTCATTCATGGGAAGTGGGCATCACTGGCTATACCAGCATTTATTGTCCATCCCTGTTTGCCTAGAGGGCAATTAAAAATCAACCGTACTGCTGGGGAAACGGAGTTAAATATAGGACAGTCCAGGTAAGGACAGCAGTCTCCTGACCTTATCCATCCCAGTCCAACACAGGTACCTCCAAACTTTGGGAAGAAGTCATATTACAGCAGGTTATAGTCTAACAGGTTTATTTGAAATCACAAGCATTTGGAGCACTGCTCCTTCATCAGGTGAAGTTTTGTGACAATTGATAATGATTTTGTTAGACCCTTAATTCCTAATTTTCAGACTTCACTATCTGACATGGTGCCCCTATATTAGAGCCAGAATGTCTGGGTTCAAAACCCTCTGGCTCTAGAGTTATGTCACAGCATGTCTGAACAGACTAATTACAAATAACTACAATATTATGAGTATTGATAACTCAATATTTCAAAGTAGAGATTAAAAACATCAACCACATCTGAATGAATGTGCAAAGGGAATATTTAAAGGTCTTGTGTTCTCAAATATTTAATCAATCAAGCAACCTGAGTATCACTGGCAAGGCCAGCACTTATTTCACATCCCTGACTACCCTCAAGAAAACAACTTTCCAAATCTATCTATAATAATTTAATAGAAATGTTATGTGCCATCTTCAGTGCTGATCACCTTTTTTTTAGGAGAGATATTGACTGAGTAGTAACTGCAAAGTTTGATTCAGTTGTGCTGAGTCAGAGACTTAATAAAATATGTGTAGGGTATACCTGTCAATATCAATCTTGAGGCTTTCAAGTGACTGGCTCCCCACAAAGGATCGTGGATAGTGAGTTCCAAATTTCCATTAGCCTTTGTCATTAGAAATTGCTTCTTGAATTTATTCCCAAATGTTGGCCTGATGTCCAAGACAAAAGTACAGAAAGTGACAAAGATTCAGTCTCGCAAAGTGTGAGGACATGTACTTGGGGAAGGTGGGAACACACAACAAATGAACATTACAGTGGAAACATGTGCACAGGTCTCTGCAGATGGCAGGGCTGGTAAATAGTACCGCTCTCGAATGAAAGAGGGACACGTGGTGATGAGTTAATCTGACGGCCACCATGCTTTAGGAAAGGGGAAAGGTTGAGAAGGGAAGTCCTTCATAGTTACTTCAACCAATGTAGGAACTAAACGAAAATGTCACAACAGTCTGTAAGGCAAGCCATCCATCCAGCCAATTGTGCTAAGAAGGCAAAATGGATATTGTCTTGGTTGCAGCTAGTAAAGGAATGTAAATTATTACTAATTAACTGCTAGTGAGATTTCAGAGTGCTCTCTAGGGAATCTGGACTAATTACAGTAAACGTGTGATCACATCAGCAAGGGTGCAGAGGAGATTTAAAACAGTGTTATGGAACTGGAGTATTTTAATTATGGGAGAGGTTTGTTTGAAATAGAGTAGGCTGAAGAGATGGATGACATGAGGTGTATAAAATTGTGAGGCCCAGATAAAGAGTATAGACAGAGGGCAAATACTAGGGGCCAGAGATGTAAAGTAATGGAAGGAGAATAATGCACAGGGTTTGCACCCGGCGGCTGAGGACCAGGACTTCACTGCCAGAAAAAAAGGTTGTTTTTTTAGCTTGTTCTCTTTCCATGGATACTGCCTGACCCGCTGTAATGTTCAGTATTTGTTGCTTTCAGCACAATAGATTCAGAAACCCTTTAACTTTAAAAAAGTTTTTAAAAAAAATCACACAACACCAGGTGAAAGTCTGACGGATTTATTTGGAAATGAAAGATTTGGGAGATCTGCTCCGTCGTCAGGGAGCTAGTGGTGCAGGATCATGGGACACAGAATTTCGAGTCCAACACGGGCATTTCCGCATCATACTTTAAAAGGATAAATTGTTTACAGAACTCAGGATAACGGTGTTAAGTGCTTCGAGTTTTTGGCTGTGAGGGCCCTGCGATGAAGTTATACCTCAAATCCATTTTTAGTTTTAAAATAGCTGTATTTGTGCAATTTCCTGAGAACAGGACAGCCGCGGCCCTGCCCAGATATGTCATGTAGCGCCACCTCCCGCCTGTGGAGCAACATTACAGGCAGGAAGGTCCCCGGATTCCTGCAGCTCACAGCTCATTCTACCCAGTCAGTCCCTCTCTACAATTGAGCTTCTATTTGTTTCTTCTCTCCCCCTCCCTCTTTCCCCCAGACTGAGACCGACCCCCATCAGTTTACAGCTGGCAGGAGGCAGGGGGACGGGGTGAAATTATGGGATGGATCTGTCAGTGCCCTTTAATCCCGCAGATTGTCAGCGGGGCGGAGTTTTTCCCGCCGTCATTCCATCCCGGATTGAAGATGGGAAAGATCCTCTCAGTGAAAGTGTGGGTGAAAGTGTGGAGATGGGACATGGTGTCCGCATTGTAAAATGACACCTGTCCACCCTCATAGTCCCGGAAAACCCCGATCTTCCGGGGATTCACACTCAGGGAGAGGGGATTCCATGTGGGGGCAACATAACTATCTCCAGGAATCAGCTCCACATTCCAGAATCCTATCCCCTCCTGGAAGACTCTCGGACCACTCCCACTCTCCACTCCGTCTTCCCTCCCATCTCCACCTCCCAGTAATGTCTCCCTCATGTGAATCCCTCTGATCCTAGGAGACAGTCCCAGGGATCAAATCTCTCTGGGGAGTCGGGGAGCGGCTGCTCTGTGTCTCCGAGTCTCACACTGGTCCGGTCCTCAGACAAGATGAGCCGGGGAATGGGCTGTGTTCGGATCCAAAGTCAGAGAGGCTGGAGCTGGGGGAGAGATCAAATATCACCGTCAGAGATCCAGCTTCTTGCTGTGACTTTCCTTGTTAAGGAATCCACACGGTTCGAACTGAATTCGGCAAATTTAACACGAGAGAAGGAGGCATAGAAATGTGAAAGACAGAAAGGAGGAGCGGGGTCTGTGGGCACTGGGCTGGTGGAGGGGAGAAAGGTGAGCAGCCTGAGAAAGTAATTTTCTAAATACTTATTCAGTGCCTTGATGGTGTTTCCTGTACCATTCTTTTGAGCAGTGAGTTCCAGATACTCGCACTGACATCTGAGTCATTTTTCCCTTCAAATCCCCTCTAAATTTTCTGCTCCTTATCTTAAATCTGTGCCCCCCCCAACCCCCCCCCCCACCCCCCCACCCCCACCCCCACCCCCGAGTAAGGGACGCCTCGAGTAGAGGGTCTCTGTGTAGCTAACCTATTCATGCCCCTCTTTCCTGTGTGCACCTCAATCAGGTCCCTCCTCAGCCTTCATTGCTGTGAAGAAAACAACTCCAGCCTGTTTAGTCTGTCTTCACAGCTGTACATCTCCATTTCTCCTCCTTCCTACAGTGTGGCACCAGCGCCGAAACACTACTCTCGCTGTGGTTTAAAGAACATTACATACAGCTCCATCTCTTTGCTCTTCTAATCAATGCCTTGACAAATGAAGGCAAGTATACCATATCCCTTGCTGTCCGCCTTATCTACCTGTCTTGCTGCCTTTCAGGATCTATGGACATGCGCACCAAGGTCCCTCTGACCTTCTGCTTCCTCCGGTCTAACCAGTCATCGTGTTGGCTTTTGTTTTGTTCATGTTCCCAAAATGCATCATTTAGGTTTGGATTCTAAGTTCCTGATGAAGGGCTTTTGCGCGAATCGTCGATTTTCCTGCTCCTCGGATGCTGCCTGACCTGCTGTGCTTTTCCAGCATCACTCTAATCTTGATTCTAATTGCCACTGTTTAGTCATCTAACCAGTCAGTCCATATCATCCCGTAGTCTTGGGCTTTCCTCTTCGCTATTTAACACAGTACCGATTTTTTAATGTGATTTTTGCGAATTTCCTGGCTGTACATTCATGTCTAGATCTTTAATGTACACATCAAAGGAAGAGCGCAGTGAGAAGTGGGGCAGAAGAATGTCAAGCGAAGGAGGGCGAGGGGAATGGGCAGAGGAAAGGGAGGGGGAAAAGGAGCTGGGATAGGAACAGACAGCGAGAGATGGGAGGGGGAAAGTCAGCGAATTGAAGGGGGGAGCGGTATGGGGTGAAGGGCAACCAGTTTTGGGGAGGAGAAGCCATGGAGAAAGGCACTGGGGGAATGGGGAGAAGGGTGAGGAGGAGAGGAGAAAGCTGCAGAGGGAGAGGAGTGAATGGGTAGAAACTGGCCTGGGGTGTGACGGAGACAAGAATGTGGGATAGTGTGTAGAAAATGTCAAATGTTGGACAGCGCGAGTGGGGAGAGACAGCAGCAGGCGGTGGGGTCGGGGTGGAGAGAGGGCCCGTGGGGAACTGGAAAGGGGAAGAGCAGAGAGGAGGGGAGAGAGGGACAAGAATGTAAATTAGGGAGACACAGCACGAGAGGGGGAGACAGAGTAGAGGAGGGGGCAGGGACGGACGGGGCGTGTGCCCCTTTGGGGATGGGCAGAGAGAGGGAGAGCGGGGAATGGAGAAGGCGACGTCCTTTAGGGAGGAAAGGGGAGACAGAGGAGGAGAGAAATCCGGAGGAAGGGAGAGATTGAAGCCTGTGGCATGCATTATTGCAGTGAGATACTTCAAACTGGACTGGGGCCTTTGGTCAAAATCCCGGAAGAACAGCGGATTCCCTCGCTCCCTGCCTGCTCGATCAATGGGACGACTGAAATAATTCGGCTGAACTCAATTCTCACTCACACCGCTGTCAGTTTGCTGCGCTCCCCATTTTAATGTAGATTCTCTGAGGCTGTGAAACCTCTGCCTGATTACCTCCTGTGCTGCTTGAGCCGAGAACACTCCAAAAAGTGTTCCACATGGCCTCCACTATCCAGAGGAGGCTTTCCGTTTTCTGCCGTCACTCCTCTTGACCGAGGAGCCTGGATCCACTGAGCCGGTTAGTTGCCTGTTCACACGCGGTCCCCAAAGTCTGTGTGTCCTCCCGCTAACACACTGATCAAAATCCTGCTCCGGTGTCCGACAGCCTGGACAAACTCGTGCTCACATCCTGAAATCCGTGCTCCCTTCCTGGGTTTATCCAGACCCCTTCACTTTTAATAAATACAGTGCTGGGAACTTCAGTCACTTGCTCAGATGAACCCACAGGAAACAAAATGTGAAAAGGCGTTAACAGCCGGCAACGTGAGTATATTTAATACGAGGTCTTAGATCCCCTTAGTTCTTTCAGAACAGGATTTATCACGAGCTTTACCGGAATTATTAACGTCTATCATTGCTCTCCTCTGTGTAAGTGACTTTAAACTTTCTGACAGGGCGCTATCAGCTACTGAGATCATTGTCACTCAGTCTGTAATTATTGAACAGTCGATGTCACCAATTTGACTTCGCTGGAAAATTTAAGAATTGATTTCAGTGTCCAGTAGCCCATGTCCGTTCAAACCTTTCGTATTCGTGAACTTATACAAATGTCTTTTAACACGGGAGTGTATTAAAACAAAACCCAGCAGCCAGGCCCGTTTGGAGCTAGAAGGTCGTGTGAACAAAAGCCTAGCCAAAGAGGGATGTTTGAAGGGAGAAGGGTGAAAGCGAAGTCGCGATACCAAGGGGGAAGGAGGGCAACCCAGAGATTCGGGCCCAGGCAACTGGAAGACAGAGCCATCAGTGAGCGACTCAAATCAAGGGTCCTCCCAGAGGACAGCGTTACAGGAGTGCAGATATCTCAGAGGGGTTTGCACTGGAGCTGATCTGGTAAATAATTTTTTTTTAATTTCAAAAATATACTTTATTCATAAAAAGATTTGATGGTCTGTACATTGGATCATGCCATACATATGTCCACATTTCCAAATACAGATTCGAATTTATCCTTGTCATTTACAATCCTGTGCATTTTTCAATCTTGTATATATACATATATTTGGCTGAGGCATCAGCAGAGCCCAAAAAAACGTCCGCATGGGCCCCCTGTTCTTCTTTCGGCAGGCCGATCTTACACGGTGGTCTTTCCCCACCGCGCCTTGGCGGCAGCTGCCCCAAGCTTCAGCGCGTCCCTCAACACGTAGTCTTGGACCTTGGAATGTGCCAGTCTGCAACACTCGGTCGGGGTCAACTCCTTCAGCTGGAAGATCAACAGGTTTCGGACCGCCCAGAGAGCGTCCTTCACCGAGTTGATGATCCTCCAGGCGCAGTTAATGTTCGTCTCGGTGTGAGTCCCGATCTGGTAAATAAAGAGAGAGCAGAGAGGTCGTGGATTTCAAAGTAAGGTGGAGAATAATAAAACCCAGATTTCCTTTCACCGGGAGTCCAGGGAAGAGGAGGGGAGGGGCTTGGTGCTGTGTGTCTATGACACGTGTGAGTTTGACAGGAGGGGGTGGGATGTGGGAGGGAGATCTGTCCGGAATGGGATGGAACTATCTCCATTGAGTTTTTTTTAAAATAAAAGACATGTTCTGCCCTGGGCTGGTTTTGATTTCGTTGCATCTCTGACTCAATATTCTAAGAGAAAACTAAACTTGGGGATCTCGGAAAGAATGACAATCCAAGTGTAAAAGCTCACGAGAATTTATTCCCGGTACGATACCGGTATTTCTGGGATTTCACAGACAGTAGGCGAGTGCGGGAATTCGATGAAAATAAAACAGTCTCCCCCTGAATGGACAAAACCGTTTAATTTTGTCCATGCTTCCCAGTAAAAGTACAGCCATGGAATTCACTCAGAGAGTCCTCACCGAGTAGGGCTCTTAACCATCAAAGGCATTCCTCACTTTTTCTGGGTCTGATGAAGGTTACCGAAGCGTTAACTCTGATTTCTCTTCATATATCCTGCCAGATCTGCTGAGCTTTTCCCATCAATTCTTGTCTTCACCTTTCCTGCTCTTCTCACGAACGTTTTCTTCCTGCAGTTCTGAGGGTCTGTCAGGAGGAGGCAGCCGTGTATCTTGTATCAAAGAGAGACCAGCACCTCACCCCAGCCCAGAAACAACGTACACCCAACCCACAGTGAATTCGTACGACCCTGAGAAGTACAAACAGAAAATTAAATAATTCGTCGGTTAATGTCTCATGGAAGGTTCTGGTTGTCTGAAAAACGCTGGTCGCGTCACGGGGAGGACTCACAGCGCCAGACACCGGGTTCGATTCCAACTTCAGGCGACTGTCTGTGTGGATTTTGCACATTCCCCCCCCCCCCCCCCCCCACCTCACCTTGTCTGCCAGGGTTTCCTCCGGGTGTTCCGGTTTCTTCCCACAGTCCAGAAATGCGCAGGTCAGGTGAATTGGCCATACTTAAATTGCCCATGGTGTGAGGTGCATTAGTCAGAGGTAAATGTAGGTAATCGGGTAGGGAAATGGGTCCGGGCGGGTTTCCTCTTCGAAAGGTCGGGGTGGACTTGTTGAGCCAAATGGCCTGTTTCCACACTGGAGGGAACCTGATCTAATCTAAAACAAGACTCACCTGCTCCTGTGTCCGGTGCGATCTGAAACCACGGCCCCTTCGGCCCATCGAGCCTGCACTGACCTATCTACATTCATTTCACATTTTAGCATTTGACCCATAGCCGTGAATGTTACGACAGTTCAAGAGCTCATCCAAGGACTTTTTAAAAAGGGTTTCCGCGTTAAACCATCGCAAGCAATGCACTCCAGACTCCCATCGCCCTAAACGAAAACCATTTTCCCTAAATCCCACATAAATCTCCCATTCCTCTTAACATTGTTCCCCCCCCCCCCCCTTTCGATTTTGACGCTTCGAATAATGGCAACAGCTTCTCTCTCTCCATCCTGCCCATACCCCTTTTCATCGTGTACGCTTTAATCAGATCCGGTCTCATTCTTGTCTGCTCTAAAGAAAGCGTGACGTGGAGGTGCCGGTGTTGGGGCTGGGGTGGCCAAGGTCAGAAGTCACATGACAACTGGTTATAGTCCAACAGGTTTCGTTAAAATCACCAGCTTTCGGATCGCTGTTGCACTTCATGTCACGAAGGAGCAGCGCTTCGAAAGCTTGTGATTTCAAATAAACCTGATGTTCTGTGACTTCTGACCGAAAGATCGCTACCCGAGCCTATCCCGCACCTCTTCATAACTGAACTGCTCCCTCCTGCGAATCTGGACTGCGCCAGTTCCTAAGCGACAGTGACCTTACACTGAACAATAGCTTCCCTCACCTTCAGAAATCTCCTCCCCCAACTTTGTTCCACCTGTTTCTGCAACTTTGAGTTCCTCCTCTATAGAACTTAAATTCTCCTGAATCTCTCGAAGTTCTTTCTCCATTGGTTCTACAATCCTCTCCTCTTCTTCCCTGAGATCTCTGAGTAAACGCTGCTCTTTCTCAGTGAGAATCTGGTGCATTTTAGTGAACTCGGATGTGATGTGGGTCTGCAGACTGCTCGCCTGTTCCTACCAAATGAAATGTGAAACCTCATTAATGTCCCGCGATAAAGGGAACAAAACCAACCGAGATCCCAGAAAATCAGCACCGGGAGAGCTCACCCTCACTTCGGAAATCTTTCCTCCTTTTGTTTGGAGTTACAAAACAGCCGTTTCTTTTCTGTGAAAGATTTCCAAGATTCCGATCGGGAGGGTCAATCACAGAAGGAAAGGGTTTCTTGAAACTCGCAGACGACTGGATCAATTGAGTCTTTTGTTTATTGTCCTTGTGGGGTCTCAACAGCTTCATTGATCGGCAGGAAATGCTGAACCTGTTGTTTGCTAAGCAAGCTCAGATGTTGGTCAGAAGAAACGTTGGGAAACGCAGAGGAAGCGGCGCAGGACTCGCTAAGTCCTTTCCCAGCGGGGAAAAGTTTTTGCTCATTTTCAGAAAACAGCTTCAGGTTCACCCGGTAATCTTCACGCTTTATTTCCTCCTCTCCCGTTTTCACCTTTAATTCTCGAGCTTTACTGATCTCACTATTTATAAACTCTCCAGTCAGAGAAAGCATCCTTGCAGTATCTGATGAAGAGTCACCTATACTCGAATCATTAGCTTGGTGTCTCTGACCCGCTGCTGTCGCCAGCATTTACTGTTTGCTCCCAACCAGCTTCAATTCCAATGCACTTGAAACAGTCGCAGCTTAAAATCCAGTATATTCTCCACGTTATCTCATAAGGAAAACTCGCTCCCTGCAGATCTCCGTGGAGAAGTTGGAGAGTCAGAGTGGATGAAGCGTGGAGCTGGAAAAAAAGTACAGCAGGTGAAGCGGGGAAGAGGAGTCGACGTTTCAGGTTTGAAACTTTCATGGACAGATCTCCGCCTTCTCTTCCTCTCTCGCTCTCTGGCCCAGCCCAGTGTTTGCATTCCATGAAATTTCACACCCTCGGCCAGGATTCAACACCAGGATTTGAGCTAAAAGGGAGAGGTTGAATAGGCTACGGCTGTTTTCCCTGGAGCGTCGGAAGCTGAGGGGTGACCTTATTGAATTTATAAAATCACGGGAGGCATGGATTGGATAAATAGATAAAGTCTTTTTTCGCTGGGGTGGGCGAGTCCAGAACTAGAGGGCATAGGTTTAGAGGGAGAGGGGAAAGATATAAAAGAGACCTAAGGGGGCAACTTTTTCACGCAGAGGGCGGTGCGTGTATGGAATGAGCTGCCAGAGGAAGTGGTGGAGGCTGGTACAATTGCAACATTTAAGAGGCATCTGGATGGGTATATGAATAGGAAGGTTTTGGAAGGGTATGGGCCGGGTGCTGACAGTTTGGACGAGATGGGGTTGGGATATCTGGTCGGTGTGGGCAAGCTGGACCGAAGGGTCTGTTTCCACGCTGTACATCTCTCTGACTGTGAGTCTACGATCAGCCCTATTTCTTCTTCAACATATTGACATTTCTTTACTTCCTGTCAAAGTATCAATAAGACAGGCAAGTTTAAGATAATCCAACCTTGTGTATTCGTCGGGGACTCGTTGAACTGAATGTATTCACCAGCGCGTCATCATCCAAAGTAAAACCGATTTGAATCAGGAAGTGCTGAGTGTGAACATGGCTTCCAGACAGGAACTCCTGAGTTTGACCGAGGAGGCAGTTTGTCCCATTTGTCTGGATTTCTTCACCGATCCGGTTATACTGGATTGTGGACACAACTTCTGCCGCTCCTGTATCACCTAGAGTTGGGAAAAGAAGGAGATAAACTCCTGTCCAGAATGTAGAGGGGAGTTTCCGGAAAGAAACCTCAGGGGAAATCGGGCCTTAGCGAATCTGGCCGAGAAAGCTCGAAAATTAAAGCTGGATCCGAAAGAGAAGGAAAGTAAACCCCACTGTGAGGTACATCAGGAAGATCTGAAACTGTTTTGTCGAACTGACAAGAAATTGATCTGTGTGTTTTGTGTCACTGCGGAACACAGAGAGCACCGTTTCATCCCGATTAAAGAGGCTGTTGAAATCTACAAGGTAAAAGGGAAGATACAAGGTACAATCTACAAGGTATTGGAAGGCGAGGGATTTACCACATTTTGCCGTCTAATCACATTTCAATTCTGTGATTTTTCTCTTCTGATGTCAGAATAAGCTGAAATCTTCGCTAGATTCTCTCACTGAGAAGAAATCGTCGGTTCTACAAATCGAACTGACCCAGAAACGGAAGATTTCCGAAGTGAGGGTGAGCTCTCCCTGTGCGGATTTTCTGGGATCTCGGTTAGTTTTGTTCCCTTTATCGCGGGACATTAATGAGGTTTCACATTTCATTTGGTAGGAACAGGCGAGCAGTCTGCAGACCCACATCACATCCGAGTTCACTAAAATGCATCAGATTCTCACTGAGAAAGAGCAGTGTTTACTCAGAGATCTCAGGGAAGAAGAGGAGAGGATTGTCGAAACAATGGAGAAAAACCTTCGAGAGATTCAGGAGAATTTACATTCTATAGAGGAGAAACTCTCAAAGCTGCAGAAACAGATGGAGCAAAAGGACGATCTGATATTTCTGAAGGTGAGGGATTATATTCCAGGTTAGGTAATGGAACCTTCACCCAGTTACAGCAAAAAGATAATTATTACGTTGATATAGCAATAACTGAAAAAAGAGAGATTTGGATGTGAACATAGGAGGTATTGCTAGTAAGTTTGTAGAGGACACCAAAAATGGAAAGTGTAATGGACAGCGAAGAAGATTATCTCAGAGAACAACAGGATCTTGATCAGATGGGGCAATGAGCTGAGGTGTGGCAGATGGAGTTTAGATAAATGTGATGTGCTGCATTTTGAAGAGACAAATCATGGCAGGACTGATACACTTAATGGTAAGTTACTGGGGCGTGGTGCTGAACAAAGTGACCTTGTTCATAGTTCCTTAATAGTGGAATCGCAAGTGGGTAGGATAGAGAAGAGGGCATTTGGTATGCCTTCCTTTACTGGACAGAGCATTGAGTTTAGGAGTTGGGAGGTCATTCTGTGGCTGTACATGACATTGGTTAGGCCACTTTTGGAATATTGGATGAGTTGGACCGAAGGGTCTGGTTCTGTGCTTACATAGCATTACAGCTGTACTGAAGGAGGATATTCCTGGAAATACATCCAGGGAAGTTATTTGGATGGAACTGAGAAATAAGAAAGGGATGATCACATTATTGGGATTGTATTATAGATGCCTAATATTCAGAGGGAAATTGAGAAACAAATTTTAAGGATATCTCAGGTATCTGTAAGAATAATAGGATGGTTATGGTAGTGGGTTTTAACTTTCCAAACATAGACGGGACTGCCTTGGTGTTAAGGGTTTAGATAGAGAGGAATTTGTTAAGTGTGTCCAAGAAAATTTTCTGATTCGGTATGTGGATATACATACCACAGAAGGTGCAAACCTTGACCTACTCTTGGGAAATAAGGCAGGGCAGGTGACTGAGGTGTCAGTTCGGGAGCACTTTGGCACCTGCGACCATAATTCTATTAGTTTTGAAATAGTGATGGAAAAGGGTAGACCAGATCTAAAAGTTGAAGTTCTAAATTGGAGGAAGGCCAAGATTGATGGTATAAAGCAAGGACTTTCAAAAGCTGATTGGGTGCAGATATTCGCAGGTAAGGGGATGGCTCGAAAATAGGAAGACTTCAGAAATTAGATAACAAGAGTCCAGAGAAATTATCTTGCTGTTAGGGTGAAAGGAAAGGCTGGTAGGTATAGGGACTGCTGGATGACCAGATAAATGGTAGTTTTGGTTAAAAAACAGAAAAAAACACATGTCAGGTATAGACAGGATAGATTGAGTGAATCCTTCAAAGAGTATAATGGCAGTAGGAGTATACTTAGGAAAGAAGCCAGGAGGGCAAAAAGGGGACATGAGATAGCTTTGGCAAATAGAGTTAAGGAGAATCCAAAGTGTTTTTACAAATACATTAAGGACAAAAGGGCAGCTAGGGAGAGAATAGGACCCCTCAAAGATCAGCAAGGCAGCCTTTGTGTGGAGCCACAGGAGATGGGAGAGATACAAAATGAGTATTTTGCATCAGTATTTACTGTGGAAAAGGACATGGAAGATATAGAATGTAGAGATATAGATGGTGGAATCTTGAAAAATGTCCATATCACAGAGGAGGAAGTGCTGAATGTCTTGAAATGCATAACAGTGAATAAATCCCCAGGACCTGATCAGGTGTACCCGAGAACTCTGTGGGAAACTAGAGAAGTGATTGCTTGGCCTCTTACTGGGATATTTCTATCATTGATAGTCACAGGTGAGGTGCCGGAAGACTGGAGGTTGGCTAACGTGGTGCCATTGTTTAAAAAGGGTGGTAAGGACAAGCCAGGGAACTATAGACCAGTGAGTCTAATGTCGGTGGTGGGCAAGTTGTTGGAGAGAATCCTGAGAGACAGGATGTACATGTATATGGAAAGGCAAGGACGAATTAGGGATAGTCAACATGGCTTTGTGCATGGGAAATCATGTCTCACAAACTTGATTGAGTTTTTTGAAGAAGTAACAAAGAGCATTGATGAGGGCAGAATGGTGGACATGATCTATATGGTCTTCAGTAAGGCGTCCGACAAGGTTCCCCATGGGAGACTGATTAGCAAGGTTAGGTTTCACAGAATACAGGGAGAACTCACCATTTGGATACAGAACTGGCTGAAAGGTAGAAGACAGAGGGTGGTGGTGGAGTGTTGTTTTTCAGACTGGAGGCCTGTGACTAGTGGAGTGCCACAAGGGTCGGTGCTGGGTCCACCACATTTCCTCATTTATATACATGATTTGGATGTGAGTATTAGAGGTACAGTTAGCAAGTTTGCAGATAACACCAAAATTGGAGGTGTAGTGGACAGCGAAGAAGGTTATCCCAGATTATAACAGGATCTTCATCAGATGGGCAATTGGGCTGAGAAGTGGCAGATGGAGTTCAGATTAGATTCCCTGCAGTGCAGAAACAGGTCCTTCAGCGAACAAGTCAACACCAATATTCCGAAGAGTCATACACCCAGACCCATTTCCCTCTGACTAATGCACTAACACTATGGGCAATTTTAGCATGGCCAATTCACCTGATCTGCACATCCTTGGACTGGGGGGGTGGGGAAACCAGAGCACCTGGAGGAAACCCATGCGGACACAGGGCGAATGTGCTAACTCCACACAGACAATTGCCCAAGGCTGGAATCAAACCTGGGTCCCTGGTGTTATGCGGCAGCAGTGCTAACCACTAAGCCACTGTGCCATCCATTTAATTTAGATAAATGTAAGGTGCTGCATTTTGGGAAAGCAAATCTTAGCAGGACTTATACACTTAATTATACACGCAATTCTGGTCTCCTTACTACTGGAAAGATGTTGTGAAACTTGAAAGGGTTCAGAAACGATTTACAAGGATGTTGCCAGAGTTGGAGGATTTGAGCTATAGGGATAGGTTGAACAGGCTGGGGCTGTTTTCCCTGGAGCGTCAGAGACTGAGGGGTGACGTTATAGAGGTTTACAAAATCATGAGGGACATGGATAGGATAAATAGAAAAAGTCTTTTCCCTGGGGTTGGGAAGTCCAGAACTAGATGGGATAGGTTTAGGAAAGATATGAAAGAGAGCTAAGGGGCAACATATTCACACAGAGGGTGGTACGTGTATGGAATGAGCTGCCAGAGGAAGTGGTGGAGACTGGTGCAATTGCAATATTTAAAAGGCATCTGGATGTGGATATGAATAGGAAGGGTTTGGAGGGATATGGGCCGGGTGCTGACAGTTGGGACTAGATTGGATTGTGATATCTGGTTGACATGGACGAGTTGGACTGAAGGGTCTGTTTCCATGCTGTACATCTCTATGACTCTCTGACTCAATGACTCTGACTAATTTGTGTCTGTGACTGGCTGATTCCGATGCTGTTCCTGAACTAAACGCTCCCACACTGTCTGGAGAATCTTGGGAATACCAAGACCTTCCCGGGAATGGGTTGTGATGTTTTTACTTGTTTTGTTATTATCTCAGTTTCCCAAGTTTTATTATCTCCTGGAACTCCCATTGTAATCCAGTTCCAGTTCCATGTGGAGAGTGTGTGGGTGTGTCTGATACAGTGAGAGTGTGAGAGTCACTGTGTCTGTGAGCGGGATTGATGGTCAGTATCAGTTTATTTTACCCTCTCCTCAATCTTCCTTCCAAAATGTATCACTTCACACTTCCATGTTGTGTCTGCTCATTTCAGCAGCCTGTCTGTCTCCTCCTGAAATCTGTTACTGCCATCCTCACTGTTTGTGATTCATTTCTTTCAGGAGGAAGCTTGTCGGAAGAGAAGGTAGGACATGCTCTTTATTGAAACTCTGCACAGTTTGCTCAGTAACTCAGGGACGGGTTATTATGGGGTTATTTCCTGGTTATTGTTGCCACTTTAAAGGGTCATTCATGGGATGGCATTTACTCACATTATGGTTCGCACACGAGTGTTTTATAATAAGAAGCTAATTACAGGTTTGGAACAGGCTTCTATTCAACGCTTTTACAATGATAAGATGCCTGTAAATAGTACAACCTGGTTTTCAGGCTGGAGGTAATCACTGCCCTGCCTTGGGCAGTTTGTGTGACTGTGACCTTCCCCCTGACCCTGAGAGAGACACACTGCCCATGTCTCCAGGGAATGGCCATCCCTGTCCCTGCATGGATCCTGACCAACCTGAGGCAGTCAGAGTTTCAAGGGGAAATCATTTTTTGTTTTACTTTTTATAACACTAACTCACACTGCAACCTTTATAAAGGCAATCATAAATCCAAAATAAAAAAAAATCTTTAATCAGTGTATTATAATGTCCTAATTTATTTTACAGGAATGTTGGAAAGTATAGAAAAGTGTCACTGAGATATTAACCCAGATGATTGCTGTGGGTTTTAGTGCATCTTAACGGAGGAAAGAGGAATAGAGAGATGGAGAGGTTCAGGGAGGGAATTCCAGAGTTGAGGGACTTGGCAGCTGAAGGTCCAACCTCCAATGGGGGGAGAGACTAAAATCAGAGACGGTCAGGAGGCTGGAAGTAGAGGTGCTGGATTCTCGGTGGGTTGTGGGACCCATGTATTACACAGTTGGTGATGAGGTTTTTAGATGTTTCAGATTTTTTTGTCTTTGTTCCACAAGCTCTGTTTACAATACAGCAAGGTGATGGAGGGAATCTACATCATCTCCATGGTGTGTGATGTCTCAATAACTGATCTGTTATCAGGACATGGGCCTTTCATTGGTTCTTGGAGTTTCCAATCCTTGTTCTTGCCTTACCAAATTCTTTTTGGGTCAGTTACAAAGATAAGATGAACATTTCACTTTCTAGCACATTGACTGAATCGTGAACAATGCTGAAAACTTGACCATTTAAATTATTTCATTAATATTCTAACAAAGCGGAACTTGTGATTTCAATTTTTTAATATTAGCAGGTTTACTGTGGATGTGAGTGAATGCTCAGCGGCTGATGGCTCTCTGTCTCTCAGCCAGTTCACCGGCCCTTTACAGTACACAGTCTGGAGAGAAATGATACACACCATTCACCCAGGTAAACATGTGTATTCATTTTCCTGATGATGAATCCAGTTGTGTAGGGTCTCCCAGTTTACATTTTCACATCACTAGTTGTTAATTCTGGGAGACTCTCCCTGGAAATATTGGACTTTCCGTGGGTCCATTTGGATAAGTTTCTGAAGCCATCAGCTTTGTGTGTCAGAGCAGAGAAGGGTTCTGTCTAACCAGAGGAATAGAGCACGGAAACAGGATTTCGAGAAGATACTGGGCTGGCTCCATATAGGAAGGGTTTGGAGGGATATGGGCCCGGTGCTGGCAGGTGGGAGTAGATTAGGTTGGCATAGACAAGTTGGACCAAAGGGTCTGTTTCCGTGCTGTACATCTCGAATACTCTGACTCTAACTGGGAGAATAGAATGGAATCTTTAAAGGAAGCAGGGTGCAAAGATTTATAGTCCAGGTAACTGTGTTAGTCAGTGGGTTTATAGTGGATATTGGTGTCCAGTATATCCCCAGAAATGGAGGCAGAGATGTTAAGGAAAGGAGGAGTCAGAGATTGACCTGGTGAAGGGAAAATTGCAATGAGAGCTCGAAGCAAAATTAAAAAATGTTTCCAATTCCAGACAAGAGGGGGAGGCGACATTGAGGATATCATTATATATTGAATGAAGAGTTTTTCTTTGGGGCCAGAACAAGACTGGAACAGGAATGTTCTCCATACCCCACAAAGACACAGGCATAACTAGGACCCAAGTGGGTACCCATGGCCACCCCTCTGACCTGAAGAAAATGAGAGCAGTTAAAAGAGATGTTGTTCAGGGCGAGGATGAATTTGGCCAAGGGGAGGAGGGTGGTGGGGGGTAGGAACAGTTCAGGCCATTTTTCCAGGAAGAAGTGGAGAGTCCTGAGACCATCCTGGTGGGAGATGGAGGTGTGGAGGTATTGCACATCCATGGTAAAGAGGAGGCAGCTAGTGTCTGCAAACTGGAAATTCTGAAACTGCCACAAAGCTTCTGAGGAATATGTGGACAGCGACTGAACCAGGGGAAAAAAGACTGAGTCAAGGGAGGAAGTGGTGAGCTCTGTGGGACAGGAGCAGGCAGAAACAATGAGATTGTTTGTGGATTTTGGGAAGGAAGTCGAAGTGAGTTGTGTGGGGTTGGCGGGCTATCAGCTTGGAGGCAGTGCTCTCAGATCCAACCCTGACTTTGTTATGAAGCCTGCTGATCAGGGTGGGACTGTTGTAGCCTGACAGACTGACCTCTACATTGTAGAGGCTGAGCGCCAACTCTCAGATACCTCCTCCTATCACTCCCTGGATCAAGAAGCCACAATGAAACATCAGCCCATTGTGACAACCATGGTCACTGACCTCATTTCATCTGGTGATCTCCGCCCCCCCCCCCCCCCCCCCCCCCCCCCCCCCCGCAAAACCCTCCACACTGCCTCCCAGCTGATAGGCCCCAGCCCTGCATAGCTCACTTCTACCATCTTCCAGGGACATTTGGGCTCAGGTGATCATCCTTCAAAGCAAATTGGCCAACGTTTTAACATCTTTCTCATCGAAATGTAGCAGAGTTTTAACATATTATAACAGGCTGATAGCCAAGTTCGGTATCCATGAGGATGGCCATAACCAGGACTTTAGGTTCAGGTTCCACTACAAGTGACCCTATGCACTCTCTCGCACATGCATACACACAAGTACACATACACACACATTATTACATGTTCACACACTCTCATACACACATATATACACCCCCCACACTCATACCCACACATACACCCATTCACAGGCTTATACCCCATAACATTCATACTCACACATTTTACCAAATGCACACTTGGTTGCACACATGCAAACATACACTCTCTCATGTGCACTCACTCTCACATGTACACACTCAAATGCACACACTCACTCTCTCTCTCTCTCTCCTGCACGCACATAAATATAAGTCTATGGGGTGAATTTATAATTGCAGAATTATATTTGCAGACATATTCTATGTTGCTCAAAAATGCACAGTCTGCGTGCAATCAATGCAGACAGTTAATACGTCATATTTTGAAATTTTATTTTGGAAATAGAGCCAGTCTGACTCAAGATTGGGATACAGATAGACTCACACCTTTAATGCATTGTCTGAGCTTAGATGTCACTTTCTTTTTTGATAAAGCCTTAAGTTATCTTGGGAATGTGACTTAAAAGAAATGCTGGGATTTATGTACTAATGCACCAAAAGCTGCAACCCATTCTAAAAGATGAAACTCTTCATTACAATTAGTTTGTTCAATACATAATTTCATTTACATGATACTGTAATTTTTTGCTATCAATTCTGTGTCATATGATCCCACTTCACAACTACCAGATGAAGGAGCAGTGCTATGAAAGCTAGTGCTTCCAAATAAACCTGATGGACTATAACTTGGCATTGTATGGTTTTTAATTTTGTCCACCCAAGTCCAACGCTGGCTCCTCCAGATCAGGCATTTATTGAAATTTCATCAACTTAATTTCAAACCACACAGTCACCGTCATCTTCTGTGAGTTCACTCTTCACTCACCCCTTGTGCTTCTTCTCCCTCCACTTCTGCCATACTCTCTTCCCCTCACTCTCCCCTCACCTTATGCTTCAGTTTACCCTCACCAGTGCACTCCCCCTTGCCACTACCACCACACTTTCCCTCTCCACAATTCCCCCTTCTTCTCCCCACTCCTCCTGGCTCTCCAGATGACACTGCACTCCCCAACCTACTCTCAACCTTCTCAGCCCTCAGTTGACCCCTTTCATTGCTCTCACCTGGGCACTCAATCCTCCCATTGCTCACCTCCCTCTGAGTTCCCCCTCATTCTCCACACCTCTCTCTCTCATATCGCCCCTTCACTCTACCCTCCTCTCTCTCCCACCTCTCCTCAATCTCCACTGTCTAACACACATCTCCTCACTCTTCCCCTCTCTTTAACCTTCCCCTCCCTCCTGCGATAAAATTAAGGTTAAGGTTTTGTTCTTCCTGTCCACTTCATTTCCTCACCCACTCCCCTCCAAATGATCCCTCTCACCTCCCTCACTGCTCCCTCCCCAGCCTTCCACCTTACCCATCCTTTCTCCTCATTCCTCCATTCTCATCACTCACTGCACTCTCCCTCACTCACTCCCCTTTCCCTGACCCTTCCCTCCTTCAAACTCCCCTTTTCCAGACTTGCCCTATATCCCCTCCACTCCCATCCCCCTCTGTCTCTCAACTCCTCACAACCTACTCCCCTCAGTCTCCCTGTTCTCTCTCTGCCTTCCTCTCTCTGATGGTGTTATTTGATCTCTCCCCCAGCTCCAGCCCCTGTGACTCTGGATCCGAACACAGCCCATCCCCGGCTCATCCTGTCTGAGAACCGGACCAGTGTGAGACTCAGAGACAAATGGCAACCGCTCCCTGACTCCCCGGAGAGATTTGAACACTGGGAATGTGTCCTGGGATCAGAGGGATTCACATCAGGGAGACATTACTGGGAGGTGGAGGTGGGGGAGAAGACAGAATGGTTTCTGGGTGTGTCCCGAGAGTCTGTGGAGAGGAGAGGAGAGGATGATCCAAGCCTCGAGACCGGAGTCTGGGCTGTGTGGCTGTTACCCGAAGATGGTTATTTAGCTGCCACCCCCTCCTCTGACATTCCCCTCTCCCCGAATGTGCATCCCTGGAAGATCGGGGTTTTCCTGGACGATGAGGGTGGACAGGTGTCATTTTACAATGCGGACACCATGTCCCATCTCCACACTTTCACCCACACTTTCACTGAGAGGATCTTTCCCATCTTCTACCTGGGAGAGAATGATGATGGGAAAAACCCCGGCCCACTGACAATCTGCGGGATTAAAGGGCACTGACAGATCCATCCCATAATTTCACCCCGTCCCCCTGCCTCCTGCCAGCTGTAAACTGATGGGGGTCGATCTCAGTCACAGGTGGAGAGAGAATCCAGGTTAACATTCCGGGATTAAACCCTGTATCGGAACTTAGAACTGAAAGATCAGCAAGGAGTTGTGTAGGGCTGGGGCAAAGAAGGAGGGCTGTTCTCATGCTGCCTGGGTCATTAAATTGTTTTTTAGTTAATTTGTTTTGTTTCTTGTAATCATAACAGAAATGTCATATTGATTTTGTTCAGACTCTCACCATGTTGCTGTAATGTATATTTCCCATGTGGCACAATGACACTGAGAAGCAACTTGTTTTGCTCAGGCCTGTAAATATTGTCCAGCATGTCACTACTCTGTCATAAAATGGAGGAAAGGAATCTCCTCTGACTATGGGAGCTTATTTAAAATTAGAGTCAGAATATGTCTGAGAAGTATTTGAATATCCACATGGGGTGAAATTGCTGGAAATATTGATTTGCAAACTATTTCAGATTTGCAAGTGGGGGGGTGAACTGATTGTGGATGTCATGATCAGATATTGAACCATTTTAAATACAGTTAAGTTGGTGCACACTGGAAAGTAAATGTAGTTATAGTTTTCATTAATTGCCTGATTTATTGCCTGTCTTCATTGTGTATATCAGTGAAATAATCCTTCAAACACCACTATGTCATCGTCTGTTTTATTAAAAGCATGAGTCAAACACTGTCTATCTGTAACCTTGTTAATATTGTCCCTGTATGCGCTGAATTATAATTTATATGATGTGTTTTCTGGCACCAACAAAGCACTGATAATCGCCGAATTGGCATTTTCCACTCTAATTATTCTCATTCTTGGAAGGTGCAATAAAAATACGAGTTTTAAGAAACTACTTTGTTTGATACTTTTTACTTCATCGTTAAATTCATCAATTTGTTACGTAATTTAAAATCCGAAAGAACTGTTAATCAGAAACAAAAACATAAGTTGCTGGAAAAGCTTAGCTGGTCTGGCATCATCTATGGAGAGAAAGCAAAGTTAACGTTTTGGGGCCAGTGACACTTCTTTGGAAGGTCTTTTTTGTTTGCTGGCCCTGATTGTTGTGTGAAGAATGCTGATCAGGAACAGGGGGACCTTCCCTGCATCTCCTCACAACAGGATCTGAAGCCTCCTCTTCAGACAGAGGCAGATTTGCTTTCACATTTACAGGAACAGGATTGGACCCTCTGGGCTGGAAATCTCTGCTGCCGTTTCATTGGATTATGGAGGATCTCAAATCATTTCACCCGTTTTTGCTCCACATTCCCTGATCTTGCCTGTAGATCCATCATGTCTCAGGGGAAAATAAAAATCCACATTGTCTTTAACATCTGTTTGTGATAAAGCAAACATCAGAAACTCACTCCTGAATCATCCAGTTTTACATATAGTGATGATGATTCCTCCCCTTCCCAATATCCCCTTCTACCTCCCTTCTTCTCAGGCTGACCATTGGAGAGAAGAGTTTCCAAATTTGAAAGGTTGGGACTGAGATAAGGTTGGGGGAGGGGAAATGAGGAAGCTGGCGAAATCTGCATTCATCCCTTGTGGTTGGAGGGTTCCTAGGCGGAAGATGAGGCAGTCTTCCTGCAGACATCATGTTGCTATGGTCTGGCAATGGAGGAGGCCAAGGATCTGCATGTCTTTGGTGGAGTGGGAGGGGGAGTTAAAGTGTTCAGCCACGGGGCGGTTGGGTTGGTTGGTTTGGGTGTCCCTGAGGTGTTCTCTGAAATGTTCTGCAAGTAGGCGGCCTGTCTCCCCAATGTAGCCTGCTCCACAACACAAATTCACCTGCACCTCCACACACATCATTTACTGCATCCGCTGCACCCGTTGTGGCCTCCTCTACAACCTTATCTCAGTCCCAACCCTCAAACTCAGCACCGCCTTCTTGACCTGCAATCCTCTTCCTGACCTCTCCGCTCCCACCCTCTCTCCAGCCTATCACCCTCACCTGAAATCTCCTTCCATCTATCGCATTCCCAACGCCCCTCCCCCAAGTCCCTCCTCCCTACCTTTTATCTTAACCTGCTTGGCACACCTTCATCATTCCTGAAGAAGGGCTTATGCCCGAAATATCGATTCTCCTGCTCCTTGGATGCTGCCTGACCTGCTGCGCTTTTCTAGCAACACATTTTTCAGCTGTGATCTCCAGCATCTGCAGTCCTCACTTTCTCCCAGAACAATGCACCTAATCCATATATCCCTGAACACTATGGGCAATTTAGTATGGCCAATTCACCTAACCTGCACATCATTGGGCTGCGGGAGGAAACCAGAGCATCTGGAGGAAACCACGCAGACATGGGGAGAATGTGCAAATTCCATACAGAATTGAACCTGCGTCCCTGCTGCTGGGAGGCAGCAATGCTAACCACTGAACCACCGTGCCACCAAGTGAGGGCAATCAAAGATGCCCGGACACCTATGCCTGTCAGGAGCTTGGGGCATTTTTTGGTCTGATAAATTATTGTGGAAAGATTATACATAACCTTTCATCCTCCTTGCACCTTTGCATAAGCCTTGAAAGCGCTCTCATAGATAAGCCTAACATTCAATGAAGTAAATAAACAGCTGCCATGCCTCTAATGTGGCACATTATGGTCCCAAGAATGATCTGGTATTGACATGTGATATTTCCCTGTATGGCATCAGGATGGTATTAGCTCATAGTGGCCCAATGAAAAGGAACACCCAATAGCTTATGCACCCAGGAATTTGGCTAATGCAGCTTGTAAATACACCCAGAAAATGGATTGGCAGTCATAATTGGGCTCAGGAAGTTCCACCAATACTTTTATGGATGGAAATTTGTGATAATCACTGATTATTTACCCTACTTGAAGAGGACAAGGCAGTGCTCCCTATAAGTTTGGGCCACATTCAGCAGTGAATTTTAATACTAAGTACTTATAATTATAAGTTAAAACACCATCCAGGAGGCCAAGTAGCAAATGCGATATATTGAGCCTTCTCTTGCTGGCAGATACGTCACCAGTGGTGCCCCTAACATTAAATTTTCATGACATGATCCCAGTCACAGCTAAGAATATCAGATTTTAGGCACAAAGATCCAGTCCTTATAAATGGAAACATCTGTTATTAATGGGGGAAACCAAAGGGCCATTACAACTAGAATTGAAACCTTTCTCGACTGGAGAGACAAGCTCAGTGTAAAGGCTGACATATTGTTATGAGGAGCAAGGGTGATTTTCCCAAGCAAAGGTCACTACTAGACAGTGGCTAAATTCCACCAGGGTCATTCAGGGGTCTCCAAAATGAAGATGTTGGCAATGAGTTATGGCTGATGGCCAGGCTTGGACACAGATACAGCCCCATTAGGGGCAGAGCAGTGCTCAGAGTGTCAACAAGGACAAGAATTACTGCCAGAAGCTTCCCACATCCATAGGAATGGCCAAGCAAACCTTGGACTCTGGTTGCATGTCAACTATGCAGGTTCTTTCATGCGTTCAATATTCTTAGTCATGGTAGACACTGAATCAAAGTAGATGGACATGCATAGAATTCATTCCTCAAACATGGGGATGCTGGTAGAAAAACTGCGCATATATTTTGAACACATGGAGTCCCAGAAGTGTTGGTCACAGTTAACAGGCTATCATTTACTAGGAGGGACTTTAGTTACTTCTTTAATATTGAATGGGATTTGACATACACAGTCAGCTCCATACTACCCATCATCCAATGGCTTGGCAGAAAGTGCACGCCAAACCATGAAGGTGGATTAAAGAAACAGCCTGCAGCCTCATTAGATACCAAGCTGTCACATTTGTTGATTGTGGGACCATCCCAAATGCAGCTACAGGAATAGCATCAGCAGAATTGCTAATGGGTCAAAAACCCCGCATGAGGTTAAGTCTGATCTTCCCGGACCTGGGAAAGAAGGTGACATGCCATCAGGAACACCAGTGCAGGACACAACTTCTGTAAGTAAGAGAGATGGTTTAATACAGTGGGCCAAGTTTGGTATAAGCAATCATGGAAATCGCCTCACATAGGTCAGAGGCATGGTTAACCTCAGGTCAGGGCTAATGGGTTTTAACATTCTAGCAGGTGTGATGATCCTGAATAAGCATTTGGACCATATGAAAGCTGTAAACTTGTAAACAGTGCCGCAACAAAACATACCCTGTCCTTGGAATGTCTGAAATGCTGTTGCAACCTGTGGATTCACTTTCTCCATCAAACTGAATCCTCTGTATCAGATTTGGACTTGACAGAAGTAGCTACCTTGATGCCTTTGCTGCCAGAAGAGAATGAAGTTTGGCGAAGGTGTTCCAGGCACAAAAGGCCAGCTCCTGTGCATTACATGCAGCCCATGTTTGATGCCAAGTCAAATGAACCTGATACACTGCTAAAATATCCCATGATTTTCTCCAAGAGAAAGGATTGGTCTATTTCTGCACACTCAGAATGGGAGGGATGTAGTGATTGTAATGAATTGAATTGAATTGAATTGAATTTATTATCACGTATCGAGGCACTGTGAAAATCTTTGTCTTGTGAGCAATGAGGTCAGCTGGGTGGAGAATATGAGTTGCTTGTGTTATGGACCAAACCAAGTCCCCTTCAACTATATCAAGGAGATAGCATAATAAAGACCCTAACTTTTACCTTATTTAAAAGCAAATGAGTTCCAGATGAAATTAAATTGGTTACAAAATGCATTTTACTCTTACCCTACAAACAAGTTAAAATACAAACAAAAGGAAAGAAGATCTTTGGTATAACTTTAACTCTTGATGGAGAACTGAAAAGAATAATAGATTATTTAACTACTAAACACCACAATTCTAATATAGTAGCATCCAATATACACAACCTTGGCATATTCAGTAAAATTGATTGACTCACATGCAATATTTTTCCAGTCAAGAAGGAAATAACATCAAGAGAAAATCATGGTATAGATAGAGAGAGAGAGCGAGAGAGAGAGAGAGAGAGAGAGAGAGAGAGAGAGAGAGAGAGAGCGAGAATTCAAGCCTTTTGCTGTAGCAGGGTGAGATGTATGGCAGCTTCAAAAACCCTGTACCTATGGGAACCTGACTCCACCCATTCATGATGCTTCTATTTTTCCAACTTAAAAGAAAAATCCAAGACCTCACAAGCTGTTTACTTGTTAGCTTAGAACAGAGTGCTGTTCACCTGTGTCTCAACCTATCTTTATTAAAAAGAGCAGGACAAAATACATTTATAAAGCCTCCATAATGTCACACCACCCCACTTAAAGAATGAACCATCAATATGCAAAGATGTCTTCATTTTTAAAAACCTTTAGTTTTATGCTCTTTGTACACTACAATACATATATATTACACTGACTGTAAACCTACAAACATTCAATACGACAGTCCATTTCTTTGTCACCGAACACCATCTTCCTTCATCAAAGTCATGACAATGCCTTGGCAATTATGTTCTCTCGTCCTGCCATGTGCATAATTTTCAATTTAAATGGTTATAACAACAAACTCCATCTGAACAGCCTGGTACATGCATCATTAGATTTTTGCAAAAGCGTTAAGGGATTATGGTCAGTACATACAATTGTCTTCGACACATTACTGGCAAGATAAATGTTAAAATGTTACAATGCCAACATCAAACTCAAGGTCTCTTCCTCAATTGTGGAATATTACTGTTAATAAATATTCAACTTTCTGGAAGAATACCCAATAGACTTTTCTACCTTTTTGTATTCTTGTAAGAGTCCAGCACCAACACCCGCATCACTCGCATCGATAGCCACTTTGAATGGTTCTGCATAAATAGGTGTGGCTAACATTGGGGTAATGGTTAATATAGCTTTCATCCTGTCAAGTGCCTTCTGACATTTCTGCAATCACTGAAATTTTCTGTGTTGCTTCAGTCAGTGAAGCAACCACACTGCTAAAATTTGATACAAATGTTTTGATAAAAATCACTCAGTCCCAAGAATCGTACTACTTCCTTCTTCAGCTTTGACATGGAAAACTCCACAATAATCTTTAATTTCACATCTCATGGGGCCATCTGCCCATGTCCAATGGTACGGCCAAGGAACATGACTTGGGCTTTTGTGAAATCACTCTTAGCCAGGTTTATCACCAAGCCCACCTTCTGAAGTAGATTGAATAATTTCAATAGATGCTCCAAATGTTCCTTCCATTTGTGCCAAAAATCACTGCATCATCTATGTATGCAACAGAATTGGGTAATCCCAAATGATTTTATCAGTTAGTGTTTGAGATGTAGGCTGATGCATTTTTCATACCAGATGCCATAACTTAAAATTGGTAAAGTCCACTCGGTATCACAAGAGCTGAAATTTCCTTCGCTCTCTCAGATAAAGGTATCTGCCAGTATCCTTTGAGTAAGTTCAATTTAGAAATATAAATTGCTTGTTCACCTTCTCAATACAATTTTCCAGCCTTGGAATAGGATATAAATCAGATTTTGTAACTTCAGTGATTTTATCATAATCAACACAAAAATGTTGGGTATCATCTGATTTTGGCATCATTGTTATGATCACCAGTTGCTGCAACTCACTTTGACTATATTGCCTTCCAGCATGCTTTCAATCAATTTTGAACCTATGCCAATCTTAGATGGTTAGACTGTTGCTTAATTGGAAAAGCATTTCCTATATCTACATCATGCATAATCTCTACATATTTCTACGTATCCCTCCACGTGATTGCAATAACTGTTTCAGATCATTTCAGTTTTCCTCTGGAGAGTAACTCAATAATTTTTCCCAATTTTTAAAAACTCCCTCACTGTTAAATTTAATTTGAGGAATATCAAATTCAAATATATCTGGATTTAGTTATTCACTCCAAGTACCACATTCTCCTTTTGCTTCTCTTTCCTATCAAAATACCGCTTGAGCATATTCACAGGACACATTGTGTGAGTATTCCTTCCCTCTGGCATTTTAATTCAATAAATCATCTCACTCAATTTCCTTTCAATTTGATAAGGTCCACTAAAACTTGCTTTTAAAGTTTAACCTATCACTGGGAGCAACAATAACAATTTAAACTAAATAGAGTGGTATAGGGGAAATTAGAAAACCTGAATTAAAAGAGGAGGTAAAACTGCAGAACTTGAGAGAGGTTTTTAAAATCTCCAGCACAGACACAAATTGGACAGAGTATCTGGAAAGAGTTAGCAATCATACTTCAAGTACACTGGGCAAACAAATGACTATGAGAGGTGGGACAATTAATACAGGACTGAAGGTGTTGTATCTGAATGCACGCGGTGTAAGGAATAAGATAAATGAGCTTGTCGTGCAGATCGAAATTGGCAGGTATGAGGTGGTGGGCATCACGGAGACATGGCTGCAAGGAGATCAAGATTGGGATATTAGACAATATGCATCCTATTGTAAAGGTAGGCAGGTGGCAGAGGAGTGGGGTTGTTCTATTAGTAAGAAATTAAATTAAATTAAAAGTGAGAAACAAAGTAGGGTCAGATGGTGTAGAATCTGTGTGGGGTACAAGTGAGGAGCTGCAAGGGTTAAAAAACAAACATAGTTGGAGTCATGTACAGGCCTGCAAATAATAATCATGAACTAGGGTGCAAGATACACCAGGAGACAGAAAAGATGTGTAGGAAAGACAAAGTTACAGTGATCATTGAGAGATTTCAATATGTGGGTAGACTGGGAAAATCAGATTGGTAGTGTTTGCAAGAAAGGGAATTTGTGGAATGTATATGAGGTGGCTTTTTGGAGCAGATTGTGATTGAGCCCATGAGGGAACCGGCAATACTGGATTTAGTGTCGTGCAATGATATAGACTTAGTAAGGGAACTTAAGGTGAAACAGTGAGCAGTGAAGATAGAATCAGCAGTAATGGTATTTCAGCTGAATAAACATAACTACAGAGGCACGAGGGAGGAGTTGGGTAGAATTGACTGGGAGAGGAGCCGAGCAGGGAAGACAGTGCTACAGCAATGGCAGGAGATTTTAGGAGTAATTCAGAGGCACAGCAGAGATTCATCCCAAAGAAAAAAAAAGCATGGTAATGGAGGATGAGACAACTATGGCTGACGAGGGAAGTCAGGGATAGCATAAAAGCAAAACAAAAGCATATAAAGTAGCAAAGAATAGTGGGAAACCAGAGGATTGGAAAGTTTACAAAGATCAACAGAGGACAAAAAAAGAAGAAATAAGGAGGGTGAAAATTAAATATGAGGGTAAGCTAGCCAGTAATACAAAGGAAGACTGTCAGGGTTTCTTTCAATACGAAAAGGGCAAAAGAGAGACAAATGTGGACATTGGGCTGCTGGAAAATGACACAAGAGAGAAATGGCTGAGGAACTGAATAATTATTTCACATCAGTCTTCACAGTGCAAAACACAAGTAATATCCCAAAAAATCAAGAGATTGAGGGAGCAGAGATGAGTATGGTGGCTATCGCCAAGGAAAAGGTGCGAGAAAACTAAATGGTCTGAGGGTGGATAAATCACAAGGACCATTTAGACTATACCCCAGTGTTCTAAGGGAGATAATTGAAGAGATAGTGGAGGCATTAGTGGTAATTTTTCAGGAATCACTAGAATCAGGAAGTGTTGCAGTGTACTGCAAAATCACTAATATAAGACACCAGGGAGAGTGTCAAAAGGGAGTAAGGCAGAAGAGGGGAAATTGCAGACCAATTAGCCTAACCTCGGTCGTGGGTAAGATCCTTGAATCCATTATGATGGATGAGATTTCTGAATACTTGGGAGTATATGGTAAAATAGGACAGAGTCAGCACAGTTTCATCAAGGGTGGGTCATGACTGACAAATCTGCTAGAATTCTTTGAGGAAGTAAAAGCAGATTAGACTGAGGAGAACCATTGGATATTATCTACTTGGACTTCAAAAAGGCCTTTGACAAGGCACCACATAGAAGGCTACTGAGTAAGGTAGCGGCCTATGATGTTAGAGGCAAGGTGCTAGCATGGATAGAAGCTTGGCTGTCTGGCAGAAAGCAGGGAATGGTGTTTCACAAGGCTCAGTGTTGAGACCACAACATTTCACTTTATACATTAACAATCAAGGTGAAGGAACTGAGAGCATTCTAGCTAAGTTTGCAGATGACACAAAGATAGGTAGAGCATGGGTAGCATTGAGGAGACAGGGAGGCTGTAGAAGAATTTGGACAGGTTAGGAGATTGGATGAAGAAGTGGCAGATGGAATACAACATGACAAAGCGTGAGGTCATGCATTTTGGTAGGTAAAATAGAGGCATGGACGATTTTCTAAATGTGGAGAAAATTCAGGAGTCTGAAGTGCAAAGAGACTTGGGAGTTCTAGTCCAGGATTCTCTCAAGGTAAACTTGCAGGTTGAGTCAGTAGTTAGGAAAGCAAATGCAATGGTGGCATTTATTTTGAGAGGACTTGAATATAAAAGGAGGCGTGTACTTCTGAGACTATATAAGGCTCTGGTCAGGCCACATTTGGAGTATTGTATGCAGTTTTGGGCCCCATATTTCAGGAAGGATGTACTGGCCCTGGAGCATGTTCAGAGGATATTCATGAGAATGGTCCCAGGAATGAACAGCGTAACGTATGAGGAAAGTTTGAGAACTCAGGTCTGCACTAAATGGAGTTTAGAAGGATGAGGGGTGATCTAATTAAAACTTACTGAATACTGAATGGCTTGGACAGAGTGGATGTTGGGAAGATGTTTCCATTGGTAGGAGACACTAGGACCTGAGGGCACAGCCTTAGAGTAAAGGACAGACCTTTTAGAATGGAGATAAGGAGAAACATCTTCAGCCAGAGAGTGGTGAATCTATGGAATTCACTACCACAGAAGGCTGTTGAGGCCACGTCATAGTGTGTTTAAGATGGAGATAGATATGTTCTTATTGTAAAGGGGATCAAAAGTTACAGTGAGAAAACGGAAGAATGGGCTTATGATTCTCATCAACCATGATTGAATGGCAGAGCAGACTGAATGGGCTATGTGGCCTAATTTCTGCTCCAATGTCTTACAGTCTTATGGTCTAACAATTTATCTCCTTTAGTAAAACCACAAATTTTTGTTGTTTTCTGCTTTCTGTTTCATCACCTGCTGTGCTACTTTCAAATGCTGTCGAGCCAACTCACACACTAAAATAGACATAGTTCAAATATGTGGTAACTGAACTCTTGCTTACCAATATTTCCTTAATTAATTTCAGTGGTCCTCTCAGCTCAGGTCTGAAAATTAATTTGGATGGACTGAACTTAGTTAATTTGTTGGGTGCATCTCTAACTGCAAAAACTACAAATTAATTTCCTTTATCCCATTTCTTTGAATAGCCTTGACTATAAGCCATGGTCCTTAAAGTTTGACACTATTATTCTAATGCTCCTCACAGTTGATTTAAATTGTTTTATACCTAAGCTGTCCTTAACTTCCTTGAATATTGTTGATGCAAAGTTTGATCTATGACCTGATTGAATCTCTGGATTGTCTTTACATAGTAAAACAAAGTTTGGGAGAAGATTTGTAGCTCGGGTGCTCGTTGTTGTGGTTCTGTTCGCCGAGCTGGGAATTTGACTTGCAAATGTTTCGTCCCCTGTCTAGGTGACATCATCAGTGCTTGGGAGCCTCCTGTGAAGCGCTTCTGTGATGTTTCCTCGGTATTTATAATGGCCTGTCTCTGCCGCTTCCGGTTGTCAGTTTCAGCTGTCCGCTGTAGTGGCCGGTATATTGGGTCCAGGTCGATGTGTTTGTTGATAGAGTCTGTGGATGAGTGCCATGCCTCTCGGAATTCCCTGGCTGTTCAGGGAATTTATAGGGCAAGCCAAATAGAGAATAGCCAGGGAATTCCTAGAAGCATGGCACTCATCCACAGACTCTATCAACAAACACATCGACCTGGACTCAATATACCAGCCACTACAGCGGACAGCTGGAACTGACAACCAGAAGCGGCAGAGACAGGCCATTATAAATGCCAGAGGAAACATCACAGAAGCGCTTCACAGGAGGCTCCCAAGCACTGAGGATGTCACCTAGACAGGGGACGAAACGTTTGCAAGACAAATTCCCAGCTCGGCGAACAGAACCATAACATAGTAAAACATTTGAGTAACTCATCTACAGTCCTTTTAGACATGATATTGCAAAATGAAATTGCCTCTGGAAATAGTCTAGACACAGCTATTATGATCAACAAATATTGATGACCACTTTTTCTTTTAGGGAGTGGTCCAACGTAATAAATTAAGACTTGTAAAATGTTCCTCGATGCTTGAATGGGTGTTAGGATGAGGGTGGACTGACCTTGCCTCCGCTTAACTTGACTCCTTCCTGTCGACCTTCATCCAGGAACTTCCCAGTTACATTTGAGACACGTTCCATGCCTTCCATTTCCTCCATGATTTCCGATTCCCCAGCCCTCAACACCTCATCTTCACCATGGAAGACTTTCTGCACCTGTATCCTCCATGAGGAAGATTTAAAAGCCACTACACCAACACCTTCCACCCTGACCTTAAATTCACTTGGACCATCTCCAACTCTCTTTCCCTTTCCCGCACCTCTCCATCTCCGGCGACTGGCTCAACACTGACATCTACTTCAAATCCACCAACTCCCACAACTTCCTTGACTACACTTCCTACCATCCCACCTCCTATAACAATATGATCCTTTATTCCCAATTCCTTGGCCTTTGCTGTATCTGCTCTCAGGATGAACAAGTCCATTTCCAGATGTCCTCCTACTTTAAGGTCCGTAATTTCCCCTCCCCTGTGATCAACAATGCCTTAAATTGTGTCCCCTCCATTTCCCACACTACTGCCCGTGATATGCCATCCCCCAACCCCAACAAGGATAGGATCCCCCTTATGAATCACTTTCCATCCCACTAATCTCCAAATCCCATGTATAATCCTTCGCTATTTTCATCACCTACAATCAGATACCACCACCAAAAATACATTTCCCTCCGCACCCCAATTTGTGTTAAGTAGGGACTGTTCCTTCTACAACTCCCTCCTTAGGTCCACACTACCCATCAAACCCCTCAGTATCTGGCAACTTCTTCTACTGCTGTAAGAGGTGCAAAGCTTGTGCCCACACCTCCTCCATCACCCCCATCGAAGGCCACAAAGCTTCATTCCAAATCTGGCAGAGATTTACTTGTATCTGCTTGAACCTCATTTACTGCAGACAATGGTCTCGATGAGGTCTCCTCTACATGAGAGAGACTGAACACAAACATGCAGAACTGTTCAGGGCTCATCTCTGGTCTGTATGCACCAACCAAACTCACTTTCTGGTGGCCATTCACTTCAAAAGCCTCTCCCATATCCCCATGATGTGTCTATACTGAGCCTCCTCCACAGCCAAAAGGCCACCCACAAATTGGAGGAAGAACACCTCAACTTCCGTCTCGAAAGCCTCCAACCACATGGCCTCAACATTGAATTCACCAGTTTCCAAATCTCCCCTCCACCCCAACCCCTTCGCAAATTCAATCCTCTGACTTCACACCACCCTCTTGATCCATTCCTGTTGAAGGACTTTTGCCGGAAACTTTGATTTTCCTGCTTCTCGGATGCTGCCTGACCTTCTGTGCTTTTCCAGCACCACTCTAATCTTGACTCTGATCTCCAGTATCAGCAGTCCTTATTTTCACCTACCTGGGTCCATCTTCCTTTCCACATATCCGGTCCACACTTCCCACCAACCTACCGTCATCACCTTTTCCCTGCATCCATCTATTACCATCCCATCTACTATTTTCCTCGCCCCACTCTCCCTCCTCCTATTTATTTTTCAGCTCCCTTCCCCCTTCCCAGTCCTGATGAAGGGCTATGCCCGAAATGTTGATGTTCTTGCTCCTCAGATGTTATCTGATCTGCTGTGCTTTATCCAGCACCACACTTTAACTGAGAATATCTGAGGGATGGTTAGTAAGTTTGCAGATGACACCAAAACTAGTTGTATAGTGATAATGAAGAAGGATATCTAAAATTATAAATAGATCTTGACCAATTGGGTCAATGGACTGATGAGTGACAGATGGAATTTAGTTTGGATAAGTGCAAGATATCGCATTTTGTTTTCACAAACAAGGGAATGACTTATACAATTAATAATAGGACCATGGGTAGAACTTAGAGAACAAAGGGTTCAGGTAGATTATTATTTGAAATTTGCAACATAAGTAGATAGAGTGGTTAGGAAGGCATTTAGCATGCTTGCCTTCACTACTCAGATTTTTGAATATAGATGATGGGACATTATGTTGAGGTTGTACACGATATTGCCCCTTGTCACCCAGTTCTGTTTGGAGAAAGTTGTCACCCAGTTCTGTTCTGCAGATGCTGGAGATCAGATTCAAGAGTGTGGTGCTGGTAAAGCACAGCAGATCAGGCAGCATCTGAGGAGCAGGAGAATCAACGTATAGGGTGGAAACCCTTCATCAGGAATCCAGATCCAGTTGCCTTGTTATAGGAAGGCTATTATCAAACTGGATAGGGTTCAGAAAAGATTTAGCAGGAATTTGCGGGTTGGAGTGTTTGAGTTATTAAAATAGGGTAAATCGGTTGAGACATCTTTACTGACATAACCAATCTGAAAATTACGTCTCAATTTTCCTCCCGGATTCTTTTGCTGTTTTCAGAAGGCAGAGGTTGACTGGTTCCTGCTTAGAAAGAACCTCTGAATTTATTATTCAAAAGCCAGAGCTTTCAGCTACAGGTAAAAATAAATAAGTTGATTTTCTTCAGTCTTAAAGGGGCTTTTACAGCAGAGAACAGAGACAGCTCCTGAGCTGTTGGAAATCTGAAGGCTTCTTTGTATTTTGTTCATAGTTCCAAGTTGTGCAGCTTCCTGAGAACCAGTCACATCATTGTTGGCAGGCTTTTGTCATCAGTAACTGGTCACTAATCTACAAGCCAATCAGCTTCTTGTTGCTGGCTCAGTCGCCATTTGTAAGCCCTCCTTCTGGCACCAGCTCATCTGCAACTTCTCCTACTACTGCTGGAGCCAGCAGCTTTGTAAACAGTGTTTAAAATGAGTCAGGTTACTTGCTTTCGAAAACAGTTATCCTTGGTTTTAAAACACTTCAGACTATTTCAGATTGCAATAAAATAAAAAGATGCACTGTTCAACAAGGTAAAAACTGTATCACTAAGTCTGATTTATATTTCTTTGTTTCCTCTCCTTAACCAATACAATCACGTTAGCTTCATTTTTGAGGTGTGAGTGGTGACAATACTATACTGCAATCTAAGTTGGGAAATTGTCCTCCACTTTGCCTTCTGGTGGCAAAAACTCAGTTTGGTAACAAAGCAAAGACAAAGCAAAAGGCTTCTCTCCTCTCTCCAACTCCCAAATTCCCAATGATCATTTCAAGCATTGGAGGACAATATTGATAGCTAGAAGTACAGTTCTGCAGTGAGCTAACCAAGTGGCATAGGGAGACCATGCCATGCTTTTGGGCCTACCCCCATAACCCCCTTCCTAATGTCTCTGTGATTGCAGGTATGGGTCAGCAACCCTGGATTGTGATGGAGGGCCAAATGGGCACGAGCATCAGACTGGACTGCAGATCCGAAGGCTGGTACCCAGAGCCGCCCATCCTGTGGGTGAATGGAGATGGAGTGAACATGATGGCCCAACAGGAAACCACATACCAGCCAGACGATCAGGGGCTGTTCATTGTCAGCAGCTCCATCGAGATCTCCAAACACTCCCTGAACAAATATACTTGTCTCATTAACAATGTGATCCTGAAGGAGTCACGGGAGGCTCACATCCAGATTGCAGGTCTGTCATAATGGGAAAAGAGCTTTATAGATACTCAGCAGGCTGGGTAAAAGAACATGAATCTGATGGTAGAGAAATATAAAATCCCGAGGAAATTCCATGACTGAAACAGGCTCCTCATGACCCTAATAGGCCACAGTTCCTGATAATAGACTAATCTAGGCTCTTCAGACCTCACATAACAACAACAGACACTTCATAGTGAGGGTGTCTTGGAGATAGAGTCAGGCTGTAATGGAGGAAGAGGCAGTGAAGGAGATGGGAGAAGAGGGAGAGCCAGTGATGGGGGTACAGGCTGTGATGGCGGGGGAAGAGTGGGGTTGTGAAAGGTTGGGGTGTATTAGAGAAAAGGAAGGAGGTCTAATCTGGGAATAGCATGTGAGAGCAGGTTTGGGTGAACATATTCTCAAGCAGTTGACTGTTCTCGCCCCCCCTCTCTCTGTGAGATCGTGTTTAATAATGACCAAGATTAGTGCATGGAGAAAATACCCTCTTTATTAAGCATCTGCAGTAGCACAGTTTGGGAGGGTGATGGAATCCAAAGTACTGTTTTACAATAGCCTCTTTATACACAGTTCTTAGACTCATTAAGATTTTAACACTATGGCATTGCATAGTTGCATCCATTGTATACAAAAGTTTGTGTGACATCTGTCCTGGGGAAGCAGCAGATGGTTTAAACACTTGCTAAACGCTGATTGTTACTCCTGATGGGAATTGAATGTCTGTCCAGTCTGAGCTTGCATAATTAACAGGCGTTAATCCTTTCGTCTTTCAAGTCAGTAATGTTAGTAAAAATACTAAACCTTCATGATCAAAATAAGTAAGAAATTATACATGTGCAAAATAAAGGAATAGAGAATATTAAACTGATCTCAGCAGCTGATTTGTGAGATTTCATGCCAGTTTTGACATTCATTCATGAAGTTTCAAGGATGCGCTGTTTTGACAGTAAGCTTCTTAAATGGATAGCAGGCCTATTTAATATTGTATTAAAAAGCACATGCCAGTGGAGGACTCTATTTGATGTTTTGCAATCTATTCAGATGCTGAGAGACAGTTATTAAACACTGATTAACGTTATAATCTGTCCTTAATTTGAGTAAGTGATGGAGACGTGATGGTAGTATGGCATTGTTCTGAGTAGGTTACAGTACACTTATTCTGGGGTAACCTTTGATACAGAGACAGGTCTAACCACTGCTTAAAGCATAGGACCAATACAAATTTGAAAGGTGGAAAGAAGCAGTAATGGGTTGGAAGGGATGTTTTAATTTAGTTTGTCTTGTAATAGTAAAACCGCAGTTTAATGAATAAATGTAGATGTGGTGTAGTAAACATAGTGTGTTTGTGAATGAGTTGGTAAAGAGAATTATAATGCAATATCTCACATCTCTCTCTCTCTCTCTCTCTCTCTCTGCACAGATGTCTTCTTCCCCAAGTCAGAAGTGAGCGTGGAATTCTGGATCGTTATTCCATTGATTGCTGCATTACCAATTTTATTGTCATGCTGCTTCTTTCAGCTTTTTAAATCAATAAAAGGTGACAAATTAAGCCACTGAATGAAACAGTGATGGGGTTGAGGGGTACAGGGAACTGACTGGGACTGACTCACTTCCTGATATACTGAGTGGGACCAGACTGTCCTCCACCCCCTCCACCTCCCCTACCACTCTTTCTGCCCTTCTTCACTCCTCGTTCATCTTCTCCTACCCCTGCTTCTCCCCACCTTTCCTCCATTCTCTTCTCATTTCCTCCCTCCTCATTTTCCATCCCACTTCACTATCTTACTCCTCCTCCTATTAACCCTCCTTCCTCTTCCTTCTCCCCCATCCTTTCTTACCCTTCTTCCCCTTTGTTTACACCCCTCCTTCTGCGCATCCCCACTTGCTAATTTTCAACCAGATCAGAGACCAGGGGATAGGATGATCCCATTGATATCCTGATCATGGGGTATGCATGTCCAGGCAATAGTAGCACTTCCAAGATTTCAGCCGCACTTCTAATGAAACATCAAATGGACATTTTGTTTTTATCATCTCAATAAGGAGTTTTGAATTTTTTCCATCTGTCAGCAACAAATAAAGAAAGGTGAGAAATTGAAACAAATTTTGTAAAAAAAAAAAGTGGTGGGGGCAGTATCCCACAGGAAAGAGAAAGACATAGTGGGGGCAACTTTGACAGGTATCAGATAATGGTGAGGGAGAAACATTTTTTGCAGCAATATATTGATTGTAAGTTCCTTAACTCCACATTCAGTCCAACTCTTCTGGACTGATTGTGGGGCTAATGTGATTCACCTGAGGGGTATAAACCAAGTACTAGGTGGGGAGTGGCTTTGGGCCTCTGTCATTCTAGGATTAAGAGTAGGACAAGTGTCATTCTGGTTACTGCAAGCCCTGATCATACCTTTTCTTAACACTTCAGAGAACTGTAAGCGAGCAAGGAAATCAGGTGAGTTATGACAACACATGGGTGACACTGTGACTTTTCGGATGATAATGTTTCATACAGTCTTGGATTGTCAGAACACAATTGAAAATAAAGGTACGGTCACTGAAATTAACTGACCAAGTTTATAAACAACAGTTGAAGGCCAAATCACATAAACTGAACCATCAAAACCAAACTAAATTATAATGCTCTCCTGTTACAATGTGTGAAGTGGACAGGCTAATTCAGCCAATTCTTCAATGTGAGCTGTCACGTTCACTGTTCTCAGAACCAGGGTCCCTGAAAAAATGTTGTTCTAGGGGTTTCCTGAGCTGATAGAAACACATTCTAGAGCTGGGATTCAGTGGATTTCCAAACGTACATGTTTATATTCACTTATAGAATGTGGGTGCTCTTGCTCTGATGGAAAACAGCATTTGAGAAATTGTTCACTCCCCTGTGCTAACACCAGTGTTTGGCTTGACCAAGTGGTAGTCCTGGGGATTGGATAGATGTCTCTATGTTGGTGAGGTTTGCAGTGTAGTTCCAGCTGGGACAGATGACTGTCTGATGAATTGGTGTTATCCTATCCATTACTCCAACTTGGAATGGTCCATTGGACACTGCTGGTTGCATATGGTTGAGTAAGACTGAGTAATGGAGAACTGAGCTTAGAGCAGAGGGTTCAGTGCAGAGAGCAGAGAGAAGCAAAGGATTGGAGACAAAGATAATGTTGACATTGCAAAATTTCAAATGTAATCAGGATTTCCTTGTTTGTTACAGCACACCAATAATTCATGAAAAAAGTTCTGTGATTTTACCAGAAGTTTCATTGATGTTGATGGTCAATTCAGAGTAAAGACAGACTGACTGTGATTGTTTTTTGATTGGTGCTCTGACGAGAAGGTTGTTCCTTCAACACTACATCACTGTTTTAAATTTCAGGAATTGTTCCTCTTACTGACTGCTGGAAATGATTTAGTGCCTTTTTGTCACACTGAATAAAATATTCTGACTTTATTGGTACTCCAATTACTCACATCTTGATTCTTATTTTACAGCTAAAAAGAAGAAAGCTACAGAAGGTATGTAATAATGCCAGAGATTCTGACTGGAGACCTCCATGACTTCAAACAGAGACAAAGTGATAGCACCTTTTTGTCACACTGAATAAAGATATTCTGACTTTACTGATACTCCAATTACTCACATCTTGATTCTTATTTTACAGCTAAAAAGAAGAAAGCTACAGAAGGTATGTAACAATGCCGGAGATTCTGACTGTAGACCTCTGTGACTTTAAACAGAGACAAAGTGATAGCATGAACCTACAACAAACATTGTAAATGGAGGCCTGGGTCAGCAACTCAGTGAAGGAATCACTTACTCATCCACTTTGTTTCCAATTGCAGTGGGGAATGTGCAACCTGGAAGAGACCAAATTGGAAATTTAGCAGCAGACAGCACATACTTTCTTTACTTTTCAACCTACATCCTTATTTTTTCCTTCTCACTGTCTCTTTTTCATGTCACCTTGCCTTTCACCTACACCAAGTGCTCACTCTGTGCTTCCTTTCCCTCTTTAATTTGCTTGTTTCCATTTCTTCCATTCCCCTGTATTCTCTTCCCTTCCTCCTCCTCTCTCTAATGTTCTGGTTCTCTTTCTGTTCAGCTTTCCTAACTTTTCTTCTCTGTATCTCTCTATCTGCCTTCTCTCACATGCTCGTCCAGGCCAGTCATTCTGGCCGGAGACTTCAACTGTATCATTGATGCAGATGGACGATCCGGCGGGGGGGACAGTAAACCGGACGCTACGTCCAGGGCCCTGATGGAAACGGTCAAAGACGCCAAGCTGCACGACGTCTTCAGCGCCCCTGCAGATGGAGCGCAGCGTAGATACACCTGGTCACGGGCAGATGGGTCTATCCGCTCAAGGATAGATTACCTGTTTGTGTCCCGAACGCTCTCGGTCAGATCCACCGATGTCAAGCCGGTGTTCTTCTCTGACCACTGCCTCCTGCTGACCGACTGTCACCTACAGGACGAACAGCGGGCGGGCAAGGGAACGTGGAAACTGAACACTAAGCTGTTGACCCCGGGAAACATCGAAGAGCTCAAGAGGGATTACGCAGGTTGGAGAACCGTGAAGCCCCTCTTTGAGTCTCCAGCGGACTGGTGGGAAACGGTAAAAGGGAACATCAAGAGGTTCTTTATCCTCAAAGGTGTCCAGGAGGCGAGAGAGAGGCGGGGAAAACTGTCCCAGTGAGCGACAACCCAACTTTTGATGTCATCTGCCCCACCTTACTGAGCTGTATACTGCTAGCTCCACATTTCACTTTGTTCAGTTGAATCCAGCAAATATCCACCAGTTAGGACTTCAACTGATGCCTTGGCTTTATAGCTTTTTGCCATGTTTCTTATCTGACATGAAGAAAAGAATGTCCTGATTGCAAATATTCTGCAGATATAGTTTGCAATTATTAACCCCTTCTTTTCTGCAACTTAGCATTGCAGAGTTCACTGAGTCCAAAATCCTGCAGCATCTGGGGAGCTGGAGTTAATGTTTTGTCACCCTCTTGTCATTAGTATTGTCTCATCCTTCATGAGTCACTTGTGAAGTATTAAAGGGCAGTATGTAAACACATAGATGTTAATTACTGATCGAAATCAGCATTGGAAAAAGGTGGAAATTGCACCTAGGTAAATGACTGGTTGTTACTCAAATTGTACATGTTGGTGACACTGTCCAGCCGCTTGTTAGAGGTTTGAATATGCTAATCGTTTGTTTTACCTGCTGGGGCGGCACACGGTGGCTCAGTGATTAGCAATGTCGCCTGTCTGTGTGGAGTTTGCACATTCTCCCCGTGTCTGTGTGGTTTTCCTCCTGGTGCTCCAGTTTCCTCCCACAATCCAAAGGTGTGCAGGTCAGGTGAATTGGCCATGCTAAATTGCCCACAGTGTTAGTCAGGGGTAAATATAGGGTAGAGAAATGGGTTTGGGTGGGTTTCTCTCCGGAGGGGTGGTGTGGACGTGTTGGGCCGAAGGGCCTATTTCCACACAGTAGAGAATCTACTTATCAGAGGCTTCACAGTGAATGTGTTAAGTTGGGTATCAGTAAAAATCTGGCTTCACTCAATTAGCATGCAACCACATCTGCTTTTGTGAACAACTGCGATTTAATCTTTGAATTGAATTAGTTTATTGTCACATGCACTCAAATGAGTACAATGAAAAGTGTGTAAGTCGCCATCTGCAGCACCATTTCAGGTACAAAAGTGCCTAAGGACAACTCCTTCAGTTACAAAATTAGTTACAGTGTAACAATGTAAGCCGCACATGGCCATCTTAGATACAGACTACCTAGATACACAGCACAGCACAGTACTGGCCCTTCAGCTCTTGATGTTGTACTGACCTCTTTTCCTACTCTAAGATCAGACTAACTTACATACCCTTCATTGTACTAACTTCCTTTTCCCAAGCAAGAGTCAATTAAATGTCTCCAATGTATCTGATTCTACTACCACTGCTGACAATGCATTCCATGCACCCACCACTCTCTGAGTAAAGAACCTATCTCTGATATTCCCCCTAAACCTTCTTCTAATCCCCTCAAAATTATGCCACCTCATGATAGACATTTCCACTATAGGAAAAAGTCGCTGGCTATCCAGTCTATCTATGCCTTTCAACATCTTGTACACCTCTATCACGTCACCTCTCATCCTTCTTTGCTCCAATGAGAAAAACCCTAGCTCTCTCAACCTTACTTCATAACACATGCCTTCCAGTCCAGGCAGCATCCTGATAAATCTCCACTGCACCTTCGCTAAAGTTTCTACATCTTTCCAATAATGAGGCAATCAGAACTGAACACAATATTTCAAGTGTGGTCTAATCAAAAATCCATACAGCTGCAGCATAACCTTGCGGTTCTTAAACTTAATCTCCTGCTAATGAAAGCCAACACAGCATATGCCTTCTTAACAACCCTGTCAACCTGGGTGGCAACTTAGAAGAATTTATAGACATGGACTCCAAGATCCCTCCACACTGCCTTTAACCCTGTATTCTGCATTCAAGTTCAACCTTCCAAAGTGAGTAATTGCACAATTTTCCAGTTGAAATCCATCTGCTACTTATCAGTCCAGTCTGTATCTTGTCAATGTCTTGTTGCAACCTTCAACAGCCCTCCACACTATTCACAACTTGAATAACCTTTGTGTCATCTGCAAACTTACTAACCCACCCTTTCACTTCTTCATTCAAGTCATTTATAAAAATCACAAGGAGTAGAGGTCCCAGAACTGATCCCTGCAGAACACCACTGGTCACCGAGCTCCAGGCTGAATTCTTTCTATCTACCGCCACCCTCTGTCTTCTATGGGCCAGCTAATTTTGTATCCAGACAGTCAGGTTTCCATGGATCCCATGTCTCCTTACTTTTTAATGAGCCTGCCATGGGGAACCTTATCGTGCACCTTGCTAAAACTATGACTGTCACTCTGGCCATCCTCTTATTCCTCACATAAGTGTAGAATGCCTTAGTTACAATCCTTAGTTACAGAATAGAGAAATGAAGAAAAACTTACATTACAGCTATGCATAGTATAATCGTACATCGGAAAAGCAAGAATCAAAGTTATAAAGACAAATATCACCGTCTATCTCCAAGGGCTGGCTGCAGTAGACTAGTGCAGAGCAGCATCCACAGGGTCTCGCTGTTGGCTGCCATCCTCGAGGGACTGACTGGGCTGTTGGCTTCCCACTACTAACAACATTGGTCACTGGCTTCCATGCGCCAGGCTGCTTGTTGTCTTTATAATTAATTAGTTATTGCTTCCAGTAATTTTCAAACAAAAGTGTTCATCAAGAGAACTTGGGCATGGAGAATTTTTGTTAATAAAGTCAAGAGCACTAAATGGGTATATTGATTCTTTTTCAATTTTTCTGTTTCCATTTAGAGGTTACGGATCCAAATGTTATGATAGGTATGTTCTCCCATGTAAATGCACATTGAAACAATATTAATTTTTCAGTATTGGGTTTTTATTAATGTTAAACCAGAATTGTATTGAATGAAATAGAGTAAGAGGTTGGGAATGTCAGTTTTCTTAATATCCACTCGTAGTTAATTCTAAAATTGCCAAGAATGTAAATTTTGGACATTAATCCTTGGTACTCTGTATGTGTGCACATGTGTGCAAGTGAAGCATAGAAGCAGTATGGTGTAAAGTGTATGATTTAACCTGAATCACATCCCTAGAACCAGCAGATAGGTGCACTGTCTTTAGCCAAACTCCTAAGTTTTGTCCTGCAATTGAGGATTGCAAAGAAGTTCTATTTCTCATTCGCCTGCACCTTGAGGTCTTGCTTCACACAGTTATGATGAAGGTTGGAGATATCTCTGCAGACATTCACTTTGATAAAAACCCCTTGTGATTAATGGTAGTTAGTTTTTGAAAGCAAAATTGATAAGGTATGGATTGAGCAGTCTGGTGTTCTACATATATATGCAGTTTAGTTACTAACTATGTAAAGAGGTCATAGAGTCATAGAGGTCTCTGGGGTCTTGTGGGCACAGTTTGCTGAGACCGCAGAATACAGTAGTTGGAAGTCTTTCAATCACTCTTCAAGAGAATAATTGTGTTCCACAGTCTACTCACATCAAGGATTTTTAGTAAACAGGACAGCTGAATCTGGAAGTTCTTTTCCTTCAGCAGGCTTTCTTCAACAATATCAAAAACATCTTCAAATCAAGCTAAGACCTGGTATTCACAGACTAATGGTCTGCAGTAAATGAGCATTAACCACAATATAGGGACCTACAAGAAGTGCCTTGGTCAAAAAAACCCAAAGATTTTCACTGATTATTTTTGCCCCTTCAGGGTGGCATGGTGGCTCAGTGGTTAGCACTGCTGCCTCACAGCGCCAGTGACCCGGTTGGGTTCCAACCCTCGGGTGACTGTCTGTGTGGAGTTTACACATTCTCTCCCATGTCTGTGTGGTTTCCTCTCAGTGCTCCGGTTTCCTCCCACAGTCCAAAGATGTGCAGATTAGGCCATGCTAAATTGCCTATAGTGTTCTGGGATGTGAAGGTACTAATCAGGGAAATGTATCTAATAGGATGGGGTGAATGGGTCTGGATGGGTTACTCTTTGGAGGGTCAGTGTGGACTTGTTGGGCCAAATGACCTGTTTCCACACGGTAGGGATTCTATGATCTATGATTCTATTCAGATATTGACAGAACTTTGAACTTGATTTATTTGTCTACAGTCCTTCAAAAGTCAAATCCTCAGAATAAGAATATAAAGAATGAAGATTGCATTACCTTTAACATATTGTTAATACCCCTCTAAATGATATGACTCACTCCGTGGTGCCTTGCTTACTATAAATTGCAATGTACTTTGACCCTTGCCCCTCTTGTGTGTATTAAAAACATTATTTATCTTTTGTCTTCTGTTTTTTTTCCACAGCATTGAACTGATTTGCGAACTATACAGGTAAGAAACTTGGTGTATGTGTGTGTGAGTGCACATGCGGGTGGTAGCCAAACTTTTTTAAAAGTGAATTTCAATCCCATGATGGAATTTGAGTTTCACTGGTTTATGTATCCAGTAACAGTACCTTTACAGATCATTCTTCAAATCCCCAGGTTGTTCTGAAGGGCCTTATGATTAAACCAGTAATGTTGCTGTCAATAAATGGCTTGACACATTTCTGTATAGCAAGATTCCATAAACAGCGAATAAGACAAAATAACATTTGGAGGTTTTGGGTGAGGATGAGTGAATGGCAGGGGATGAAGTAGAAAAGGAATTTGGTCTTAATGCCTCATGTTGATTTGCAACATTTCCTTCATATTACATGGAGAAGATTAGGTTAGATTTTTGTGCTCAAATCTCTGGGATGGAAATTAAACTCCCAGCTCTCTGACTCATCAATGAATTGCACTCTCTAAGTCTGAAGCTTTTCAATGTGCAACCTCCTGGCCAAAACCTCCTGCTAATCTTGAGCTCCTGCCCTGCCAAACTGATTGAAAGATTAATTAGATTTGGGCCTACATTCTCTGGAGTACAGAAGAATGCTAAGTGACCTCATTGAAATGTGTACAGTCATGGGAAGACTCAATAGTGTAAGTACTGAGAGGCTATGTCCCCTTTTCTGAAGAGGTCATATTCTGAATTGGTATTGGACATTTAGAATTAAGACCAGAAGAAAATTCCTTCTCAGAATTATTAATCTTTGAAATTTGCTACACAAAAGAGTATAAGATGTTCAGTCATATGAGTACATTCAAGACTGAAATAACTAATTTGCTTATTTTGTACTTTGTAAATTAAGAGATTTTGGGATAGTGTGGAAACGCAAAGTTAAGGCAAATTAGCCATGGTTGTATTGAGTGATGGAGCAGAGCCCAGTATTGTACGTCTATTCCGGCTCCTATTTGTCATCTTCTTGTGTTCTTTCCTAGCCCCTGTGAAAATGGACTCTGAAACAGCCAACGTAAATCTGCTTGTATCTATAAACAGTCAAAAATATGAAAGGTGAACAGACATTGAGTGATGTGACAACCCGGAGTGGCCTTCTCCATCTACTTGCTGAGGCAACATTAACAAGCATATTCATTCATTCAGCTCCTCAAGATTGCTCTCATGATGATCGGATGTAACCTCCAATCCAAATTCCTGCTTGCTTCTGATGACGTTTCACCAACCCCTCTACCCCCACCTTGCTTACGAATCTATCTCTCTGGTAAAACACTTCATGGACTCTGCTTCTCCAACCTTTTCGCGAAAAGCGTTCCAAATACTCATGTCCTCAGAAGAAAGTAACTCCTCATCTGTTTTAAACAGATGACCCCCGAGTTTGGAAATAGTGTGTCCTCTGGTTGTACAGGGGAAGGTGAGAGCTGAGCAACGTTATTGGTGGATTAGTAATCCAGGGACACCAGTAATGTTCTGGGGAGTTGGTTTGAATTCCACCATAGCAGATGGTGAAATTGAATTAAATTTTTAAAAAATCTGGATTAAGAATCTAATCACAACAATGAAGCTTTGTTGAATTTCATGAAAAAATCTGTTTCACTAATGTTCTTTAGGGAAGGAAGACTGTTGTTCTTATCTGATCTGACCTCAAGGTGACCCCTGACTCACAGCAATGTGGTTGACTCTCCTCAGCCCTCTGGGAAATTCAGGATGGGTAATAAATGCTGGCCTAGCCCACATCCCATAAATGAATAATAATAAGATTCTTCCATCAACCTCTGGAAAAGCTGCTGTGGACTAAAAATAGGAAAATAAATTTCTAAGTTTGTGTTTTTGATTTTGGGTCAGTTGCATGCATTTTGTGTATACCTGAATTTAACAACTAACATGTAAGTATTTCTACAGCTACGGCAATTTCTTTGAAAACAATTTGTGACCACAACTTTGTCAGTGCTAATGGGTATTTGTTTATCTTGGGATGTTTTTATATTTTTGGAAAGTAAACCACTATATTTTAAGGATTGTTCAAAATATCTAGCCTTAGTTTTTATTTACATTTTAGGGGAAATACCCAAAGCTTAGTGAGAAAGATTTCTTTCTTCTGTACTACTTTGTTTTTGGGGCAAGTTTGCGAAGTGCTTGTAAATGAGTGGTTGTACAGAGCAGTGCTTCTGAAAAGGGGAGAATATCATGAAACTAGATTACCTTTGAGTAAGGAGTTAGTGTAAGTCCCCAACACAAGGTGTTGGGATAAAACCCTGGAGAAGTTATTTGAAACTGAGTATGTTTACAATAACCTCACACTATCAATGTGAGGACAAGATTTATTTCCCTCTGGGGTGAGGACAGTGCGAAAGATATTTTGTTGGGATTTTGTAAAGGACACCTGTGATGTTAGTGGAATTATACTTTTACTGTGCGTTTAAAAGTACTGTGACAAGTAAAGGCGGGATTTATTATATTTCCATTTATTTTGCTTTATAAAATTTTGAAAAATAAAATCTGCAATCTTGTGTGCTTATACTTCAGTGGGAAACCACCTCACAAAAACCAAACCAAGCCAACATCTATCGATGATTCCTGATGAACGGCATATGCCCGAAACGTCAACTCTCCTGCCCCTCAGATGCTGCCTGACCTGCTGTGCTTTTCCAGCAAAACACTCTTGACTCTGATCTCCAGCATCTTCAGTCCTCACTTTCTCCAACATCAATTGAGCAAGGTTTAAGTCTGGGATCTAACTTGCACAGTAACAACATTAGCTGGGATCATAACAATGGCAGAAGGTTTAGAGGGGATTTGAGCAAATTTATTTTCACCCCGATGTTGCTGGTGATCTACAATGCACTGCCTGGGAAGGTAATTGAGGCGGGTAACCTCACTACCTTTCAAAAAGTACTTAGATGATCACTTGGAATGTCATAACATTCAAGACCATGGGCCTAGTGGTGGAATGTGGGAAAAGTATAGACTTACTAAATTGTTGGTGATATGGACTCAATGGCCCTCCTCTGTACTGTATGATTCTATGAAAACTAAAGAAGCTATGTAAGCACAAGAGCTTACAAGATTGTGCAAGAACATTTAAAAGCTTGACAAGTAAAATTTTAAAAATAAGCAGACGAACATCAGAGCATGGCAAGCAAGAGATGAAGTTCTGCCTTTATAAAGTGAACCTCTGAAAGCAAAATCCAGTAGTTGCTACTAATTAGACGAATGAGTAAATTACTTGTCTGTCAGGCATTCCTGATCACAGAGAGATCAGTTGCCATGTTAATACATTGAAGAAATATCACAGGGAAGAAGGTGATGTGGATCTTTTTTATTACTAGCATCCTGAATTTTGTGATCGGTAAAGGATAGACAGCGAAGTTAGAATCTAATACAACTTCACCTTTATTATCTCTAGTTCTTAGAAAGCAAACAAGCAACATATTAGCTAACTGTTTGACTAGAATCTCGACACTACCCATATGTGGTTAACTGGCCAGGTTCATCCTAATGAGTTGTATTCTGAATTCAGGGTCTCCTCTTTGTGATGGTTGGTCTCATTGTTGTTCCAGTACTCGCTGTCGATATCCTCAATATGGCTTCTTCTGTGTTTTCTCCAAATCTTGCAGACTGTTCAATATCATGCCCCCTTACAGGTTCCCTCAGTGCTGAACTCATTCATCCAAGAATCTAGAGATGTCAGTGTCATGGTTCCTCTCACCAGTCATATTTTATCCTTATTTCATCCACAGAAGTCAAATAACCTTTCACACAGCCATTCGCTTCAGTCAGTAGTCTGATTTTAATACTTCTGGTCATAGTAAGCTGATTTGGCATTTCTGTAAAGTTAGCATAACTTCCCCAGCATGCTTGACCAGCTTCAAATGTTAGGCATAGGGTAACAGTTAGTGACATGATCACATATGTCAGGTGGGAAAAGATAGAGAATGCCAGAGACAATAAAGGTGAGGCAGAGAAAGGATATACAATTCTTAAAGTGAACTCCACAATTTGACTAGCCAATATGGAAATACTGGAAAGGTTAACCCTGCGTTCTTGTATTTAAAGGAGGGAAAACAGGAAGAGCTAGTGAAGTTACTTGATCCATTTTATTTCCAATGTATAGTTCTACACCTGGATGCACTGTGTGAGCTAGACATGATCTGTGAATAGAAGAACCAGAGCAGGTAAACAATATCCTTCCCAGTTGAGCCCAGAAAAACACAATCTCAGGTGAATGAACACTTGCTGGGAAAAGAAATATCACTTTTGAGTCAAGCCAAAGTCAGCTGACTTTTGCTAGTAGTGCTGGGACATAAGAAATAGGAGCCGGACTAAGCCATTCTGCTGCTCAAGCTTGCCTCATCATTCAACATGATTATGGCTGATCTCTCCCAGGCCTTGACTGCTCGATAATACCAGTTCCTCACACACCTCAATTCCATGATAATTTCAAAAATCTGCCAAGTTCTTTTTTTAAATAATTTCAGTGATCTAGCCTCCACGACTCTCTGGTGCAGAGAATTCCAGACATTCAGTACTCAGAGAAGGAATTCCTTCAAATCTCAGTTTTAATTGAAGGTCTCCTTATTTGGTAACTGTTCCTTAGCTGAGATTCCTCCACTAACAACTCAATATTTAACCTATCAAGCTCCCGCAATGTTCTCTTTTTCAAAAAGTTCACCCATCGTTCTTAAACTTTAATGAATAACCTGTATAGCCATTCTTGTTAAGTCAACCCCTTCATCACAGGAAACAGCCTAGTGAATCACTTTTTAAAAACCTCTAATACCAGTACCTTAAGTAAATACAGGAACAAAAACTATACGTGGCACTCCAGGTGCACCATCACCAACATCCTGTACAGTTGTAACAAACCCCTAGCAATAAAAACAATCACTGGTCTTCTTAACTATATTTAACTGTTTCAGTTGAATGCTCATTTTAATGTGTTTTATACATAAGAACCACCCAAATATCGCTGTGCTACACTTTTGTTGTAATTGCTTTCCTGTTAGAAAGCAGTCTGCCTTTTGGTTCTTCCGATCAAAGTGAAAAAGTGGACCCATGACATTCTGCCTTCTCTTCCAAGTTATTAATAAAGATACTAAGTAATTAAGGCTTAAGGAATGTGACATTTAACTAGTCTAATCTTTCTAATCTGAAAAAGATCGAGTAAACCCAACTATCTGTCTTATGTGTTAACCACTCCTCAATCCAAGCAAAAACATTAACCCCAATATGATTTGCTTCTATCTTGTGCAATAACCTTTTATATGGTACCTTATCAAAGTCTTCTGGAAATTCAAATGCATTAAATCTATTTGTCCTCTTATTCAACTCTTAAGTTAATAAACTCCAAGTTCCTAAGCTGGATAGATCAACTTGATTCTAAACAGATTACAGAAAAGTAAATGTATTAATGAAAAGCAGACTCAAATCTAATTCCTTGGTTTGAAAATTGTATTGAAAGGTTTGTCAGTGCCTCATTTCCTTCTTAAGACTGAAGCATAGAACAGGTTCTGGCAAGTGTATTAACATCAAGATACAAAGAGATAACTGTCTTTGATATAATTGATTTGCTGTGGCAATGTTAAATCATGTCATTTGGATTTAAAAGCACCCAACCAATATTCCAGTAACTTATAGAGCATAGAACGTAGAACGTTACAGCACAGTACAGGCCCTTCGGCCCTCATTGTTGTGCCGACCTGTGAAAATAATCTGATGCCCATCTAACCTAACCCATTCCATCATTATCCATATGTATGTTCAATGCCCATTTAAATGTCCTTAACATTGGCAAATCTACTACTATTGCAGGCAGGCCATTCCATGCCCCTACTATTCTGAGTGAAGAAACTACCTCTGATATCTGTCTTAAATCGATCACCCCTCAATTTAAAGCTATTTCCCCTTATGTTAACCTTCACCATCCAAGGAAAAAGGCTCTCACTGTCCATCCTTTCTAACCCTCTGATTATCATATACGTCTTGATTAAAGTTCTTCTCTCCATCGAAAACATCCTCAGTTCCCTCAGCCTTTCCTTGTATGACCTTACTTCCATACCAGGCAACATCCTAGTAAATCTCCACTGAACCCTTTCCAAAGCTTCCACATCCTTCCTATAATGCGGTGATCAGAACTGTACTCAATACTCCAGATGCAGCCTTACCAGTGTCTTGTACATTTGAAGCATGACCTTGTGGCTCTGAAACTCAATCTCCCTATCAATAAATGCCAACACACCATAAGCCTTCTCAACAACCCTATCAACCTGGGTGGCAATTTATAGGACACTGAGATCTCTCTATTCATCTGCACTACCAAGAATTTTACCAACAGCCCAGTACTCTGTATTCCTGTTATTTCTTCAGAAATGAACTACCTCACACTTTTCCTCATTAAACTCCTTTTGCCACTTCTCAGCCTAGCTCTGCATTTTATCTATGTCCCAATGTAACCCACAACATCCTTCAGCATTATTCACAATTCTGCCTGCCATAGTGTCATCAGCAAATTTGCTAAACCATCATTTTACGCGTACATCCAAATCATTTATAAAAATGACCAACAGCAGAGGCCCCAAAACAGATCCTTGTGGCACACCACTGGTAAATGAGCTCCAGGATGAACATTTCCCATCAACCACCACGCTCTGTCTTCTTTCATTTAGCCAGTTTCTGATCCAAACTGCTAAATCACCTTCAATCATGGAACTCCATATGTTGTGCAATAGCCTACCATTGGAACCTTATCAAACACCTTACTGAAGTTCATACACACCACATCAATCATTTTACCTTCATCCACCTGTTTTCTCACCTTCTCAAAGAACTCAATAAGGTTAGTGAGGCAGACCTACCCTTCACAAAACCATGTTGACTATCCCTATCAAATTATTCCTTTCCAGATGATTATAAACTTATTTCTTATAACCTTACCGACAACCAAAGTAAGGCTCACTGGCCTATAATTACCAGGGTTGTCCTGACTTCCCTTCTTAAACAAGGGAACAACATTTGCTATCCTCCAGTCTTCTGGAACTACACCTGTCGACAATGATGACATAAAGATCAAAGCCAAAGGCTCTGCAATCTCCTCCCAGAACTATTTCACAGACCTTGCTTGGGCAAGTATGAATCGCATTTGTGAAGGTGTGATGTAATATGTAGATCAGAAAAGTCAAGGACAGCAGATTTCCTTTTGGGTTGAATGAGACGGGCTTTGAGACCATCTTTTTGTTTGAGACTGAGAATGAATTTTTGATTCAAGTTTTTTGTTTAAATATGCTTAATTAACTGAATTTAAATCACTGTACCCAGGCTGGGATCCATCCTCAGGTTTTCAGTGGATTAGTGGGGCAACCAGATTATTGTCCAGAATATTCCCATTTTCTAAATATCCAAGCATGACATTTCCAGTCCAAAGAAAACATCCTCCTTGCATCGTTCATATGAAGTTGTGTCAATGAGGTCACCCTTCATTCTCTTATACTCTGAGGAATAAAGGTCTCGACCCCTCAAACACAGCTCAGAGAACAATCCCCACCATCTGTTGAATCTTTGTTACATTCGTTATGAGGAAGGTCCATCCTTCTCAGGTAGTGACAACAAAGGTTCTTGGGACGCCAGCTGTGGTTTCAATGAGTGTCTGTAAAATTGCTTTTGAAGTTATATACTTTTGCTAAGGAAATGCAGGAGTGAACAGTGATCTCCATAAACAGGAAATGATATCTGAATACACTTCAGCTGGAGTTCTGAGGAAGAGTCACTCGACTTGACACCTTAACACTGCTCTGGATTAGTGGTGCTGGAAGTGTACAGCAGTTCAGGCAGCAGCCGAGGAGCAGTAAAATCGCGTTTCGGGCAAAAGCCCTTCATCAGGAATACAGGCAGAGAGCCTGAAGGTGGAGAGTTAGGTGAGAGGAGGGTGGGGGTGGGGAGAAAGTAGCATAGAGTACAATAGGTGAGTGGGGGAGGGGATGAAGGTGATAGGTCAGGGGAGGAGGGTGGAGGATAGTGGAAAAGAAGATAGGCAGGTAGGACAAGTCATGGGTACAGTGCTGAACTGGAAGTTTGGAACTAGGGTGAGGTGGGGGAAGGGGAAATGAGGAAACTGTTGAAGTCCACATTGATGCCCTGGGGTTGAAGTGTTCCGAGGCGGAAGATGAGGTGTTCTTCCTCCTGGTGTCTGGTGATGAGGGAGTGGCGGTGAAGGAGGCTCAGGACCTCCATGTCCTTGGCAGAGTGGGAGGGAGAGTTGAAATGTTGGGCCACAGGGTGGTGGGGTTGATTGGTGCGGGTGTCCCAGAGATGTTCCCTAAAGCACTCTGCTAGGAGGCATCCAGTCTCCCTAACATAGAGGAGACCACATCGGGAGCAACAGATACAATAAATGATATTAGTGATGTGCAGGTAAAACTTTGATGGATGTGGAAGGCTCCTTTAGGGCCTTGGAGGGAGGAGGTGTGGGTGCAGGTTTTGCAGTTCCTGTGGTGGCAGGGGAAGGTGCCAGAATGGGAGAGTGGGTTGAAGGGGGGCGTGGACCTGACCAGGTAGTCACGGAGGGAACGGTCTTTAGACAATAGACAATAGACAATAGACAATAGATGCAGGAGTAGGCCATTCTGCCCTTCGAGCCTGCACCGCCATTCAATATGATCATGGCTGATCATTCCTAATTAGTATCCTGTTCCAGCCTTATCTCCGTACCCCTTGACTCCACTATCTTTAAGAGCTCTATCCAATTCTTTCTTAAAAGAATCCAGAGACTGGGCCTCCACTGCCCTCTGGGGCAGAGCATTCCACACAGCCACCACTCTCTGGGTGAAGTAGTTTCTCCTCATCTCTGTCCTAAATGGTCTACCCCGTATTTTTAAGTTGTGTCCTCTGGTTCGGCACTCCCCCATCAACGGAAATATGTTCCCTCCTGCCAGAGTGTCCAATCCTTTCATAAGCCTATACGTTTCAATCAGATCCCCTCTCAGTCTTCTAAACTCAAGGGTATACAAGCCCAGTCGCTTCAGTCTTTCCGTGTAAGGCAATCCTGCCATTCCAGGAATTGACCTCGTGAACCTACGCTGCACTCCCTCAATAGCCAGAATGTCTTTCCTCAAATTTGGAGACCAGAACTGTACACAGTACTCCAGGTGTGGTCTCACCAGGGCCCTGTACAGCTGCAGAAGCACCTCTTTGCTTCTATACTCAATCCCTCTTGTTATGAAGGCCAGCATGCTATTAGCCTTCTTCACGACCTGCTGTACCTGCATGCTTGCCTTCATTGACTGGTGGACAAGAACACCCAGATCTCTCTGAACAGCCCCTTTACCTAATTTGATACCATTGAGGTAGTAATCTGCCTTCCTGTTCTTGCCACCAAAGTGGATAACCAGACATTTATCCACATTAAACTGCATCTGCCATGCATCTGCCCACTCACCTAACTTGTCCAGGTCACCCTGTAATCCCCTAACATCCTCATCACATTTTACCCTACCACCTAGCTTTGTGTCATCAGCAAATTTGCTAATGTTATTGCTGATACCATCTTCTATATCATTTACATATATTGTAAAAAGCTGCGGTCCCAGCACGGATCCCTGCGGTACCCCACTGGTCACTGCCTGCCATTTCGAAATGGAGCCGTTAATCACTACCCTTTGTTTCCTATTAGCCAACCAATTCTCTATCCAATCTAGTACTTTGCCCCCAATCCCGTGCGCCCTAATTTTACTCACTAACCTCTTGTGTGGGACTTTATCAAAAGCTTTCTGAAAGTCCAGGTACACTACATCCACTGGATCTCCCTCGTCCATCTTCCGAGTTACATCCTCAAAAAATTCAAGAAGATTAGTCAAGCATGATTTCCCCTTCATAAATCCATGCTGACTCTGTCCTATCCTGTTACTATTATCCAGATGTGCCGTAATTTCATCCTTTATAATAGACTCCAGCATCTTTCCCACCACTGAGGTCAGACTAACTGGTCTATAATTTCCTGCTTTCTCCCGCCCACCCTTCTTAAAAAGTGGCACAACATTAGCCGCCCTCCAATCCTCAGGAACCGACCCCGATTCTATTGAACTCTGGAAAATAATCACCAGCGCATCCACGATTTCCCGAGCCACCTCCTTCAGTACCCTGGGATGCAGGCCATCAGGTCCCGGAGACTTATCAACCTTCAGACCTAACAGTCTCTCCAACACCAAATCCTGGCAAATAGAAATTCCCTTAAGTTCAGGTCCTTCAGCCACTGTTACCTCAGGGAGATTGCTTGTGTCTTCCCCAGTGAACACAGATCTGAAGTACTCATTTAATTCCTCTGCCATTTCTTCGTTCCCAGTAATATATTCCCCTGCTTCTGTCTTCAAGGGCCCAATTTTTGTCCTAACCATTTTTTTGCCTTGGACATACCTAAAAAAGCTTTTACTATCCTCCTTTATATTCTTGGCCAGTTTACCTTCGTACCTCATTTTTTCTCTGCGTATTTCCTTCTTACTAATCCTCTGTTGTTCTTTAAAAGCTTCCCAGTCCTCCGTTTTCCCGCTTATCTTCGCTAAGTTATACTTTTTCTCTTTTAACCTTATATGCTTCTTTACTTCCCTTGTCAGCCACGGCCGCCCATGTCTCCTCCTGGGATCTTTCTTCCTTTTAGGAATGAACTGATCCTGCATCTTCTGCATTATACACAGAAATATCTGCCATTGTTCCTCCACGGTCTTCCCTGTTAAGGTATTATACCATTGAACTTTGGCCAGTTGCTCCCTCATAGCTCCATATTTCCCTTTATTCAACTGAAATATTGTCACTTCAGATTGTACCCACTCCCTCTCAAATTGCAGATTGAAGCTTATTGTATTATGGTCACTACTTCCCAATGGTTCCTTCACTTCGAGGTCACTGACCAATTCTGGTTCGTTACACAATACCAGATCCAGAATCGCCTTATCCCTGGTCGGCTCCAGCACCAGCTGCACTAAAAATCCATCTCTGAGGCACTCCACAAAGTCTCTTTCTTGAGGCCCGATACCATCCTGATTCTCCCAGTCTACCTGCATGTTAAAATCCCCCATAACAACTGTAGTAACATCTTTGCGACAAGCCAATTTCAGCTCCTGATTCAACTTACCTCCAACATCCAGACTACTGTTTGGGGGCCTGTAGATGACTCCCATGAGGGTCTTTTTACCCTTAGTGTTTCGAAGCTCTATCCACACTGACTCTACATCCCCTGACTCTAGGTCCGCCCGCGCAAGGGACTGAATATCCTCCCTTACCAACAAGGCCACCCCACCCCCTCTGCCCGTCAGTCTATCCTTACGATAACACATGTAGCCTTGAATATTCATTTCCCAGGCCCTGTCCCCATGAAGCCACGTCTCAGTTATCCCCACAATATCGTATCTGCCAATTTCCAAAAGAGCCTCAAGCTCATCCACCTTGTGTCTAATGCTTCGTGCATTCATATATAGAATTTTTAATTTGTTACTGCTCTCACCCTTCCCCTCAACCCTTATTTCACTCAACTTTACAGCATGATGCCTTTTCCAGTTTTCTGCCTCCTTGCGTCTGGTGGTGAGGGAGCGGTGGTGAAGGAGGCCCAGGACCTCCATGTCCTTGGCAGAGTGGGAGGGGGAGTTGAAATGTTGGGCCACAGGCTGGTATGGTTGATTGGTGCAGGTGTCCCAGAGATGTGACACCTCCCTCCCCTTCCTGGACCTCTCCATCTCCATTAATGACAACCGACTTGATACCGACATTTTTTACAAACCCACCGGCGGAAGGCAGAAAGGGGTGGGGAGGGAAATATGGTGGTCTGGTGGTGGGGTCTGTTTGGATGTGGCGGAAATGTCGGCAGATGATTTGGTTTATGCAAAGGTTGGTAGGGTGGAAGGTGAGCACCAGGGGTGTTCTGTCCTTGTTACGGTTGGAGGGGTGGGGTCTGAGGGCGGAGGTGCAGGATGTGGACGAGATGCGTTGGAGGGCATCTTTAACCACGTGGGAAGGGAAATTGCGGTCTCTAAAGAAGGAGGCCATCTGGTGTGTTCTATGGTGGAACTGATTCTCCTGTGAGCAGATACGGCGGAGGAGGAGGAATTGGGAAAATGGGATGTCATTTTTGCAGGAGGTAGGGTGGGAAGAGGTGTAATCCAGGTAGCTGTGGGAGCCGGTGGGTTTGTAAAAAATGTCGGTATCAAGTCGGTTGTCATTAATGGAGATGGAGAGGTCCAGGAAGGGGAGGGAGGTGTCACATCTCTGGGACACCTGCACCAATCAACCATACCAGCCTGTGGCCCAACATTTCAACTCCCCCTCCCACTCTGCCAAGGACATGGAGGTCCTGGGCCTCCTTCACCACCGCTCCCTCACCACCAGACGCCAGGAGGAAGAACGCCTCAGGAATGCCTGTATTCCTGATGAAGGGCTTTTGCCCAAAATGTTGATTTTACTGCTCTTTGGATGCTGCCTGAACTGCTGCCTGAACTCTTCCAGCACCACTAATCCAGAATCTGGTTTCTGCAGTCATTGTTTTTTACCTGCCTTAACACTGCTCCACACAGATGCTGCCAGACCAGCTGAGCTTTTCCATCAATTTCTGCTTTGCTTTCACACTTTCACTGGATATTGGTGAACAATTTTCAAAATTGTGTTCTAGATGATCCTCTGACAGGTGGTTTCTTCGAGAGAGTTCAGCGTAAGGTAATTTGCTCCTCAGAGTGAATCCCATTGCAATTTTCAGCAGAATAATGAAAACAAAACTGGAATGCAGCAGATTGTAAGTGATGTGTCCAAGTCAGTATTTTGCTTCTAACTTAGCACTGGTTAGCACTGCTGCCTCACAGCGTCAGGTACCTGGGTTCGATTCCAGCCTCAGGAGACTGTGTGGAGTTTGCACATTCTTCCCGCCTCTGCGTGGGTTTCCTTTGGATGATTCAATTTCTTCCCACAGTCAAAAGATGTACAGATTAAATGGATTGGCCATGGGAAATGCACATGACAAGGAGAGGTCAGTGGGTAGATATGGGTGGGGTGTTTTTCAGAGAATCGATGTGGATTCAAATTAAATTAAATTTGTTAAACTCAAAATAGGAAAAGACGAGATCTGTGGGGCAGGAGCAGGCAGAAACAATGAATATGCACAGGCAATCTTGTTTGTGGATTTTGGGAAGGAAGTGAAAGCGGGTTGTGCGGGACTGGGAGTTTATCAACTTGGAGCCAGTGGAGGGAGGAGAGATGATGTGATTACCAGATGCAATGAGGTTGGTGACCAGACTTGACACAATGGCCTGATGTTCCATGCTGAGATTATGATCGAGAGGGAGATAGCAGGATGTAACGGAGAGCTGGTGACTCTCAATTCCAGGATCAGCTGAACTCTTCCTTAGATTCTCTCACAGAGAGGAAATCGTCAGTTCTACAAACGGAACTGACCCAGAAACGGAAGATTTCCGAATTGAGGGTGAGCTCTCCCCGTGCTGATTCTCTGGGATCTCGGTTGGTTTTGTTCCCTTTATCGTGGGACATTAATGAGGTTTCACATTTCATTTGGTAGGAACAGGCGAGCAGTCTGCAGACCCACATCACATCCGAGTTCACTAAAATGCACCAGATTCTCACTGAGAAAGAGCAGCGTTTACTCAGAGATCTCAGGGAAGAAGAGGAGAGGGTTGTGGAACCGATGGAGAAAAACCTTCGAGACATTCAGGAGAATTTAAATTCTATTGAGGAGGAACTCTCAAAATTACAGAAACAGATGGAGCAAACGGACGAGCGGATTGCAAGTTATTTCAGACAGATTTCGGACATGATGACAACTGTAAAAATAATATTGAATTTAGTGTAAAAAAATCTGTTTTTTGTAACCGCTGCCACACTGCCTACAGAATCTCGGGAATTCTCCCGGGAATGTGTTGTGATGTTTTTAATTGTTTTGTTATTATCTCCGTGTTCCCCGAGTTTAATGATCTCCTGGAACTCCCATAGTAATCCAGTTCCATGTGGAGAGTGTGTGGGTGAGTCTGGTACAGTGGGAGTGTGAGAGTCACTGTCTTTGTGAACGGGACTGATGGTCAGTTCCAGTTTATTTTACCCTCTCTTCGATCTTCGTTCCAAAATGTATCACTGCACACTTCCGTGTTGTGTCTGCTCATTTCAGCAAGGTAAAAACAATGACTGCAGATGCTGGAAACCAGAGTCAAGATTAGAGTGGTGCTGGAAAAGCACAGCAGGTCAGGCAGCATCCAAGGTGCAGGAAAATCGACGTTTCGGGCAAAAACCCTTCATCGCCTCATTTCAGCAGCCTGTCTGTCTCCTCCTGAAATCTGTTACTGCCATCCTCACTGTTTGTGATTAATTTCTTTCAGGAGGAAGCTTGTCGGAAGATAAGGTTGGACATGCTCTTTACTGAAACTCTGCACAGTTTGCTCAATAACTCAGGGACGGGTTATTATGGGGTTATTTCCTGGTTATTGTCGCTGCTGAAAAGCGTTGTTTATCGGGCCCCAGTGTTTTTATAATAAGAAGCTTCTTGCAGATTTGAAACAGTATTAGATTTTGTAAAACTCTTCTGCAATATTGTAAACTATATCAAGATGCCTGTAAATAATACAACCTGGGGTTCATAGGCTAGATGGGATCACTGCCCTGATTTGGGCTGTTTGTGTGACTGTGACTTTGCCCCTGAACCTGAGAGAGGCACACGGTCACTGTTTCCAATGTTTCCCTGTCCCTGCATGGCTGCTGATTAACCCGAGACAGTCAGGGTTTAAAGGGGGAAATCACAGAATCAGAGAGATGTGCAGAACAGAAACAGACCCTTTGGGCCAACTCGTCCATGCCGACCATTTATCCTAACCTAATCTGGTCCCATTTACCAGCATTTGGCCCATATCCCTCGATACCCTTCCTATTCATATACCCACCCAGATGCATTTTCAATGCTGTAATTGTACCAGCCTCCACCACTTCCTCTGGCAGCTCATTCCATACAAGCGCCACCCTCTGCGTGAAAATGTTGCCCCTTAGGTCTATTCTATATCTTTCTCCTCTCACCGTAAAGCTATGCCCTCAAGTTCTGGACTCCCCCATGCTAGGGAAAATACTTTGTCTAATTATCCTATCCATACACCTCATGATTCTATAAACCTCTGTAAGGTCACCCCTTAGCCTCAATGCCCCAGGGAAAACAGTTCCAGCCTATTCAGCCTCTCCCCATAGCTCAAATTCTCCAACCCTGGCAACATCTTTGTAAAGCTTTTCTGAACCTTTTCAAGTTTCACAACATCCTTCCGATAAGAAGGAGACTAGAACTGCATGCAATATTCCAAAAGTGTACAGCTGCCATATGACCTCCCAACTCTGATACTCAGTGCTCAATAAAGGAAAGTATCCCAAATACCTTCTTCACTATCTTATTTATCTGTGACTCTACTTTCAAGGAACTATGAACATGCACAACAAGGTCTCTTTGTTCAGAAAAACACTCCTCAGGACCTTACCATTAAGTGTATAAGTTTTGCTAAGATTTACTTTTCCAAAATGTAGCACCTCACATTTATGTAAATTAAAGTCCATTTGACACTTCTCAACCCATTGGCCCATCTGATCAAGATCCCATTGTACTCTGAGGTAATCTTCTTCACTGTCCACTACATCTCCAATTTTGGTGTCATCTGCAAATTTAGTAAACATATCTCCAAGGTTCATATCCAAATCATTTATGTAAATGATGAAAGGTAGTAGACCCAGCACCAATTGTGGCACACCACTGGACTCAGGCCTCCAGTCTGAACAGCAACCCTCCACAACCACCCTCTGTCTTCTACCTCCGAGCCACTTCTGCATCCATTTAGCTAGTTGTCCCTGTATTCCATGAGATCTCACCTTGCTCACCAGTGTCCCATGGGGAACCTCATCGAACGATATATTGAAGTCCAAATAGACCATGTCCACTCCTCTGCCCTCATCAAATCTCTTTGTTACTTATTCAAAATCTCGATCAAGTTCGTGAGACATAGTTTCCCACACACAAAGTCATGCTTACTATCCCTCCTAATTAGTCCTTGCCTTTGCAAATACATATGAAGTTTGTCCCTCAGGATTCCCTCCAACAACTTGCCCACCACCAGTGCTAGACACACTGGTCTATTGTTCTGACTTTCCCTTAACATCTTTCTTAAATAGTGGCACCACGTTAGCCAACCTCTAGTTTTCCAGCACCTCACTTGTGACTATCAATGATACAAATATCTCAGCAAGGGGCCCAACAATCACTTCTGTAGCCTCCCACAGAGGTCCTGGATACACCTGATAAGGTCCTGGGGATTTATCCACTTTTATCCATTTGAAGACATCCAGCACCTCCTTCTCTGTAATATGGTCATTTTTCAAGACATCACCATCTATTTCCCCACTTTCTATATAGAGTCATAGAGATGTACAGCATGGAAACAGACACTTCAGTCCATGCTGACCAGATATCCCAACCCAATGTAGTCCCACCTGCCAGGATCGGCCCGTATCCCTCCAAACCCTTCCTATTCATATACCCATCCAAATGCCTCTTAAATGTTGCAATTTTACCAGCATCCACTACTTCCTCTGGCAGCTCATTCCATAGATGTGCCACTCTCTGTGTGAAAAAGTTGCCCCTTAGGTCTCTTTTATATCTTTCCCCTCTCACCCTAAATCTATGCCTTCGAGTTCTGGACTCCCCGACCACAGGGAAAAGACTTGCCTATTTATCCTATCCATGCCCCTGATAATTTTGTCAACCTCTATAATGTGGCCTCTCAGCCGCCAACACTCCGGGGAAAACAGTTCAGCTTCTCCCTATAGCTCAAATCCTCCAATCCTGGCAACATCCTTGTAAATTGTTTTTGAACACTTTCAGGTTTCACAAGATCTTTCCAATAGGAAGGAGACCAGAATTGCATGCAATATTCCAACAGTGGCCTAACCAATGTCTTATATAGCCGCAACATGACTTCCCAACTCCTGTACTCAGTACTCTGACCAATAAAGGAAAGCATATCAAACGCCTTCTTCACTATCCTATCTACTTGTAACTCCACTTTCAAGGAGCTATGAACCTGCACTCCATGGTCTCTTTGTTCGGCAGCACTCCATAGGACATTACCATTAAGTGTATAAGTCCTGCTAATATTTCCTTTCCCAAAATGCAGCACCTCGCATTTATCTGAATTAAACTCCATCTGCCTCTTCTCAGCCCATTGACCCATCTGGTCCAGATCCTGTTGTAATCTGAGGTAACCCTCTTTGCTGTCCACTACACCTCCAATTTTGGTGTAATCTGCAAACTTACTAACTGTACCTCTTGTGCTCGAATCTAAATCATTTATGAAAATGACAAAAAGCAGAGGACCTAGCACCAATCCTTGTGGCACTCCACTGGTCACAGGCCTCCAGTCTGAAAAACAACCCTCCACCACCACCCTCTGCCTTCTACCTTTGAAGTCCATATAGATTACATCTACCGCTCTGTTGTCATCAATCCTCTTTGTTACTTCTTCAAAAAACTCAATCAAGTTTGTGAGACATGATTTCCCATGTTAACAAAACCATGTTAACTATTCCTGATCCGTCCTTACCTTTCCAAATACATGTACATCCTGTCCCTCAGGGCGCCCTCCGACAACTTGCCCACCACTAATATCAGGATCACTGGTCTCTAGTTCCCTGGCTTGTCCTTACCACCCTTCTTAAACAGTGGCACCACATTAGCCAACTTCCAGTCTTTGAGCACCTCACCTGTGACTATCAATGATACAAATATCTCAGCAAGAGGCCCAATAATCACTTCTCTAGCTTCCCACAGAGTTCTAGGATACACCTGATCAGGTCCTGGGGAGAATGGAATGGAGTATTTACAGGAAGCAGGGTGTGAGGATGGACAATCCAGTTATCTGTGGGAGTCAGTGGGTTTATAATGGATATTGGTGGCCAGTCTATTCCCAGAAATGGAAATAGGATGTCATGGAAAGGAATGGAGGAGTCAGAGCTGGACCAGGTTAAGGAGAAAGTGGGGTGGAAGTTGGAAGCATCATTGATAAACCTTTCCAATTCCAGATGAGAGCATGAGACAGCCTTAATATTATCATCAATATACCAGAGAAAAGGTTATGGGTGGAGGCTGGAATAGGACGGAACAAGGAATATTCCAACTACCCCACGAAGAGACAGGCATAACTAAGGCCCATGCTGGTATCCATGGTCACCCCGCTGACGTGAAGAAAATGAGTGGAGTTAAAAGAGAAGTTTTTGAGGGTGAGGATGAGATCAGCCAAGGGGTGGCGGGGGAGTGGGGTTGGTTCAGACCTTTGTTCTAGGAAGAAGCAGAGAGCCCTGAGAACAATGGGGGATGGAGGTGTAAAGGGATTGCACATCCATGGGAAAGAGGAGGTGGCTGGAGTCTTCATATTGGAAATTTTGGAACTTACAAAAAAGTGTACAAGAAATTGTGATCATAAGTGGGCCAGGACAGGACCAGCGAGTCATGGTGGGAACTGATGAGTTCTGTGCGACAGGAGCTGGCAAGAATCAATGTGTCTGCCAGGGCATTCCTGTTTGAGCATGTTTGGAAGGGGGTAGAAGTGAGCTGTGTCAGGCTGGGGGCCTATCAGCTGGGAAGCAGTAGGAGTGGGGGTGGGGGGTGGGTGGGAGGAGAGATCACCAGATGAAATGAGATCAGTGACCATGGTTGACACAATGGTTTGATGTTTCATTGTGGATTCATGGTCTGGGGGAGATAGGAGAAGGCATCTGAGAGCTCGTGCTCAGCCTCTACAATGTAGAGGCCAGTCTGCCAGGCTACAACAGTCCCACCCTGATCAGCAGGCTTCATAACAAAGTCAGGGTTGGATTTGAGAGCACTGCCTCCAAGCTGACAGCCCGCCAAGCCCACACAACTCACTTCTACTTCCTTCCCAAAATTCACAACAAAACTCATTGTTTTGGCCTGCTCCCGCCCCACAGAAGTCATCACGTCCTACCTTGATTCGGTCTTTTATCCCCTGGATCAGTTCCTATCCACATATTCGATGAAGGACTTCAATACTTCAAGTCCTGAGTATTGAAGTATATTCAGTACTTCAATACTGAGTCCTGAAGGCTGCAAGGTCCCCCATTGGGAAATGAGATACTGTTCTTCCAGCTCAAGGCTCAGCATAAACTGAAAGAACAGCATCTCATTTTCCACTCCATTAAGGCCACATCCTCAGAGAGAATCATAGAGATGTACAGCATGTAACAGACCCTTCAGCCTAATTTGTCCAAGCTGACCAAATATCTTAAACTAATCAAGTCCCATTTGCCAGCACTTGGCCCGCATCCCTCGAAACACATCCTATTCATTTACACACCCGGGTGCCTTTTAAATGTTGTAATTGTACCAGTCTCCACCACTTTGTCTGGCAGCTCACTCCATACACGCACCACCCTCTGTGTGATAAAGTTGCCCCTTTCCTTCTCCACAATAAATCACTGAAGTGAAATATTCATCTAGCGCCTCACGCATCGCCTGTACTTACACCTGGGTTCAATTCCTGACTCGGGTAACTGACTGTGTGGAGTTTGCACATTCTCCCCGTGTCTGCATGGGTTTCCTCCGGGTGCTCTGGTTTCCTCCCACAGTCCAAAGATGTGCAGGCCAGGTGGATCGGCCATGATAAATTGCCCGTAGTGTTAGGTAAAGGGGTTAATGTAGGGGAATGGGTGGGTTGCGCTTCAGCGGGTCGGTGTGGACTTGTTGGGCCGAAGGGCCTGTTTCCACACTGTAAGTAATCTAATCTAATCTAAAAAAATCTAATCTAATGTAGACATCTCACCCTAAACCAATGCCATCTGTTCTGGAGTCCCCAACCCCAGGGAAAATATCTTGTCTATTTACCCTATCCATGAGTTTATAAACCTCTATAAGGTCATCATTCAGTCTCCGGCATTCCACAGTAAACCTATTCAACCTCTCCCTGTGGCTCAAATCTTCCAGTTCTGGCAACATCCTTGTGAATCTTTTCTGAATCCTTTCAAGTTTCATAACATCCTTCTGATCAGAAGGAGACCAGAATTGCACACAATATTCTGAAAGTGACCTAACCAATGTCTTCTATTGCCACGGCATTACCTCCCAACTCCTAAACTCAGTGCTCTGATCAATAAATGATAGCATTTCAAACGCCTTCTTCACTATCCTATCTACCTGAGACTCGACTTTCAAGGAACAATGAGCCTGCACTCCAAGGTCTCTTTGTTCACCAACACTCCCCAGACCTTACCATTAGGTGTATATGTCCTGCTCAGATTTGCTTTTCCAAAATGCATCTCCTCACATTTATCTAAATTTAACTTCATTTGCCACTCCTCAGCCCATTGGCCCATCTGATCAAGATCCCATTTTACTCTGAGGTAAACTTCTTCGCTGTCCACAACACCTCCAATTTTGATGTAATCTGCAAACTGACTAAATATACTTTCTATGTTCACATCCAAATCATCCAAAACAAAAAGCAGTGGATCCAGCACCAATCCTTGTGGCACACTACTGGTGTGCCACTACAGGCCTCCAAAGTAAACCTCCACCACCATCCTCTGTCTTCTACCTTCAAGCCAGTTCTGTATCCAAATGGCTAATTCTCACTCTGTTCCATGAGATCCAATTTTGCCAACTAGTCTACCATGAGGAATCTTGTCAAACACCTTACTGAAGTCCATATTGATCACATCCACTGCTCTGCCCTCAACAATCCTCTTCATTATTCCTTCAAAAATCTCAAACAAGTCAGTGAGACATGATTTCCCATTTAAAAAAAGCCATGTTGACAACATCTAATCAGTCCTTGCCTTTCCAAACACATGTAAGTCCAATCCCTCAGGACTCTCTCCAACAACACGCTCACCACCAATGTCAGGCTCACTGGTCTATCATTCCCTGGTTTTCTTTACCACCTTTCTTAAATAGTGGCACCATGTTAGCCAACTTTCAGTCTTCTGGCACATCACCTTTGACTATTGATGATACAAATACCTCAGCAAGATGCCCAGCAATCACTTCCCTAGCTTCCCACAGAGTTCGAGGTTACACCTGATCAGGTCCTGGGGTTTTATCCACCGTTATGCATTTTAAGTGTTCAGGCACCCCCTCTTCTGTAATATGGACATTTTTCAAAATGTTACCATCGACTTCACAACATTCTATACCTTCCATGTCCTTCTCCACAGTAGACACTGATGCACAGTACTCATCTTATAATGCACCCACCTCCTTCTGTTCTACACAGAGACTTGCTGATTTTGAGGTGCCCTATTTTCTCCAAAGTTACCCTTTTGCCCTTCTGTATTTATTGAATCCCTTTGCATTCTCCTTAACCCGATTTGCCAAAGCTATCTCATGCCCCGCTTTTACCCTCCTGATTTTCTTTTAAGTATACTCCAACTGTCTTTATACAATGATTCACACAATTGCAGCTGTCTTTTCCTGACATATGCTTCTTTCTTTTTCTGAACCAAAGATTGAATTTCTCCAGTCATCCATCATTCCCTACAACTACCAACCTCCCCTTTCACACTAAGATGGCTGTACTGTCTGTGACAACACAGGGTAAATCTCTCTGCTAACTTAAACCAGCTACACAGAAAAGATTCAGCCCGTGCTGTAATCTGTTAAAATTCGAGAGGCAAACAACTATCCCGGAGGTGGATTAGTGCTGCTGGAAAAGCTCAGCAGTTCAGGCAGCATACGAGGAGCAGTAAAATCGACGTTTCGGGCAAAAACCCTTCATCAAGAATACCACGTATTCCACGATGAAGGGCTTTTGCCCTAAATGTCGATTTTCCTGCTCCTGGGATGTTGCCTGAACTGCTGTGCTTTTCCAGCAGCATTAATCCAGAATCTGGTTTCCAACATCTGCAGTCGTTTTTACCAACTATCCCAGAGGTCACTACTTAAGGTAAGAAATAACAATAGTATTCTTTAAATCCAACAGAGAATATTAAAACCAACAGCAATTAACAACTCCTTTCTCTTTGTCAGAGAAATTAGCCCAGTAAAGCAGAATCGCACAAGCCAGATCGGGTGAAATTGACAAGCTCTTTTTTTACAAGCCACAGCACTGGAATAGAAATTGACTGAGTTGAAACGACACAGACAGTCTGTCCGGGTAGCCAAAAACTCTTTTCCTCGAGCTGAGAATCAAGCCAGGTTTTGTAGGAATCTTGTACAATGAGGTTAATTAAAATGGGGAAAGATACATTGTATTTGGAAATTAAGTAACCCATTTGCAATGGTGAAAATTGAAAAAAACTTATCGCAAGAATGTCCTGATTGTCGATACAGTGTAATTGCAGCATCAATGAGGTCTGGATGGGATCAGGAGATTTCAGCTCTCTTTGCACGTAGGTGAGATTTTTTTTTGAAACAATAAGGTGTTTCCATTGTTCCTGTGCTGTAAGCAAGGTTTTCTGGCGCCTCTCTTGACCCCTCCTCTGTGTGGCTTTGGCATTGCTGGGTTATGAAACTGCCCTCGGGGCTTGGGGACAACTGGGTTAACTGAGCCCAGGAAGCTTATTCTGAGTGCGTCTTGGGAAGCGTATTTCCTTGTCTGCGAGTGACTATGGTAATTTCTGGATTTTCCTGTCAGCCTGTTTGGTCAATGCTGAGGCATTCTGGGTGTTTATGTAATGTTTTGGACAGGTTTGATATCCTGTGTTCTATGTGGGCATACTATGGGTAGGCAGGGTGGCAGATTTTTTCCCAAACTCTTAAAATTATTTTTTAACCTTCCTAGTATACTAGTATGATAAGAAAATCCCGATACATTTTTGTTTTAAATCACGCTTCAAAAACCAGTCAGCTTTATTGTTAGAAACGAAAATCCCTTCTTAATAATCGCTCTAGACAAATTCAGGAAAACAAAGTTTTATTAGCAAGTCTGCAGAGTTGGGCACCCTTCTGAGAAAAAGGCGCCCCGAGGCTTACAAAGTTTCTCATTATATACAGCACAAGTCCCTCCCCTCCTTGGCTCTAACGAGCCATGAGGTTCACATTCTTAAACCATCATTATTCTCCAATTTGCACCCTTATCACAAAGTCTGCAACAAATGTCTCCAGACCCTCCCCTTCCTGGCTCTAACGAGCCATGAGGTTCACATTCTTAAACCGTCATTATTCTCCAATTTGCACCCTTATCACAAAGTCTGCAACAAATGTCTCCAATGTCTCCAGAGTTGTTGTTTTTCTCACCCTGTAGTCTTATCAGTCAAAGACTTATTCTTCTCTGTCTGTGCTAGCGGTCTTATCAATCTGTAGCAGATGTCTCTGTATCAATCTGTAGCAGATGTCTCTCGAGTCGTTTCCCTATCCTGCAGTCTTATCAGTCAAGGACTCATCCTTCCCTGCCTGTGTTAATGGTTTCATCAATCAAGGACCTGTTTGTTTTTACTCTGCTCACAAATTGTCAGCATTATGCACAATTTAAACTATTCTACTTTTGAGTATACAAAATGTTTTAGAAAAGAAGCAAAAGTTTTGTCTTTTATTATAGATCAGCCTGTGGTCCAGGCACATCTTAAAGTTTGAACCGAAATTACCTCTCACATTTATCAATTCTCCTTAGTAGATTTTTCTCTGCAGATTTTCTCAAGGTCACTTTTGATGTTCTGCTGCACAAACTTATAGACAGGTACCTTTCAGTGATTTGTTCTGCTAGCAGTGGGTGGCTCAGTGGTTAGCACTGTTCCCTCATAGCACCAGAGTCCCAGGTTCAATTCCAGCCTGGGGTGACTGTCTGTGTGGAGTTTGCACATTCTCCCTGTGTCTCTGTTTCCTGCAGGTGCTCTGGTTTCCTCCCACTGTCCAAAGATGTGCAGGTTAGATGAATTGGCCATGATAAATTGCCCCATAGTGTTAGTTGCATTAGTCAGATGGAAATGGGTCTGGGTGGGTTACTCTTCGGAGGGTTGGTGTGGACTTGTTGGGCCAAAGGGCCTGTTTCCACACTGTAGATAATATACATGATTTGCAGATGCCAGTGTTGGACTGGGGTGTACAAAGTTAAAAATCCCACAACACCAGGTTATAGTTCAACAGGTTTAATTGAAAGTACACAATTGGTAGATTAGTCTGTACTTGTTGCTGGTTTGGCAGTTCTCCTTCTAACTGTTCAAAATGTCCAGTTTTATACCACACAACTAAATTCAAATGATCTTGGATTTGGTATCTTGAGGCATAATTTAAACTGATTGGCCAAATTTGAATTTGGTTTTTTGTTTCATGACAAGCCAGATGCTGCTGTTTGTATTGACCAAGTGTTACATTGCTACTGCGTTCAGGAATCTCTGTGCTTTGTTAGTCCTTGCAAGCTTTTCAACTCTCTTAAAGGTACAGTACACCTCTACACCTTCATAACTTGTCTCTGGACACTTGTTATCTCATTTTTGAAGGCTTCCCATTTTCCAGCCATCCCTTCAACTGTGAATATCTGCCCACAATCAACTTTTGAAAGCAAGTGAGCTTAAACCCTCTTCATCACCCTGTCCACCTGCAACTCCACCCTAAGGAATCATGTACCTGCACCCCCAGGCCTCCCACTCAGTAACACTTCCCAGGGCCACACCATCAACTGTGTTAGACCTGGCCTGGTTCAACCAACCAAATGCAACATTTATCTAAATTATACTCCATCTGCAACTCCTTGGTCCATTGGCCCCTCTGATCCTGTTGCAGTCTGAGATAATCTTCTTTACAGTTCACTAGGTGTCATTTTTGTGTCAACTGCCAACTTATTAACTATGCTTCCTGTTCTTGCACCCAAATGATTTATATACATGACTAAAAGCAGTGGGACCCAGCACCAATCCTTGTGGCACACCGTTGGTCAACGGCCTCCAGTCTGAAAAGCAACCCTCTGCCCTAACGCTCTGTATCCTATCTTCAAGCCAACTTTCTTTTACTGAATTGGCAATCCTCCCTGGAACCCATATGATCTAACTTCTATAACCAGTTTATCATGTGGAACCTTGTTAAAAGTTTTTTTCTAGTTCACCTCAACAACATCTATCGTTCTACCTTCATTAATCATCTTTGTTACCTCTTCAAAAAACTCAATCAAGATGTGATCTCCCACTTACAAAGCTTTATTGACTATTCCTAATAAATCCTTGCCTTTCCAATTGCATGTAAATCCTGTCCCGCCCTCTCCAATAACTGACCTACCACTGATGTAAAGCTCACTGGTCTGTAGTTTCCTTGCTTTTCCTTACAGCCTTTCTTAAATAATGGCAGCAAATTAGCGAACCCCCAGCTCTGACACCTCACTTGTAGCTGTAGATAATACAAATATGTCAGTAAGAGGACCAGCAATCTCTTCCCTAGCTTCTCTAGTTCCTGGGAAACACCTGATCGGGTCCCAGGGATTTATCTCACTTTACATATTTGAAGACCTCCACAGCACATCCTCTTTCTGTAATATGAACTCTTTTCAAGGCATCACTATTTATTTCCCAAGTACCCTAGCTAACAAGTTGATCGTCTCTTGATGACCAACATGGCCAAATTACTCACTGTTCCTGCACGCTAACGTTTTCTGACTCATGCATCAGAACACCCAGATCACTCTGCACCTCATAATTCTGCAGGTTTTCTCTGTTTAAGTAATGCTCCTTGTTTTTAAAATTCCTCCTTGTGAAGACTCCCTTTCCCATCACATCACTCAGGCCTCACACAATCCCCATTCTCTCACCCCACAAACTCCCATCCATCACCCCAAAGTTGTCCTATCTCCTCACCCTTGCCTCCCGCATGTATCTCCTCTCCCTCTTCAACCTCAATCACTCCCTCCAGCAAAGCAATTCCTTTCAACAATGCCTACCTCTCCTACACTTCTCCTTCATTTACTCCTCTTCCTCACACTCCCCCACACCACACCCCTCACCACCCCCAGTCTCCCTCCATGCTCCCACTTCAATTGCACTCCCCCTTGCTCCTGTCTCTCCTCGCCCTTTACACTCATCCTACATCAATACCAAACACATCACTCTCCTGACCGTCTTACCCTCACATCCACGCATCCTCCCTCTCCCATCTCACTTACACTAGCCCTCATTTCTCTTCCAGCCTCCTCTCCAATTACTCCTCAACCTCATTCTTAACCCCTGACACTCACATCCCAACACCCCGCTCCCCCCCCCCCCCCCACAGACTCTTCATTCTCCTGCTATGGGCTAGACCAGACTCACTCAAAACATTGCAAGACGGTGGCCCAGACCCTAACATTTCTAATTGTTTTCAGCAGGGATACAGTGGATATTCCAGGAGAGATGCAGCTGGCTCAACCACTCAGTTTGAAACAAAGCAGTATTTATTTACACATGGACAGAACTAAACAATTTCAGAATAATATAGCTATTTAAAAACCAATTGACTCATTCGCAACTTAATGATGTTGTTCCAAGTATTTGCAACATCCCCATAAAAAAAAGCCTCAGCAAAAAGAGGAAAATTCAAACCCAGATTCTTACAGGAGGGATGTCACAGAGAGGATCAGCATGGAGCTGTTTCTTTGACCAGCAGCCTCAAAAGCCTGACTACTTGCTAAACCAAACCAAGCCAAAACCACAGTAAAGTTGAAATGGGAGAACTTGAAAGCCTGCGGCAGTATCTGTTAACTAGAATCAAATCGGCCCTAGAACACATACAAACCAGACACATGGGAAGTGATGCAGTTATGGCCCCTCTGTAAAAGACAGGGACAAACTAACCTTGTTAAAGGAGCAGCATCATGACACCACTCACACCCGTATGCTCTCAGCTTCTCCCATTCATCTCCCTTTCACTTTCTCGCCTCCTGTCTCCCTGATTCTCCTCCTCTGAGTCATCCTCCTCATTTTCATCCCCACCCCATCCCAGTTGCTGCCAATTTCCCTCTCTTTTTACCTTACCCCCTGCCTCTCCCCTCCTCCACACTCATGACCTCACACACAACCCATCTCTTTATTCATCCGATAACCATCTCCTCAGATTCCTTGTCCCTACCCCTCACTGCATTCCCCTTCCACCTCCACACAGGCTCCACTCTCCTCACCTTCCCTCCCCATCACTTTCCCATGGATCTCATTCTCCACTCCCTACCTCTAGCCAACACTCCCTCCTGATCTCCCGCCCGACTCTCACCTGCTTTCACTGACCCCCCCACTTCTGCTCACTCCCGTCTTTGACCCGACTCTCCCTACCATCCACCCTCAGCTCTCCCACTCCTTCTGTGGCCACCTGCTCACTCCCCATTCACTCTTTCCTCTCATTCATTGGCCTCACTCTCCCTGGCTCCTCTCTCCCTCCCTCTCACTGACGGTGTTATTTGATCTCTCCCCCAGCTCCAGCCTCTCTGACTCTGGACCCGAACACAGCACATCCCCGGCTCAAACTGACTGAGGACCGGACCAGTGTGAGACTCGGGAACAAACACCATCTGCTCCCTGACTCCCCGGAGAGATCTGATCCCTGGCTCTGTGTCCTGCTCATCACAGGGATTCACATCAGGGAGACATTACTGGGAGGTGGAGGTGGAGGGCTAAGATGGAGTGGCTTCTGGGAGTGGCTCGAGAGTCTGTGAAGAGGAAACGGGGGGATCAAACTGATCCCGGAGACTGGATTCTGGATTGTGGGGCTGCTACCTGGATGTGGATATTTTGCCGCCACCTCCCCCTCTTCTGACATTCCACTGTCCCCGAGTGTGAATCCCCGGAAGATCGGGGTTTTCCTGGACTATGAGGGGGGACAGGTATCATTTTACAATGCGGACACCATGTCCCATCTCCACACTTTCACCCACACTTTCACTGAGAGGATCTTTCCCATCTTCCATCCGGGATTGAATGGCGGCGGGAAAAACTCCGCCCCGCTGACAATCTGCGGGATTAAAGGGCACTGACAGATCCATCCCATAATTTCACCCCGTCCCCCTGCCTCCTGCCAGCTGTAAACTGATGGGGGTCGGTCTCAGTCACAGGTGGAGAGAGAAACCAGGTTAACATTCCGGGAATAAACCCTGTATCGGAACTAGGAACTGAAAGATCAGCAGGAGCTGTGTAGGGCTGGGGGAAAGAAGGAGGCGGGGGAGGAGAAACAAAGAGAAGCTCAATTGTGGAGAGCGACTGACTGGGTAGAGTGAGCTGTGATCTGCTGGAACCCGTGGACCTTCCTGCCTGTAATGTTGCTCCGCAGGCGGGAGGTGGCGCTACATAACGGTGTTCGAGATGAATCAGTCAATGGGTCTCAGACTGAGCTCATTGGAATCTTTACAGGGCGACTTGGCTCAATCAAAATAAAATATCAGAATGATCTTTCGACTTTCACCATGTGTCAGTAATGTATACCCCACACGTGATTTAATAACATTGAGAAACTGGTCTTGTTTTGCTCAGGTCTCTAAATATTACCCAGAATGTTACTACTCTTTAATAAAATTGGAAAATGTGAAAACATCAGATTTGAAAGGGTTGGGTGTACTGATCTTTTTTTGTCATGATGAGATAATACTTAACCATGTTTGAAATCGTTCAGTTGGTCCATACTGCAATGTAGGTGGAGTCACAGTTATCACTTACCCCAGTTATTGCTCTCTCTTCGTTATCTCCAGTGAAATATCTTTAAGTCACCCCAACAAAAATGTCTGTTTGATAAAAGTTATTACTCTGACACTCTATGCATAGAATCAATTTAGATTTTGTCAATGTTTGCGTAATTTTAATTGTTTTTGGTGTATAGCATCAAATTTGAAAATAGTTTCTTCAATCAAAACAACATCAGTGATTCACGAAAATGAAAACAAGGTTTCGAAAAAAATTACTTCATCAATCAATCCAAGAATTAGAGAGTAACCTGTTGTTATTTCATTTGCAAATTTCTCCAGAAACATTCCACCTTCATCAGGATTATTTTAAAATTCAGTGCTTCGAGTCAATGGATTGTGAGTTACCTGAAAATGATCCCACATTTACTCTGGACATTCAGTCATTGCTCCCTTTGGTAGGGTCTTAGAATCAGAGATTGATAGAGTCCCATAGCACAGAGACAGGCCCTTCAGCCCAAACTGGTCCATGCCAACCAAAAACTCTATCTACGCTAACCCCGTTTCCCTGCACTTGGCCAATCTCCTTCTCAACCTTTCCTTTTCATGTATTTATCCAAATGCCTTTCAAATGATGTGACTGTACCATCTCAAACATTTCCATTGGCAGCACATTCCACCCTTTGAGTAAAAAAGTTGCACTTTTATTCATTCCCTCTAATCTTAAACTGATTCCCTCTATTCATTGGTTCCCCATCCCTGGGGAAAAAGTTGTTTGCATTCGCACTATCCATGCCTCTCATGACCTTACTCACTTCTCCCAGATCCCCTCTCAGTCTCCTATGTTCAAAAGAAAAACAATCCTCGCTTGTCCTACCTCTCCCTGTAACTCAGACCTTTGAGTCCAGGCAACATCCTTTTACATTTCTTCTGCATTCTTTCCTAATAACATTCTTCCTATAGTAAGGTGACTAAAACTGAACACAATAGACCAAATGCAGCCTCACCAATGTCCTGTACAACTGCAACATAGCTTCCCAACTTCTATACTCAATACCCTGACTGATGAAGACCAGTAGGCCAAAAAACCTTCTTCATTGCCCCATCTACCTGTGACTCCACTTTCAGAGAACCATGTACCTGAACTCCAAGGTAACTGTGTTCTACTACAGTCCTTAAGGCCCTAACACTCACCATGAAACTCCTACTTTGATTTGACTTTCCAAAATGCAAGAAATCAGACTTATCTGTATTAAACTCTATTTGCCATTTCTCAGCCTACTTTCAAAGTCCTTCTATAATTTCTGTGAACCTTCCTCACTGTCCACACTCAGTGTTGTCTGAAAATTGTCATGTGGTGGGCAGTGGCACGTATTTCAGACCGTGTGGCTGTAAAGGCGCATGGAGAGAGTATTCAGCTGGTCCAAGTCTGTCCCTTTTCCCCTCCTGCCCTGTAATATTGTTTTTACAGTCTAACTTTCATACAATTTTGTAGTATTGTAAGTGTTTTGGTTTCTTAAATAAAGTGGAAATGTAAAGCTTCAGCAGTTGGAAAATTTAAGGATAATGTTCAACACAGTTAAACAATTCTTGATAATTGAGGAAAGCCAGTGTGGGTTTGTTCAATGCAAGTCATAGAGTCATAGAGAAGTGCAGCATGGAAATAAACCCTTCGGCCCAACCCGTCCATGCTGACCAGATATCCTAACCTAATCTATTCCCATTTGCCAACACTTTGCACATATCCCTCAAAGCCCTTCCTATTCATATACCAATCCAGCTGTGTGTTAGATGTTGTAATTGTACCAGCCTCTATCACATCCTCTGGCAACACATTCCATACACGCACCACCCCCTGCATGAAAAAGTTGCCCTTCGTTCATTTAAAGCGTGCCTCTCTCACCCTAAACCTAGTCTATTTATTTTATTCATGTCCTCATGATTTTCTAAACCTCTATAAAGTCACCCCTTAGCCTCCAGTGCTCAAGGGAAAATAGGCCCAGCCTATTCTGCCTCTCCCTATAGCTCAAATTATCCAAACCTGGCAACGTCCTTGTAGATCTTTTCTGAACCCTTTCAAGATTCACAACATCCTTTCAGATTTCATGCAATATTCCAAAAGTGCCTAAACAATGTCCTGTCCATCTGGAACATGACCTGCCAACTCCTATACTCAATGCTCTGACCAATAAAGGAAAGCATACCAAACACCTTCTTCTTAACAGGGTTGATTGAGCTTTCTAATGAAGACACAATTCGGATGCAGACGGAATTTGATTCTGGACTTGAAAAGGCTATTGTAAAATTGTTACGTAAAAGAATTAAAAGTAAAATTGAAGCCCACGGAATGAAATGCCAGTGATAACATGAAGATGAATTTGACTGGGTGACAGTGAGTGCGTTTTTTTAGAAGAAGTGAGTTTTACAGTAATGTTCTGTATCAGTCTGTTCCAGGAACACTGAATCTCAGCAGGTCTGGCAGCTTCTGTGGAAAGAAAGCAGTTTCTCCATCATTTTGTGTTTTGTTTCAGATTTCCAGCATTTGCAAATTCTTTGTTTGTTGACAACTAGGTGCACTGCAAACTTCAATTTTCACTGCCAAGGTGAGCTACAAAAACAGAAATTGCTGGTGAAAATCAGCAATCTGGCAGCGTGAGTGAAGAGAAAGAGCGACAACATTTTAGCTCCAGTGACACTGCTCAAATTTCTCAAGCAATTTTTGTTTTTGCCAGATACCTTGAAATTGGCAGTGAAATGCAGATTCTTCCAGACCATTTCAAAAAGTCTTTGAATTAGATTTCAAGTAGACTGAGGCATTAGCTTCCCCACTGCCAACCAAGGACTCCATGTTATCTTCTTGAATTCCCTTTTACATTGCAGGGCTGTGCCTTTGTTGTGAGAAAAGGACTGTGAAGCCTCTCAAACCCATCACATAAATCAATACTTTTCTACACCCTCCCACTGGACAGACACAACTCTGAACAAGAGTCACACTAGATTTGAATAATTTCTCACACCTTCGCTGCGGCCAGACCTGCTGAATTTCTCCAGCATTGTCAGAGTTTGTGTAGAATTTGATGCTGAAGAGGGCTGTTGAGGCTGGGTCATTTATTATATACAAGGCTCAGATGGATAGATTTGTCATGAGGAAGGGAATCAAAGGTTATGGAGTTAAGGCTGGAAACTGGAGTTGGGAATGATCAATAGAGCTATGATCTTATTAAATGGCAAAGCAGAGGAGAGGTCACATCTGACAAACTTCACTGAGTTTCTTGAGGAATTGACAAAGAAGATTGATGAATGCTGAGTGATGAATTTTGGTGTAAATGGATGTTAGCTAGGCCTTTGAAAATGTCCCTCATGGCTGGCTGATAAAGGAGATGTCAAATGGTGGGAGGGTGTTTTTCTGACTGGAGATCTATGTCCAGTAGTGCTGTGCTCTGATCTGTGCTGAGACCCCAAATATTAATAATTTGGAGCAGAGTATATGTGGTCTGAACTTTCTGTGTGTGACATGATCATTAAACCCAGACTGACACTCGAGGGAGTGCTGCAGTATTGGGAGTGCACTCCGATCAATGACAATTTGATCCAAACCCCATGTGGGGGTGAAAAGAAAAAGAATTCCACAGCCAATATTTATCCCTCATTCAACATTACAACGATTAGATGACTTGTTTACATTCGTGTTTATGGGTGAATGCTCGATACAGACTGGGTGCCTTATGTTTCACGTTCCAACATTGAATTCTATTCTGAAATACTTCATGGGCTGGAAGAAGCATTGAGATTTCAAGAAAGGCACTTTGTAACAAACAGTAATTTTAATTGAGGCATTCAATTGGATATTCAGGAGCTTGACAGGGTCAGAATACCATGTTATCACTTCTGAGGTTGACTCGGCTTTGTAAATATATAGTTGCCGGCTTCCCCACTGCTGACTATGTTATAACACCACAAGATACATGAGCACGGTGATTTGCACCACCACTATCGTGGCTGATATATTTCATGGGAATCTAGGAATACTGGAGCAGAATGAGGTCATACATTAATCGTGTTTGCTCTACCATTTGAAGGGCTTATATAAGCCGAAACGTCGATTCTCTTGCTCCTCGGATGCTGCCGGAATGGCTGTGTTTTTTCAGCACCACACTCTTCGACTCTGATCTCCAGCATGTGCAGTCCTCACTTTCTCCACAGAAACTATCTGACCGACAAAAGCGGGCAATTCAGCCCATTGTGGGCATTAACAATCAAAACATTCACGTTTCGAGCTTTTTTACTAGTGGCTGTTTTATTTTCACTGCCGCGTTGTGATTCTGCCGACAGGTGGCAGCCGTGCAACGCGTAACAATACCAGGAGGTCCGAGTGTTGCATTGAGGTGGACAAAATCTGCAGTCACACGACACCAGGTAAGAGTCTAACAGGTTTGTTTAAGATCACAAGCTTTCTGAGTTTGTCAGGTGAACGAAGGAGCAGAGTTCATAAAGTTTGTAATCTTTATCAAACCTGTTGGACAATAAGGTGTAACAATGAGAAAGCTGCGTTCATGCAACGCCTCAATATATCCCAGACAATAACTCCACCCGAAATGATCTAAGGAAATGGAGCGGACAATGTGCACAAAGTACAATCCTGAAAAGTACAATCGGAAAATGAAATGAGTAATCGGTCTAGCCTTTTCAGTGTGAGCACTGTTGGATGACCAGACTGTTGGAGGGTAGCACGGTAGTTCAGTGGTTCGCACTGCTGCCTCACAGCGTCCGAGATCCAACCTCGGGCGACTCTCTGTGTGGAGTTTGTACATGTCTTATTAGTTATGGCCTATTGTTGCGAAAGGCGCTACATAAATGCAAGAACCTCGGAGTCCCATTTCTGCATCTGTTATCGCAAAACCATCTGATCATTTAATAGTTCTTTGTGTTTGAGATTGAGTGCCAGCCATCATGCACACAATTCAGATTACGGATCCAGATCTGACCCTGGGCATCACCAGAGGGTCTGTGATCGGCAGTGAGTTCAGGGACTACTGGCTCCCCGCCCATCTCCACCTCTACCTCTCACCTGCGCCCTCTCTTTCTTTCTCTCTCTCAGACACAAACACACTGTCCCCGCCCCCAAAAGTAATTTTCTCGGCACCTTCCCGGGCCGGGGTCAAAGCCCCCGCGGCGTTCTAACCCTGTATCTCCTTCAAAATGTTGTTTTTCACTGTTTTTCCGGTCAAAGTCTAGATAAAACATAGTTACTAGTGATTCTTCGCTGGCAATTGCAGTGAAATCTGTCAGTCACTGATGAAACTGAATGTGTTCACCAGCGCAGCCACATTGAAACTGAAAGCGGTTTGAATCAGGAAGTGCTGAGGGTGAACATGGCTTCCAAACAGTGGTTCCTGAGACTGACCGAGGAGACTATTTGTCCCATTTGTCTGGATTTCTTCACCGATCCGGTTACACTGGAGTGTGGACACAACTTCTGCCGCTCCTGTATCACCCAGAGTTGGAAAAACATGAGGATAAACTCCTGCCCGCAATGTCGAGAGAAGTTTCCGGAAAGAAACCTCAGGGTAAATTGGGCCTTAGCGAATCTGACCGAGGAGACTCGAAATTTAAAACTGGAAGTGAAAGAGAAGGAAAGTAAACCTCACTGTGAGAAACATCAGGAAGGTCTGAAGCTGTTTTGTGAAACTGACAAGAAATTGATATGTCTGATTTGTAGAGATTCGCGGGAACACAGAGAGCACCGCTTCCTGCCGATCAATGAGGCTGTTGAGTCTTACAAGGTAAAAGGGAATATTTTTAAACTAAGGGCTTTATAATGCGTTTGTGTTCTGACACTTTAATTCTGTAATTTCTCTCGCAATCCCAGGATCAGCTGAAATCTTCCTTAGATTCTCTCACAGAGAAGAAATCGGCGGTTCTACAAACAGAACTGACCCAGAAACGGAAGATTTCCGAAGTGAGGGTGAGCTCTCCCTGTGCTGATTCTCTGGGATCTCGGTTAGTTTTGGTTCCTTTATCGCTGGACATTAATGAGGTTTCACATTTCATTTGGTAGGAACAGGCGAGCAGTCTGCAGACCCACATCACATCCGAGTTCACTAAAATGCACCAGATTCTCACTGAGAAAGAGCTGCGTTTACTCAGAGATCTCAGGGAAGAAGAGGAGAGGATTGTGGAACCAATGGAGAAAAACCTTCGAGAGATTCAGGAGAATTTAAATTCTATTGAGGAGGAACACTCAAAGTTGCAGAAACAAATGGAACAAAAAGACGAGCTGATATTTCTGAAGGTGAGGGAATATATTCCAGGTTAGGTGATGGAACTTTCACCCAGTTACAAAAAAAAAGCTGGTGATAATTGTTACGTCGATGTAGTAATTACTGAAAAAAGGAATTGCATTGAATTTCTTCCTGGATGGTTCTGATGTTGTCACAGAACTAACTGCCCCCACACTGTTTGCAGAATCTCAGGAAAACCGACGCCTCCCGGGAATGTGTTGTGATCTTGGTCGTTGCTTAATTATTATGTCCGTGTTCTCCAAGTTTAATTTATCTCCTGGAACTCCCATTGGAATCCAGTTCCAGTTTCATGTGGAGAGTGTGTGGGTGTGTCTGGTACAGTGGGAGTGTGAGAGTCACTGTGTCTGTGTGCGGGATTGATGGTCAGCTTCAGTTTATTTTTCCCTCTCCTCAATCTTCCTTCCAAAATGTATCACGTTACACTTCCGTGTTGTGTCTGCTCATTTCAGCAGCCTGTCTGTCTCCTCCTGAAATCTGTTACTGCCATCCTCACTGTTTGTGATTCATTTCTTTCAGGAGGAAGCTTGTCGGAAGAGAAGGTAGGACATGCTCTTTACTGAAACTCTGCACAGTTTCCTCTAACTCAGTGGCCGGTTATTATAGTTTATTGCCTGATTATTGTCGCCGCTTTAAAGGGTCGTTTATCGGACGACAATAACTCTGGTTATGATTCAACACAAGTGTTTTTTCTAAGAAGAAGCTTATTGCAGATTGAAACAGTATTAGCTTTGATAAAACTGTTCAACAATATTGCAAACAAAGACAGGATGCTTGTAAATAACACAACCTGGTTCTCAGGCTGGAAGTGATCACTGCCCTGATTTGGGCTGTTTGTGTGACTGTGACCTTCCCCCTGACCCTGTGAGAGACACACGGCCCATGTTTCCAGGGAATGGCCATCCCTGTCCCTGCATGGATCCTGACCGACCCGAGACAGTCAGAGTTTAAAGGGAGAATGGGGTGTACTTTGAGAGTGCAAACTCACTGTTTAACCTTTTCACTCTAATACTTGTCTGTATTTAAAGAGCACGTCTAATGTCTCGAGCTGTTTCACAGGAGCTTTAGAAATCAATAAAATAAAAATGACACTGAGATATTAATGCAAATAACTTTTGCAGGATTTAGAGCATCTTAAAGGAGGGAAGAGGAATAGAGAGATGGAGAGGCGCAGGGAGGGAATTCCAGAGCTGAGGGTCTTGGCAGCTGAAGGTCCAACCTCCAATGGGGGAGAGACTAAAATCAGAGATGGTCAAGAGGCTGGAAGTAGAGGAGCAGCATTTTCAAAGGGTTGGGGGAACTCATGTCTTGCACAGTTGGACACAAAGCATCCAGATGTTTCAGTTTCCTTGTCTCTGCTCCACAAGTTCTGTTTATAATACAGCAAGGGGATGGAGAGAATGTTTATCGTCTCCATGGTAGGTGATCTCTTATCAGGACATGGGCCTTCCTCTGGACCTGAGAGTTTCCAACCCTTGCCCTTGCATTATCAAATTCTGTTTGGATCAGTTCCAAAAATAAGATGAACATTTCACTTTCTGGCTTATTCACTCAAACACAAACAATGCTGAAAGCTTGAATGTTTAAATAATTTCATGAATGTTCAAACAAAGCAGAATTTATTATAACAACTGTTTAATGTTTACAGGGTTAGTGATGAGCGGAATAATCTCTCAGCTACTGGTGCCTCTCTGTCTCTCAGGCAGTTCACTGGCCCTTTACAGTACATAGTCTGGAGGGAAATGATACACACCATTCACCCAGGTAAACACGTGTGTTCATTTTAATGATCCAGTTGTGCAGAGGCTGTAAGGCCCCAGTTTACATCTTCACATCACTAGTTGTTAATTCTGGGAAAGGCTTCCTGGAAACATTGTACTTTATGTGGATCCATTTGGGTAAGTGTCTGAAGCCATCAGTGCTGTGTGTCAGAGCAGTGAAGGGTTTTGTCTAACCAGAGGAATAGAGCACGGAAACAGGATTTCGAGAGGAGACTGGGCTGGCTCCATCTGGAGTGACAATGGAGGAACAGTTTTTCTCATAATATCAGGAAGACACTGATATTAAAGCGCCAGTGTTAACAGTGTTAACAATGGTATAACGGCTGCAGAAAGGCAGTTGGAGGGGGATCTGCCTTTGAAGGTAGTATGGGCTGAAGTCAGAAATAGGAAAGGTGCAGTCACCTTGTTGGGTGTTTACTATAGGCCCCCCAGCAGAGATGTGGAGAAACAAATTGGGAAACAAATTTTGGAAAGGTGCAGAAGCTACAGGGTAGTAGTCATGGGCGATTTCAACTTCCCAAATATTGATTGGAAGCTCTTTTAGATCAAGTAGATTGGATGGGGCGGTGTTTGTGCAGTGTGTCCAGGAAACTTTTCTAACTCAGTATGTAGATTTTTTTAAATTTCAAAATATACTTTATTCATGTAAATAAATCTCTGGTAGTTGTACAATTTTCCATGTTGTTCATAGTTATATACATTGCATGTCTTAACATTACAAAGAACAAATTGAATTAATCAAATTTACAGTTATCCTATTAACAGTTACCTTTATTAACTATCCAGTCTCTTGGTATTTGGCTGTGGCTTCAGCAGAACCCACCTGTTATATGAAAGCAAATGCAACTTCTTTAACCCCCAGTTTATGGGGGTTATCATTGTCCATTTGACTGTCCTGTCTCTGGGGTAGCTTGTCTACATCCCCACGGTAAGCACGAACTGCTGGACCTTCGCTGGGCTGAGGTAGCTATCCAGCTCCTCACTGGGGTCATTTACCCGCTCTGGTGTCATTGAGCCAAGGCAAGGGTCCTCACTGTCCAGTTCTGTGTCTGACAATGGGACTGTCAGAGGATCACAGCTCTCGGTTGCCTGTAGTTGTGGGGCAGTGGGTACCCCCTGGTTCTCACTGGGTGGAGGGTGGACTTCGGGGGGTCCGTTGTTTCCTGGTTGGGAGGAAATGCCCTCCTCTTTACCGACGGCGCTCTGTCTCTTCTTCTGGTGGTGATGGCCTTCTTTGCGTCCATCTTCCCCCTCCGAAGAGCTGGCCGTCCCTCCCTCGTGCAGCTGTCTTTTCCCCTTTTGCTGGGAGGCTTTGGGGCCTGGCAAGATTTCCTCTTCCTGTTTTTAACAGGTATCCACTCCTCTGCCTGCTTGATTACCTCCTCCTCCTCCATTTCTTCCATCTGCCCGGCTAGAGCTAGGATCAGCTGCTGTGTCTCCCCGCTGGCTGCCGTCTCCTCCACTCCAGCCTGGTCTTTCTGGGTGTCACCAGACTCCGTTTCCCTGCTGTCCGGGTGGACCTTACTGGTCTTTGGGGGTCCACGGGTCACATTGCCACCTCCAGCCATCTGTGCGTAAGTGGGGCCCCCCCGTCTTGGGCAGGTCTTATACATGTGGCCTGCCTCTCCGCACAGGTTGCAGCTCTTTTCTTCCTGATAGTCCTTAGTCATGTGACCCTCCTGTTTGCAGTTCCTGCAGATGGTCACTTTGCAATCCGCCGCCACGTGTCCCGACTTCCCGCAGGTTCGGCACACTTTTGGCTGCCCTGCATCTGTCAGGTAGCCTCTGCTCCCTCCAATTGCGAAGCTCGAGGGTGGGTGGAGGATGTTCCCACTATCATTGGCCCTCAGAGTTACCCTAACCTGCCGCTTACTGGTCCAGATCCCAAAGGGGTCGATCACATCAGTGGCTTCTCCCTCAACTTGGATGTACCTTCCCAGGAAGGTCAGAACATCAGCCGCTGGAACATAAGGGTTGTACATATGGATTGTAACAACCCGATTCCTCTGTGCAGGAAGCACACACAATGAGGTCGCTGACAAGATGGAAAACAGCGGCTCCCCTTCCTTCTCCTTGAAGACCTTCAGGAGCTGTTCACACTGCTTCACGCTTCTGAAGGTCACATCAAAGTAGCCTGCCCCAGGGAAATCCTGCAGGCAGTACACGTCCGCAGCAGCAAACCCACAGCATCCCAACAATACCTTCTTGATAAACAGGGCGCGGTCGAGCGGTGTATGATCCTCAATCTTCTTCACAGTCACCCTGACTGTATTTCGAACCCCCTGGCCAGGGCTGCGGGCAGCTGTCAAGGCCATAGCTCTGAGGTTGGCTGGTCCCTGAATTGGCATTAGGCCAAGTATGTAGATTGTCCGACCAGAGGGGAGGCCATATTGGATTTGGTAGTGGGTAACGAACCGGGACAATGATGGGCTTGTTAGTGGGTGAGCATTTTGGTGATGGTGACCACAATTCTGTGACTTTCACCTTGGTTAAGGAGAGAGTGCGTGTAACAGGGTAGGTTTTACAATTGGGGGAATGGTAAATATGATGCTGCAAGACAGGATCTGAGGATCATAAATTGGGAGCATAGGCTGTCAGGGAAGGATGTCATTGAAATGTGGAACTTTTTCAAGGAACAGATACGATGCGTCCTTGATATGTATGTACCTGTCAGGCAGGAAAGAGATGGTCGTGTGAGGGAACCTTGGTTGACGAGGGAGGTTGAATGTCAAGTAAAGAGGAAGAAGGAGGCTTACATAAGGTTGAGGAAACAAGGTTCAGACAGAACGTTGGAGGGATACAGGGTAGCCAGGAGGGAGCGAAAGAAAGGGATTAGGAGAGCTAAGAGAGGGCATGAAAAATCTTTGGCGGGTAGGATCAAGGATAACCCCAAGGCCTTTTATGCATATGTAAGAAACATGAGAATGCTGAGAACAAGGGTAGGTCCGATCAAGGACAGTAGTGGGAGACTGTGTATTGAGTCAGAAGAGATAGGAGAGGTTTTGAATGAGTACTTTTCTTCAGTACTTACAAATGAGAGGGACTGTATTGTTGAAGAGGAGAGTATGAAACGGACTGGTAAACTAGAGGAGATACTTGTTAGGAAGGGAGATGTGTTGGGCATTTTGAACAACTTGAGGATAGACAAGTCCCCCAGGCCTGACGGGATATATCCTAGGATTATGTGGGAAGCAAGAGAGGAAATTGCAGAACCGTTGGCAATGATCTTTTCATCTTCACTGTCAACGGGGGTGGTACCAGGGGACTGGAGAGTGGCGAATGTTGTGCCCCTGTTCAAAAAAGGGAATAGGGATAACCCCGGGAATTACAGGCCAATTAGTCTTACTTCAGTGGTAGGCAAAGTAATGGAAAGGGTACTGAGGGATAGGATTTATGAGTATCTGGAAAGACACTGCTTGATTAGGGACAGCCAGCACGTATTTGTGAGGGGTAGGTCTTGCCTTACAAGTCTTATAGAATTCTTTGAGGAGGTGACCAAGCATGTGGATGAGGGTAGAGCAGTGGATGTAGTGTACATGGATTTTAGTAAGGCATTTGATAATGTTCCCCATGGTAGGCTTATGCAGAAAGTCAGGAGGCATGGGATAGTGGGAAGTTTGGCCAGTGGATAGAGAACTGGCTAACCGGTCGAAGTCAGAGAGTGGTGGTAGATGGTAAATATTCAGCCTGGAGCCCAGTTACAGGTGGAGTTCCACAGGGATCAGTTCTGGGTCCTCTGCTGTTTGTAATTTTTATTAATGACTTGGAAGAGGAAGTCGAAGGGTGGGTCAGTAAATTTGCAGACGATACGAAGATTGGTGGAGTTGTGGATAGTGAGGAGGGGTGTTGTCGGCTGCAAAGGGACTTAGATATGATGCAGAGCTGGGCTGAGGAGTGGCAGATGGAGTTCAACCCTGTCAAGTGTGAGGTTGTCCATTTTGGAAGGACAAATAAGAATGCAGAATACAGGGTTAACGGTAGGGTTCTTAGTAAGGTGGAGGAGCAGAGGGATCTTGGGGTCTATGTTCATAGCTCTTTGAAAGTTGCCACTCAGGTAGATAGAGTTTGTAAGCAGAGGGATTGAATTCAAGAGTCGTGAGGTGATGTTGCAGCTATACAGGACCTTGGTAAGGCCACATTTGGAGTACTGTGTGCAGTTCTGGTCGCCTCAGTTTAGGAAAGATGTGGAAGCTTTGGAGAGGGTGCAGAGGAGATTTACCAGGATGTTGCCTGGAATGGAGAATAGGTCGTACGAGGATAGGTTGAGAGTGCTCGGCCTTTTCTCATTGGAACGGCGAAGGATGAGGGGTGACTTGATAGAGGTTTATAAGATTATGAGGGGAATAGATAGAGTAGACAGACAGAGACTTTTTCCCTGGGTACAACAGAGTGTTACAAGGGGGCATAAATTTAAGGTGAAGGGTGGAAGGTTTAGGGGGGATGTCAGGGGTAGGTTCTTTAACTAGAGATTGGTGGGGGCATGGAATGTGCTGCCTGTGGGAGTGGCAGAGTCAGAATTATTGGTGACCTTTAAGCGGCAATTGGATAGGTACATGGATAGGTGCTTAAGCTCGGACAAATGTTCGGCACAACATCGTGGGCCAAATGACCTGTTCTGTGCTGTATTGTTCTATGTTCTATGTTCTAACAGGCACAAATCTAGTGGGGATTGTGTGAGAAACAAAAACAGAAATTGTTTGAAAAGCTTGGCAGGTCTGCCAACATCTGTGGAGAGAAATCAGTGTTAACATAGAACATAGAATAGTACAGAACAGAACAGGCCCTTCAGCCCATGATGTTGTGCCGACCATTGATCCTCATGCAAGGTAAACCTAAAGTACGAACCCTGAAATTTCTGTGACCGTATGTATGTCCAGCAGTCTCTTAAATATCCCGAATGACCTCGCTTCAACAACTGCTGCTGGCAACGCATTCCATGCTCTCACAACTCTCTGAGTAAAGAACCCACCTCTGACATCCCCTCTATACTTTCCGCCAAACAGCTTAAAACTATGACCCCTCATGTTAACAATTTCTGCCCTGGGAAAAAGTTTCTGGCTATCAACTCTATCTATGCCCCTCATTATCTTGTACACCTCAATTAGGTCCCCTCTCTTCCTTCTTTTTTTCCAGTGAAACAAGTCCGAGCTCAGTCAACTTCTCTTTGTAAGATAAGCCCTCCATTCCAGGCAGCATCCTGGTAGACCTCCTCTGAACCCTCTCCAAAGCATCCACATTTTTCCTATAATAGGGCGACTAGAACCAAAGTTTTATAGAACTGCAACAAGATCTCATGGCTCTTAAACTCAATCCCCCTGTTAATGAAAGCCAAAACACCATATGCTTTCTTAACAACCCTGTCCACCTGGGTGGCAATTTTAAGGGATCTATGTCCCTGCACACCAAGATCCTGCTGTTCCTCCACACTGCCAAGAATCTTGTCTTTAATACTGTACTCAACTTTCAAGTTCGACCTTCCAAAATGCATCACCTCGCATTTATCCAGGTTGAATTCCATCTGCCACCTCTCAGCCCATCTCTGAATCCTGTCAATGTCACGCTGCAGCCTGCAACAGTCCTCTATACTGTCAACGACACCTCCAACCTTTGTGTTTTCTGCAAACTTGCTAACCTATCCTTCAATCTCCTCATCCAAGTCATTAATAAAAATTACAAAGAGTAGAGGCCCAAGAATAGAGCCCTGTGGAACACCTCTTACCACTGCCTTCCAGGCAGAATATTTTCCTTCCACTACCACTCATTGTCTTCTGTTGACCAGCCAATTCTATATCCAGACAGCTAAATTTCCCTGTATCCCATTCCTCCTGACCTTCTGAATGAGCCTACCATGGGGAACCTTATCAAATGCCTTACTGAAGTCCAGATACACAACATTCACCGCTCGACCCTCATCAACTTGTGTAATAACATCCTCAAAGAACTCAATAAGATTTGTGAGGCATGACCTGCCCCTCACAAAGCCATGCTGACTGCCTTTAATCAAGCCATGCTCTTCCAGATGGTCATAAATCCTATCCCTCAGAATTCTTCCTAACACCTTGCAGGTGACAGACATTAGACTGACTGGTCTGTAATTGCTGGGGATTTCCCTATTTCCTTTCTTGAAGAGAGGAATTACATTTGCCTCCCTCCAGTCCTCCGGTACGACTCCGGTGGAGAGCGAGGATGCAAAGATCTTCACAAGCGGCGAAGCAATCACATTTCTTGCTTCCCAAATCAGCCGAGGACAAATCTGGTCTGGCCCCGGCGACTTGTCAATCTTAATGTTTGTCAAAAGTTTCAACACATCCGCTTCCTCAATCTCTCTCTGTTCCAGCATGCTTACCTGCTCCTAAATAGTTTCATTCAGCTTTCAGATTGTGTGACCTTTCCTCAGTACTGATGGTAGCTTGGAAAATGCCAGTTTACACGCAGAAAATAGGGTGAGGGGGGAGGGCCTAATGAGTAAGTGATCGGTGGGATAGACCCCAAAGTGTGAGAAAAACATTAGAAAGTCAAAGGAGTGGACAATGATTAGGCTAGGAGGGTGAATAACTATCAATGGAGACAGTTCGTGCCTAACAATAGGTGGTATATAATGGCTGACTATGTGAGAGCAAAGCTGGGTTTGTGGGGTAGGGAGCTAGGACATAGGAGAGCTCAGGCCCTAAAATGATTGACCTCACTACTGAGTACTGAGAGCTGCAGGGTCCCCAAGTGGAAATTAAGTGCTGTTCTTCCAGCCTGCGCTGAGCTCCTCTGGAGCACTGCAGCAAGCCTGAGACAGAGACGTTGGACAGGGGACAGGGGAACAGAGTGGTGCTTGGAAGTGGCAGGCAGCTGGAATCTCAGAGTCTTTTTTTGTGAACAGCACATAGATATTGTGCGAAGTAGTCACCCAGTGTATATTGCATTTCTCCAATGGAGAGGAGACCACATTGTGAGCAGTGAATGCAATAGACTAGATTGTGGGAAGTGCAGGTAAAGTGCTGCTTCACCTGGAGGGTATGTTTGGGCCCTTTAAATATTGAGGAGGGAGGATTTACACCTTCAGCAGTATCAGGGGGGCAGTATCATGGGGCTGTGGGTGGGTGTTGGGAGTGAAGGATAAGTGGACCATAGTGTCCCGGAAGGAACGGTCCCTCTGGAAGGTGGATATGGGAGAGGAGGCGAATGTGTGTCTGGTGGTAGGATCTGGCTGGAGGTCCTGGAAGAAGTGTCTGATGATCTACTGGACATGGATGCTGGTGAGATGATAGGTAAGGACAAGGGGCACCCTATCGCTGCATCAGGTGGAAAGAGAACTGAAGTGCCGGAGATGGTGAGGATCCAGTCCAGGGCTCTGACAATATCAATGCTGGGCAATGCTTGGTTGAGGAAGAAGATGGACATTTTGCAAGCTCCCTTGTCAAAGTTGGCCTCATCGGAACGAATACGACAGAGTTAGAGGAACAGGGAGAATGGAATGGAGTCTTTACAGGAAGTAGGCTGCGAGGATGTACAGTCCAAGTAACTGTTGAAGTTGGTGGGTTTATCGTGGATATAGGTGAACAGTCTATCTCCAGAAATGGAAACAGAGATGTTGAGGGAGGGTACAGAGGCATCCGTGATAGACCAGGTGAAGATGAGAGCCAAGTGGACATTGCAAGTTGGTTGGGTGAGAATGGAGGAAGAGGGGGCAAGTGGGGAATGTGAGATTTAAATAGTTTTGTGAATAGAAGGGGTTGCAAACACCTAGAGACTATATTGTATAATAGAAGGTGTGTGATGGTCTTACTGAAGTGGTCAGTGATGGAAACAGTAGCCAGATAAATATCAACTGAAAGAACTGTGGATTCTGTAAATCAGAGACAAAAACAGAAATTACTGCGACAGCTCAAGGGGAGATAGGAGGTATTTGAGAGCTGGCGCTCAGCCTCTGTAATGTAGAGGTCAGTCTGCCAGATTACGGCAGCGCTGTCCTGATGAGCAGGCTTCATAACAAAGTCAGAGTTAGACCTGAGAGCACAGAGTGCAGTCAGTTTCTTTGGACAAGAGTCCTCTCCCCATCCCACAGACCCTTTGCCCACTTCCAACACTTCCCCCTTGACTCTTATCTGCACAAGATCTCTTCATTCTGATTTGTTGACATGACATCGGTCACATCAATTTCTGTGCCCCTCTTACCCTTCCAACCTATCCTCCCAAGAACTGAGTGGTCTCAGATCCAACCTTGAGTTTATTATGAAGCCTGCTGATCAGGGTGGGGCTGTTGTTGTCTCGCAGACTGATCTCTACAATGCAGAGGCTGAGTGCCAGCTCTTTCATAACTCCCCATCGCTTCCTGGACTATGAAGCCAGAATGGAACATCAGGCTATTGTGCCAAGTATGGTCACTGACTTAAGTTCATCTGGTGATCACCCTCCCTACTGCCTCCCAGCTATAGTCTCCCAGTCCTCCACAGCTCGCTTCTACCTCTTTCCCAAAATACACAAACAGGACTGCCCAGGCAGACCCATTGTTTCTTCCTGCTCCTGCCCTGTAGAATGCATCACATCCTACCATGACTCAGTCTTTTCTCCTGTGGTCCAGTTCCTGTCCATTTACATCTGTGATTCATCAGACGCTTTATGCCAGTTTCAGAATTGCCAGTTTGTGGGCTCCAGCTGACTCCTCTTTACCATGGATGTGCAATTCCTTTACACCTTCATCTTCCATCAGGATGACTCCAGGGCTCTGCACTTCTTCCTGGAACTAAGGCCTGAACAATTTCTCCCCACTCCCCTCCCCATCCCCACCCCACCCTTCCACCACCACCACTACCATCATCAAACAGCCTCGTGGTATCCCCTGAGCTACCATCAGTTCTGTGTAAAGGTCACTCGACCCAAAGTGCTAACTTTAATTTCTCTCCACAGATGTTGCCAGACCTGCTGAGCCTGAAACATATCTATAGATTTAATATAGTCAACTGTCCAACAAGGTGGAAATGTTTCTAAATTTTCATAATGAAGGATGAAAAGACAGTTTTCAGATAGTGAGGCTGATAGAATCACAAAATCCCTGCAATGTTGAAGCAGGTAATTCAGCCCTTTGAGACCATTCCAACCCTGTGAAGATCATCCCACCCAGATTCAAGCCCCCACCATTATCTCTGTAACTCTACATTTCAAATGGATAATCCACCTAGCCTGCACAACCCTCAACAAAAACTGCACATTTTAGGACTGTGGGAAAAAAACTCATGCAGACACAGACATTTGCCTGAGGCTGGAATCAAAACAAGCTCCCTGGTGCTGTGAGGCAACAGCACTAACCATTGAGCTATGGAGACAATACTTTGAATAATCTCTTGATCAAGCAGTGAACCCATTGGTCGTTGAAAGCATTTGATCAGAGGCCCAATCCAGTCTGAGGGTTGTGATTCAGTGCAATGCTCCTGGTCAGTTTTCCAAGGGTTTGGAATGTGAGAAGGGTTAAGGTCATCATGCAGGAGGGGTCAGGTGACGTGAACAATGCCATTATTTCCAGGTGAGGGAACGGAGCGATTGAGGATGTTGGGAACATGGAAGGAAATGGACAATCAAGAAACAATGAGTAGCCATGTGAATAACTCACCTCCTAGTAGCAAAGCAATCATTACAGAGGAGAATATGATAAATCAAATTGTATTTAAATATTGCCCATGTGCCCACATCATAGCCCAAAGAGCTTCTGAACCATTGAAGTGTTTTTGTGGAATATTCACAGTTGTAATGTAGGAAATAAGAGAATCAATCTGGGAACAGTGAGGTCACAGACACAGCATTGTGACAATGAGAAAGTCATCAGTTTGATGATATTTTTTATAGTAGAAAAGTTCACTGACACCAAGCGAACTTAAACATTGCATTATTTCTAACAGTGATGCAAGAGACTAAAAAGTAGGTCCTCCAGGGTAATTATATCAGTGCTAGTGACAATAGAAGTAGGAGGATAAGGCAGAATGTATGGTTGAGGAGCCTGTGTAAGGAACACGGATTCATATTTTTGGACTAATGGGATCTCTTCTGGGGAAGAAGTGACCTGTATAAGATGGACTGGCTGCAACTGAATTGGAAAGGGACCAACATCCTGATGGGGGGATTTGCTAGCCCTACACAGGAGGCTGAGAGGTGGATCTGATGAAGGTGTAGAAAAACATGATGATCATAGATTGGGTAAATTTCAGGGTACTTTTTCCCCTTAATGGAATGGTCAATAACTGGGGACATAGGTTGAAGGGAAGGCACAGGTGTTTTGGAGAGGAATTACTCACCCAGATGACTGTGAGCATCAAGAACTCACTGCCTGAAAGAAGACAGAAACCATTGCAATATTTAGGAAGTTATTTAGAGGGAGTGATAGATGTCACACAGCATGGAAACAGACTCTTCCATCCAAATCATCTGCACTGACCAGATACCCCAAACTGCCCCAGACCCATTTGCCACCATTTGGCCCATATCCCTCAAAACCCTTCCAATCATTCACTCATCCAGATGCGTTTTGAATGTTGCAATTGTAGCAGCCTCCAAGACTTCTTCTGGCAGCTCATTCCATACACGCACTACCCTCTGCCTTAAAAAAATGCCCCTTTAGTCCGTATTAAATCCTACTTCTCTCAACTTAAACTTATACCCTCTACTTTAGGACTGCCCTACAGGGGCAAAAAAGACCCCAACTATTCACCCTATCCATGTCTCTCATAATTTTGAAAAATTCTATAAGATCACTCCTCAGCTTCCCATCTGGTCACCTCCCCTCAATCTCATTCTCCTCTTGGTTTGTACCTGCCATTAGCTGTCCCTTAGCCCAACAGGAGAAAGTGAGGACTGCAGATACTGGAGATCAGAGCTGAAAATGTGTTGCTGGAAAAGCGCAGCATGTCAGGCAGCATCCAAGGAGCAGGAGAATCGACGTTTCGGGCATGAGCCCTTCTTCAGGAAGGGCTTTCCTCATTTCCTCACTTTACTCATTCCAGAAAAAGGGTTCATGCCCGAAATGTCAATTTGTCTGCTCCTTGGATGCTGTCTGACCTGCTGCGCCTTTCCAGCAACACATTTTCAGCCCTTAGCCCAACAGACAGCCTCACTGCATTATCCACCATCCACCCAACTCACCTCCACATTCCCCACATTCATTCATTCCTCTCAATTGTTCACCATTCAGTCCTCCCCCATCCTCCCTTCATTGTCCAACCTTTACAATTCCCTCCCCCCTCCACCTCAGACTTCCCTCCACCTCACTCTCCAATCCTCACTCTCCAATCCTCACTCTCCTTGTCACTCCACCACCCCCGACACTCTGATTGCCTACACTCTCCAATTGCCCCTTCCCATCAATGCTCCCTCAATCCCACCTGCTGTGCCCTTCCCCTTAATCTCACAGTCTCCTCCTGATCACTCCTCCCACCCTCTCAGCTCACTCTTCCCTCACCCTCACTATCTTCTTGAGCACAGCTTCCCAATCCAGCCACTCTCCCCTCAACCTTGCTCTGCTTCCACCCTCTGCCTTGCACTGCCCCTCAATCCTATCTCACATTTGTCTTCCCCCTCCACTGCATTCCTCCATAATTGCTCTGCCATGATTTTCCCATTCCTGATTCTCCCCTCTCTTTTAATCTTGCCTCCTCACACTCCCCTTCCACATCACTCTTGTCTCCACTTCGCTCAATCTCCACATCCTCCTTGGATCCCACATGTTTCACAGACTTCCTCAATTCCCAAGACCCAACTCTCTCCTCTCATTCTTACACTCCCCTCATCTTTACTTTCCTCTCCTCCTCACACAAACCTCACCTCATCCTCCAATTCAGTCACCTCCACAATCCGTACAAGACCGTATTTTGTTACTTTCTCACTTCCGTATCTCACTTTGTTCCCTTTATTCTTAACCCACCCCTTCCCCTTATATACCCTTCACTCACCCCACTCACTCACCTCTCCCATGCCCAAAAGTAATTTGTCTTTCTCGCCTCCAACTCAGCCATTCCTTCCTCTTCACTCTCAGTGGTTAGCACTGCTGGTTGATTTCAACCTCGGGCAACTGTCTGTGTGGAGCTTACATATTCTCCCCATGTCTGCGTGGGTTTCCTCTGGTTGCTCCAGATTCCTCCCACAGTCCAAAGATGTGCAAGTCAGGTGAATTGACCATGCTAAATTGCCCATAGTGTTAGGTGCATTAGTCAGAGGGGAAATGGGTTGGGGTGGGTTACTTTTCGGAGGATCAGTGTGGACTCGTTGAGTCAAAGGGCCTGTTTCCACACTGTTGGGAATCTAGTCTAATCATCCCTCTTTCACTCATCCCCCTCATTCACCACATTTCCATCACTCAACTCTCCACTCACTCTCCCAATCTCCAAACCTCAACTGTCCACTTATTTTTGTTGTCCTCATGTCCTCACCCTCCCATTCAATGCTGTCAGTCACTCTCCCTTACCCTATCCCAAACAGTCCCCTCCCCTCACAAAACCCGCACACCCTCTCCCACATCCCTATTCAGCTTCTACTCATTCTCTCTTCCATCATCTCCCCCAAGCCTTCACTCTGCCATTCCCTGCCTCATTTCTTCCCACTGTTCTTCATGCTCCCATCCTCCTTCCTTAAATCCTCCCTTACAAATGTAACCCCGCTGTACTCCCTCGCTCAGTCTCTACACTCACTTGCTGCCCATCACTCCTGCTTCCCCTTGCTATCTCCATTCCCATCCACTCACATCATCTCACTCTCCCCTTCCCCTTGAATTCACCCACCCTCCACTTCTTCTCCCCTCCCCCACTCTCCCTTTCCCCTCACCCTTGCTTCATCATGTTATTGCGCTCTGTGGTCTCTCTCCCCCATTATTCTCCCCTCCTCTTATAATACGTTTCCTTTTCCTCTCACGTCCACCTTCCATTACCCTCACTCTCCTATCCACTCTTCCCTCCCAAGACATGTCATCCTCCTGGACTTAGCCATCTCCCCTTCCTGTCCACGCCCCCTCTCTGTCAGTCTCTCCTCTCCCTCACTATGCCCTCTCCTCATCTTGTTCACAGTATTCCCTCTCACAAACCCTTTCATTCCCCCCAACCTCTCCCCATGCCCCTCACTCTGCCCATTAGACCCCCCTCCTGACTGCCACCATCTGACATTCCCCTATGCTGTCCCATACACCCTTGCTCTGTCCTCACTTTCACTCCATCCACATCTGCCACACTCTCTGCCACTCGGTCTCTCCTTATATTCTGCTTCAGTTTAACCTATCCAGCACACTCCCCCTTACCAATACACTCACACATCCTATCCCGTCAACTATCCCTTCTTATCCTCAATCCTTCCAGCTTGCCAAATGATGCTACATTCCCCAGCCTGCTTTCTACCCCCTCCTAAGTTTGCCCTTTCTCATTGCCCTCACCCAGGCACTCACCCTCGCATTGCTCAACCCCTTCTGAGCTTCCCCTCATTCTCCAAAACTCTCTCTCATACTGCCCCTTTGCACTCCTCACTCTCAATCCTCATTCCTTACTCCCCAACTCTCCTCTCTATCCCACGTCTCCGCACTCTCTCCCACCTCTAACTGCTCTTCATGTGCATTCCAATTCCTCACCCACACCCCAGAACTGATCCCTCTCACTTTCCCTCCCTCAATTCTCCATACCCAGCCCTCTGCCTTATGCATCCTTCTTCCTCATTATCATACTCTCTTCACTCACTGTACTTTTCCTCAATCACTTCTCTTTCCCTGTCCCTCCCCACTTTCAAACTTCCCTTTTATGCACTTGTCCTATCTCTTCCCTACACCCATTTTCCCTCTATCGCTAAACCCTTCACTGTCATTCAACCCCTCACTCTCCCTGGTCTTTCTCACCCTATTGCCCTCTGACGGTGATATTTGATCTCTCCCCTATCTCCAGCCTCTCTGACTCTGGATCCAATCACAGCAAATCCTTGGCTCATCCTATCTGAGGACCGGACCAGTGTGACAGTCGGAGACAAACGGCAGTTGCTACATGATGCCCCGGAGAGGTTTGATTCCTGGCATTGTGTCCTGGCATCAGAGGGATTCACATCAGGGAGACATTACTGGGAGGTGGAGGTGGGGGAGAAGAGCTGGTGGATTCTGGGAACAGCACGAGAGTCTGTGAAGAGGAAAGGGTGGATCAAGCTGAACACAGAGACCGGATTCTGGATTGTGAGGCTATATCCTGGAAGAGGTTATTTTGCTGCCACCTCCCCCTCACTGACCCCCCCCTCCCCGAGTGTGAATCCCCGGAAGATCGGGGTTTTCCTGGACTATGAGGGGGGACAGGTGTCATTTTACAATGCGGACACCATGTCCCATCTCCACACTTCCACCCACACTTTCACTGAGAGGGTCTTTCCCTTCTTCCATCCAGGACGGGATGATGACGGGAAAAACTCCGCCCCGCTGACAATCTGCGGGATTAAAGGGCACTGACAGATCCATCCCATAATTTCACCCCGTCCCCCTGCCTCCTGCCAGCTGGAAACTGATGATGGTTGGTTTCAGTCACAGGTGGAGGGAGAAGCCAGGTTAACATTCCGGGATTAAACCCTGTATCGGAACTAGCAACTGAAAGATCAGCAGGAGCTGTGTAGGGCTGGGGGAAAGAAGGAGGGGGAGAGCAGAAAGAAATAGAAGCTCAATTGTAGAGAGGGACTGACTGGGTAGAATGAGCTGCGAGCTGCAGGAACCCGGGGACCTTCCTGCCTGTAATGTTGCTCCATAGGCGGGAGGTGGCGCTACATGATGGTATTGGAGATGAATCAGTTAGTGGGTCTCAGACTGGGCTCATTGGAGTATTTCCAGGGGGACACCAAATCATTTCACTGCAGGGTCAGTGGAGTCTTTCCAGGGGGACTGGGCGCAATTAAAATAAAAATATCAGACTGGATGTCTTTGGACCCTCAACATGTGTCAGTAATATAAATCCCACACATGATGTAATAACATTGAGAAACTGGTCTTGTTTTGCCCAGAACGTTGCTGCTCTTTCATAAAATTGTAAAATTTGAAAACCTCAGATTTGAAACTGATGGGTGAATTGATCACTTATGTCATGATCAGATAATATTTAACTAGGAGAAAGTGAGGACTGCAGATGCTGGGGATCAAAGCTTAAAAATGTGTTGCTGGAAAAACGCAGCAGGTCAGGGAGTATCAAAGGAGAAGGAGAATCGACGTATCGGGCATAAGCCCTTCTTCAGGAATGAGGAAGGTGTGCCAGGCAGGCTAAGATAAAAGGTAGGGAGGAGGGACTTGGGGGAGGGGAGTTGGGAATACGATAGGTGGAAGGAGGTCAAGGTGAGGGTGATAGGCCGGAGAGGTCGGGAAGAAGATTGCAGCTCAAGAAGGCGGTGCTGAGTTCGAGGGTTGGGACTGAGAAAAGGTGGGGGGAGGGGAAACGAGGAAGCTGGAGAAATCTGTATTCATCCCTTGTGGTTGGAGAGCGACTCATCTTCCGCCGAGGAACCCTCCAACCACAAGGGATGAATACAGATTTCTCCAGCTTCCTCATTTCCCCTCCCCCCACCTTTTCTCAGTTCCAACCCTCGAACTCAGCACCGCCTTCTTGACCTTCAATCTTCTTCCCAACCTCTCTGCCCCCACCCCTCTCCGGCCTATCACCCTCACCTTAACCTTCTTCCACCTATCGCATTCCCAACGCCCCTCCCCCAAGTCCCTCCTCCCTACCTTTTATCTTAGCCTGCTTGGCACACCCTCCTCATTCCTGAAGAAGGGCTTATGCCCGAAACGTCGATTCTCCTTCTCCTTTGATGCTGCCTGACCTGCTGCACTTTTCCAGCAACACATTTTTAAACTCATATAATATTTAACTATGTTTGAAACTGTTCGTTTGGTGCAAACTGCATTGTAGGTGGAGTCGTGGTTATCACTTATCCCTGAGTTATTGCTCTCTCATCATTATCTGCAGCGAAATAATCCTTAAATCACCCCAACGAAAATGTCTGTTTGATAGGAATGATTATTCTAGCACTCTGTGCACGGAACCTATTCAGATTTTGTCAGTGTTATGGTTGCGTAATTATAATTTATAATTTAGAACTTAGAACATAGAAAAGTACAGCACAGAACAGACACTTTGGCCCACGATGTTGAGCTGAGGTTTAATTCTAATGTAAAATATAATAACTTAACCTACACACCCCTCAATTCACTGCTTTCTATGTGCATGTCCAGCAGTCACTTAAATGTCCCCAATGACTCTGCTTCCACCACCACCGCTAACAATGCATTCCATGCATTCACAACTCTCTGCGTGAAGAACCTACCTCTGATGTGTCCTCTGTATCTTTCTCCTAATATCTTAAAACTATGATCCCTCATAACAGTCAATCCTACCCTGGGTAAAAGTCTCTGGCTATTGACTCTATCTATTCCTATCAGTATCTTGTATACCTCGATTAGGTCTCATCTCTTCCTCCTTCTCTCCAGAGAGAACAGTTCAAGCTTATTCAAGCTTTCTTCACAAGGCAAGCCCTCCAGTCCAGGCAGTATTCTGGTAAACCTTCTTTGAACCCTCTCTAGAGCCTCTGTATCTTTCCTGCAGTAGGGCGACCAGAACTGGACACAATATTCCAAGTGTTGTCCCACCAGGGACTTGTAGAGCTGTAGCAAAACCTCATGGCTCTTAAACTCGATCCCCCTGTTAATGAAGGCCAAAACACCATATGCTTTTTTAACAACGCTATCCACTTGGGTGGCAACTTTGAGGGATCTATGTATCTGCACACCCAGATCCCTCTGTTTCTCCATACTGCTGAGAATCCTGTCTTTAATCCTATATTCAGCATTCGAGTTTGACCTTCCAAAATGCATCACTTCAAATTCATCGAGATTGATCTCCATCTGCCATTTCTTAGCCCAGCTCTGCATCCTGTTTATGTCGCGCTGCAGATAGCTAAATATCCCTGTATCCCATACTTCCTGACTTTATGAATGAGCCCACTTAGATTGTAGTGCAGTATCAAATTTGAAATTAGTTTCTTCAATCAAATCAACATCTGCGATTCACTTGAGTGAAAGCAACGATCCTTAAAAAACATAAAATTACAATAGCTCACACCATTGGTGAGAACTGCTGCCAGAGAATCACTATAGAGGACCCCCCACCCACTGAATATAAACCTCCCCTAAATCAGATCATTCAAGGGTATAAAACAGACATGGCCATTTGACCCGATCTAATGCCTTTTCTGCAACCAAGGAGATCACTAGTTCCTGAACTGACGACTGCTGACACACTTGAATCATATTCAGTAACCTTCTGATATTATTGGTGGATCTGTGGGCTTTTAAAAATGAGTCTGTCCATCTCTAACAATGGAGGGCAGTACAGTTTCCAATCTTAATGCAAGATCCTTGGACAAGATTTTAAAATCAGTATTTAAATGTGAGATGGACCTATAGGAGGCACATTCCTCTGAGGTCTTCCCTTTCTTAAGGATAAGAGAAATATTAGCCGTTCTTCAGGATGGCGGGAGGCAATCTTGGCTGTACAAGCAATTATATATGTCTAACATCTCTTTATAAATTCTTTGTAAAACTTGCTAGGAAGGCCATCAGGGCCACACTGCATCTGCTTCACAGCCTCCTATAACTCTTGCTCTGTTAAAGGGGCATTAAGGAAAGATGCCTGTTCAGAGGTAACACCTGGAAGATCCAGGTTCTTAAAGAAGGACTGCACCTGAGCCCTCACAATGTTCAGATTGGTACAGTTAAAAATAAAATTTCCAAATGCAGCATTGATCTTTTTAGAATCACAAGTAACCATCCAAGTCCCGTCCCTAATTGAGGCAATCGATTGGGGGGCATTATGTTTCCTGGCAAGATATGCTAGATACCTGCCTGGCTCTGTCACCGTACTCAGACAGTCTTTGTTTCACAAAACAAAGTTCCTTCCTTTCTGTCTGTGTGAACGTGGAGTTCAAGGTGGACCAAAGAGCTGTAACCCACTGCAGCTTAGCCACTGATGGTCTGTTAAAAATATGCCTTCTCTGCTGTTTTTAGCCGTGCCTCAAGCAGGCATTGCTGCTCCCCCTTCTGTCATTTCTGACACTAACATTACCCTTATCCTCAGTCTCTAAGTATTCTGTCGCATAATCAGAAATAGTAATGTTTCCAATTGTATAAGATGTTACCAAATCCAAGGATTACACAGAAGTTATGAAAGATCAATCCTAATATGATGCTTGTGCAGAGTAGAAAAGAAAAGCATTATGTCCCTACCTGTGGAGTGGAGATGCCTCCAGACATCTACCAATCCCAATTATGCACAAAAGTCCGCTAGCTGCTCAGATTGTAAAGAAAGTGTTGAGGGACCTCCAGGCATTCTATCCAACATGGGATCCATTAGACACTTAAAGTCTCCCCCTCCAATAATCTGCTGTGGTGCAACAGCCATCAGTTTGAGAATGCATCAATCAAAAATTCAAAGGGATGCAGCGGTGGACAATAAACATTCAAAATACCATACTCTTCTCCATGTATTGAGGCTTTAAGAATGCCGAACTGTCCATACTCATTTTAACCTGATCTAGCAACTTAAATGGAAGATTCTTCTGAATAAGTATGGCCTTTCCCATAACTCCTAGTATTAAAGGAGGAGAAATATGCCCAATCAAACCCACTCTCTGCAATTTCAGATATCCCTTATCACCAAGGCGAGTCTCCTGCAAAAGGACAATGCCCACCCTCTACTCTCTAAGACGAGTAAGCACTTTTTTTCTCTTAACTGGCAATTAGCTCCCTCTTATATTCCACGTACACCATTTAAGGACACAATTAGCCATGACTCTCCATAACAGCAGGTGAATTCCAAAACGGAAGAATTTGACTTACCAATTGCTGAGCATAATCAAAAAAAGACACATGAAGCCTAAAAAAATGCATAAACTACAACGACTACGACTAACAAACTAGTAACTACATGTACAAAAGAAACAACAAACTAAACCTAATATAAGGCACTAAGTGAGGAGCTCTACCCCCTGCCCACAGGGGACACTTACGTATACCAAAAACACCTTCATAACTCCTTCCAGCTTGAGACAAATCCCAGTTAAAAGCCAAGAAAGGAAAGAAAGAAAAGTAATATTAACAACAAACGTAAAAGTAGGCACACTACCCACCCCCCAAATATATATTAACACCCATTGATGTCAGAAAAAAATTCAACAACAATTTACTTTAGAAAAGGAGAGAGACAGAAAAGCAAAAAAAGAGATGCTATTGTCCACATCCAGTCACCCAGTCTATTTTAAAACATCCAAAAAGCTTTTCACTTTTTCTGGAGTCAAATGAGTGCACAGACCCATCATAAGTGAAACAAATGACACCTCAAGGAATACTGTGTACCAACGTCTCTCAGTCTTCTCTTGGCTTCATCAAAGGACTCCCTTTTATGAATCACAGCCGTAGAAAAGTCCTGGAAGAACGTTGTTCTGGTACCTTTGTGAGTTAAGGCCTGTGGATCCTTCTCCTTCAATCTGGAGGCCTCCATAACTTTAACTTCGTCCCTGTAACTGTGGGGTCACACTCGGACCACGTGATGGTCGTGGTCCAAACTGAACTGATGCTCTGTGACCTGATGGACCCTCTCAGCTTTCACCCAGCCTGACCTGTCCTCCAAGCCAAGAAATTGCAGAAACCAGCTCTCAAAAGAGCTCACTGGCTGATCGCCTTCTTTTTGGCAGCCCCACGATGCAGAGGTTGTTCAGCCAACCTCTATCCTCAAGGTCGTCGACTTCTTCAAGTAAGGTCAGGACCAGCTTCTTTTGAGATCTTGAATTTGTTCCTTTGAAGAGGTTGATTGTGGTCTCTGAAGCTGCGGTCCTTCATTCAACCTTCTCCGTTCAGTGTCCAAGGCCTTTCAACTGCTCCTCGTGCTTGTGAAACACGGCCAAGATCAGGTCCAGCCTACCACAGAGCTTCTCTGCAATCGACACCTCGATCTTTTCCCACAGTTTTGCAAACTCCGCAGCCAGGACCTGATGGGTGAGTGACTCCATCAGACTAATGGAGGGGGCTGCAGATGTAGCTGCAGCTGCCGGTGTGTTTGACATCTCCTGTGATTTCCCCATGTGACATATTCCAACCTTGACCTTTTGTCATATTTCTTTAATAGAACAGACTTTGTAAAAATTGGTATCAGTTCTGTAGCTCTTTAAATGCTGATTTTCACAAAAATAACTTAGGTGGGGAGGGTGAATGTGTTACTTTGCCTGAGTTGAGATGCAGAGTTAAGCAAAGCAGACCTTTCTGATCGTCGTCATTTGGATCACCCTCAGTCCCTTTTCAATCTTACCCCTCTCACCTTAAAGCTATGCTCTCTAATTTTGGAAGTCTCTACCCTGGAAAAAAGACCTTGACTATTCATTCTATCTGTGCTCTGCATGATTTTAAAGCTTCTATAAAGTCACTCTCAGACTCCAGCGCTCCAGAGAAAATAGCCACAGCCTATTCAGCCTTTCCCTACCATTCAAAGCTTCCAAGCCTGGCAAAATCCTTATGCAATTTTTCTGAACTTTTTCATATTTCACAACATCTTTCTATAGCTGTGAAACCAGGATTGAATGTGATTCCCTTTTTTAAAAAAAAAGTAACGAATAGGATTGATGAAGGCCAAACGGTGGATGTGATCTGTATGGACTTTAGTAAGATGTTTGACAAGCTTCCTCATGGTAGACTGGGTAGCATGGTTAGATCATATAGAATGCAGGGATCACTCGCCATTTGGTTACAGAACTGGTTTGAAGGTAGAAGAGAGAGGGCAGTGGTGGAGGGTTGCTTTTCAGACTGGAGGCCTGTGACCAGTGACGTGCCACAAGGATCAGTGCTGGGCCCACTGATTTTCATCATATATATGAATATAAAACACACACACATATATATATATATATATATATATATATATATATATAGATATGTGTATATAAAAATATAAATGATTTGAGTGTGAACAACGGTGATAAAGTTATTGAGTGTGAACATCAGTGATAAAATTAGTAAGTTTGCAGGTGACACCAAATTGTAGGTGTAGTGGACAGTGAAGAAGGTTACTTCAGAGTACAATGGGATCTTGATCAGATGAGCCAATGGGCTGAGGAGTGGCTGATGGAGTTTAATTTAGATAAATATGGTGTGCTGCATTTTGGAAAGGCAAATCAGGGCAGGACCATACACTTAATGGTAAGGTGTTGGGCGGTGTTGATGAACAAAGAGAACTTAGAGTGCAGGTTTGTAGTTCCTGAAAGTGGTGACACAGATAGAAAGGATAGTGAAGCAGGTGTTTTGTATATTTTCCTTTATTGGTCAGAGCGTTAAGTAGAGGAGTTGGGACATCATGTTGCAGCTGCACAGGACATTGGTTAGGCCACTTTTGGAATACTGTTTACCTCCTATTGGAAGGTTGATGAGAAACATGAAAGCATTCAGAAAAGATTTAAAAGAACGTTGCCAGGTTTGGCATTTTTGAGCAATCGGGAGAGGCTGAATAGAATGGGGCTGGTCTTCGTGCAGTGTCAGAGTTTGGGAGATAACCTTATCCAGGTTTATAAGATCATGAGGGGCATGGATAGGGCAAATAGACAAAGTCTTTTACCAGGGGTGGCGAAGTCAAGAACAAAATGTGAATGATCTCATTTTGAGGGAGGTTGGTGGGGAAGGGATGAGTGAAGGGACAGCAGATGAAGGGGTGAGAGAGAGAGAGAGAGAGAGATGGAGGAGAGTGATGGAGTTTTGTCGGGGTGTGGAGACTGAGGGTGTGTGGAGTGTTACGGGTAGAGGAAAGGGAGGGATAGACATGATGTGGATATAGGGGAGTGATGTGGAAGGAGTGGGAGTAGGGGAGCAAAATGAGGGGAGTGGAGAGAGAAGATTGGGAGGAGAGGATGGAAGACAGGAGAATGTGGGAATGGGAGAGAGGATGGTCATGGGATGGGGAAATTATTGTCAAGGCAAGAAATCAGTGTTGGGGAGAAGAGTGCCAGGGAGAGGAGGAAAGGCCAGAGGAGAATGGGCAGAGGGAGAGCGGGAGGTGGAAAATTTCCCAGTGTTGTGTTGACCCCAACAACTCAGAAGATAGAGGTCAAACAGTCCCATTACCTTGAAATCCACCACAGACTCTGTAGCAATGGGAACAGAGAGAGAATAAGATCTATCAGTCTTCACAAAGGTCATTACTTTTGTTTCATTCATACTAATAGAAACAGAAAGGGAGGGCAACAGAGAGAGTCTGACAGAGAGAAACAAAGGGACAGACAGATGATAGAGAAGTCAGAAAGTGATTGATATTTCTCTCAGTACAAACCTGTGACAGTGGAGTACTCTCAGAGTACAAGCTCTCCACTCATGCAGAACTCCCTCAGTAGAGATTCTGACACTGCACTCTCCCACTCTGACATTGTGGCATTCCGTCAGTTCTAAATTCTGACAATATGGGACTCCCTCAATGGTGACCTGTTGACTGCAAAGCACCTCCTTAGTACAGAGCATCTGACAGTACTGTACGCTGTCTGTAATCACCCTTCAGAAGTGTAGTACTATCTGATAGTTGAGCATTCAATGGCTAGCCAAGGTTGCTTACTCAAATCTCTGGTCCAGGAATTGCCTGGATGTGTGGAGCTCCAATAACACTCCAGAAGCTTGACATTATCCAGGAGAAAGCAGCCTAATGGCTAATCACACCTTCCACCATATTTAACATTCACTGCATCCACTGCACCTAAGTCAGAATGTATATCTTCTACAATATGCAGTGCAGTAATTTACCAACGCAACTTTGCAACCTCCTTCCAAACCTTGAACCTAAGTAACCGTAGCAGGGCAAGAGCAGCAGACACGTGGGCACACCATTACCTGCATGTTCCCCTCCAAACTCCAGATTTGGAAATATACCATTGTTTGTTCAGTCTTGTCAGATCAAAATCCTGAAACTCCTTCCATAATATTGCTACGGTTTCCTAATCTGGGCAGAAGACAACTCAGTACCACCTTTTTTGGATAATTAAGGATAGCCAAGAAAACCCACATTCATCAATGAATAAAAAATGCCTTGCTCCTCTCAGCCAGTGTTTGATGAACTACCAATTCCACAAGAGGAATGGCAAAATTGAAACAAGTAATTTTTTATGGAATTTCTTTGTCCAACCTTGGAAGATCCAAACAGGAAAGTGAAGCTGGAGAAACATTCCAGAATTTCATAAAACCAGTGTCAGCAGATTCAGAAAATGATGGGTTGCAATTGCCTGAAATGCTATCAATAGTTTACATCACAGACCAAGTACAAAGGAAATAATTGAAGCAAGCATTCTGGCCTCAGTAATTGAGTATTCATGAATGTGCTTCCAGATACATTGACTAAAATATAGATTTCCCTGAACTTACATTGTCGAATTTCCAAAAAAATATTAGATTCCTTCTTCTGTTTCTGCAACATTTTACAAATGCATTTTACACAGCAACACATTTCAATGAGGAAGAAAAATTCCAAAAGATGGATCAACAATGTGTGGTTAACTCAAAATGTTAAAGGTGGTGTCCAACATAAAGAAAAAGTAATTGTGTCAAGACAGATGACAGGTGAGAAGACTGGTCAAAATATTTTTTAAAATCAAAAAATGATGAAAAGATGAATGAGAATGGGAAAATTACTCTATGGGAGAATGCTAACCAGAAGTATAAAAAAGCAGAGATTTTGTAAATATTTAGAACAGAAAAGTTCAAGTGAGTGTTGGTTCTAAAGAAAATGAGGATGAAGAAGTAATAATGGAAAATAAGGAAATTACAAAAAAAACCAGATATTTTCCATTTGTCTTCAAAATCTGAGATATAAGTAACATTCCGGAAGCAGCGAAAAAATCAGAGAATGGAGGAGAAGGAGGGACTCAGGACAGTCACAATCACTCAAGGGGGGAGAGAGAGGGGACGGGGTGGAGAGGAGACTGAGGAGAAGAGTGAGGATGGGACAAAGAGATAGGAAGAGTGGGTCACTTATTACCTTTAGGGAAGGGTCTCTGCCATCTTTACCTGATCTGACTTACACATGACTCAGAGCCCCAGCATAGTGGTTGAATTTTAACTGCCCTCTAAAATACCACCACAAGTCACTCAGTTCAAGGGCAATTAGGGATGGGCAACAAATGCTGGCTTTGTCAATGATGCCAACAGCCCATGAAAAAATAAGTAAATGTAAGAAAGAACCATTAAGCACCATCAATGATAGTTCCAATGTTGGGCCAAGGAAAAGGTGAACTGATGTAGTGAGAACCATAGTCCTGACATATTGAACTGTGAGACACAAGGTTAGTATTTTACCCATGTGATAAAAAGTGAAGCACTCAGAATCAAGGAGCGAACAGGATTCAAGAAGATAGGAGAATAAATGTTTACACAGCCTTCACAAAGAAGTAAACATTTGGGCCAAGGCAAACAAGGGAATAAATTCTGTTCTTGTTGCATTCCACTAATCAATGGATTCCCCAGAAGTTCAGACTTTGGAGCACTTGCCAGTCACAACACAGTCAAAGGAAGGAAACATAGGATAATTTGTGACATTTTACATTACTCCCGTGAAGATGCATTCCGTGCACACCATTGTTGTTATATCAGTGAGAGCAGGCCTGTAAATGAACATGTACTTGGAGAATCCCCTCCCCCACTTCCTGTCTTAGTGAACGCTCAAGACCTGACATTACAGAACCACCAACACAAAAGACAATGCGAGGAGAAAGTGAGGACTGCAGATTCTGAGATCAGAGTCAAAAAGTATGGTGCTGGAAAACCACAGCTGGTGAGCAAGCATCCAAGGACCAGGAGAGTTGACATTTTGAACATAAGCTGGAATGTGAGATTGGAAGGCAGCTGAAGAATAAATAGGACAGAGCTGGGGGCTGGGGGAAGGCAGCTAGGAATATTCAGATGAAGGTGGTGGAGATGATGATCGGTCAGAGTGGAGGGTGGTTAGGAGGGAAGGGAGATGGACAGGTAGGACAGTTCAAGAGGGCAGTGCCAAATTGAAGAGTTGTGTCTGGGATAAGGTCAGGGGGAGAGGAGATATGGAAACTGGTAAAACCGACATTGATCCCAAGGCAGAAGATGACGTTTTCTTCCTCCAGGGGTTGGGTGGCTAGAATTTTGCCAAGGAAGAGGTCTAGGACTTGCCTGTCCTTGGCAGAGTGGGAGGGGCAGTTAAAGTGTTCAGCTACAGGATGATAGGGTTGCTCTCAATGTGGTCTCCTTTACACTGGGCAGACAGGATGCCAACTTGTGGAATGTTTCAGAGTACATCTCTGGGACACACATACCAATCTACCCCATCACCACATGTACTCCACCAACCCACCCTTCACACCCTGCACTTATGAAACCTGCACCCACACCTTCCCTCTCACCTCTGTCCAAGGCTGCAAAGGATCCTTCCACATCTGACAGAGATTGTACTGACCTGTACTTCCACATATGTTACCTACTGTGTCTGTTGCTCTTGGTGTGGTCTCCTCTACATTGGGGAGTCAGGACGTTGACTCGCTTAATATTTCAGAAAACATCTCTGGGAAACATGCATGAAAGAACCCCACTGTACTGTGGCTGAACACTTTAACTCCTCCTCCCACTCTGCCAAGGGCATGCAAGTCCTGGTGCTCCTCCACCGCCAAACTCTAACTGCCTGACGCCTGGAGGAGGAAAGCCTCATCTTCTGCCTTGGGAACCTCCAACCACATGGGATCAATGTAAATTTCACTAATATTTTTCACGTACCCTCCCATCACCTTTTCCCAGATCCAGCCTTCCAACCAAGCAACCCCCTTTTGAACTGTCCTAACTGTCCATCTTCCTTCCTACCTATCTGCACCCCCTTCCATTACAAACTATCACCACCAACCCCCAACCTCCGTCTACCTATCTAGCTTCCCACCAGCCTCACCCATCTCCCATATATGTCTCAGCCACATGCCCTCATTTCCCGATGAAGAGCTTATTCTCTAAACTAATGCTGCCTGACTGGCTGTGCTTTTCTAGCACCACACTTTTTGACTGTGAACTCCATCATCTGCAACCTCACTTTCTGCTATAAACCATCTTTGCCTAAACTCTCCACCATTATGTCTCTCCCAGACACCATTTCCCCCTCGTTAGCCCTCCATACCTTTCGAGCACTTGTCTCATCATTTGTCACACCTTCATTGTTGTCTCTCTACTCCACAACTGCTTTTCCTCCTAATGCTGTCAACTTGCATCCTCCTGTCCTCTTCCACCTCTTTGATCCACCTGTATCTCTTTTGTCTGAGCTCTGACTGTACTATTCATCACACTCTCCAGTTCCCCAAACATTGCGGGTTGTCTCCCTCATAGCCTCTCACACCAGCATCTCTTCATACTGCTTGTTACCTTTATTACCACTTATATGCTCCACAATCTTGCCATAACAATTGTAACTCCCCAACCCCACATGATGGCTTTCCCCTCCTTGCCACACTGTTTTTGTTAATCCCAAGATTGCAGGCAATAAAACCCTGATTCATTGTCATGATCGGTCAAGCTAACTCCTCTGCACCGTTTCAGCCCTGTTGTGGTAGCAAATTTCACATATCACACAAAACATAATGAGGCATTTTCAAAAATAATTATTTAAATAAATGATACCATGAATATAAATAACTATGTCACTTAAATTACTCCAGCTCCAGCTAATTTGACTCTGGATCCAAGTACAGCGAATTCTTGGCTCATCACCGCCAGACCAGTGTAAGACTTGTAAATAAACCACAATAGCTAACTAACATCCCGGAGAAATTTGCCAACTGGCCCTTTGTCCTGGGATCAGACAGATTGATATCAGAGAGACATTACTAGCAGGTGGAGGGAGCAAGCAAGACTGAATGGATTTTGGAAGTGGTCTGAAGGTCTGTAGAGAGGAAAAAGGAAATTAGTCTCAATGCTGACACTGGCTATTGAATTATGTGGCTTTTCTCTGGAAAAGGTTATATGGCCAACACCAATGTCTTCGTGATTCTTCTTAACCCAAATGCTAAACCATGGAATATTGGCATTTTCCTGGATTATGAGAATGGAAAGGTGTCATTTTACAATGCAGACAACATGGTCCAATTTCCACTCTTTCACCCACACTTTCAATGAGAGGATCTTTCTCTTCTTCAATCCGAGATCTAAGGAAGGTGGAAAGAACTCAGCACCACTGACAATCTGTGAGATGTAAGATCACTCACAGATCCTGCATCTATTTCACACCATCTTCATTTCTCCTGCCAGCTATAAACTAATGGAGATTTGCCTTCATCAGCATGATGTGAATACTTTATTTGTTCTGTAATAAAGAAACATTGATTGACAACACACTGATCAATGCTGTTGGGAGAGTAAAGCACAAAATGCGATAGAATAGAAACTCAAAAGAACTGGGGATGCTGCAAATCAGACCTAAAAATTGAAGTTGAATCAAAATTAACATTTTGGGAAAGATGCTGCCAGACGTGCTGAGCTTTTCCAGCAATGTCAGTGATTATGAAACAGATGAGTTATTTGCAAAGCCAGCTTTCAGAGGCACCTGAAAAAGTTGCAAATAATGGGAGCATAGGCACTTATGTGTCATTGGTCTAATGCTTGGGCTGCTTGTTGTTGTACCCTCTCCACCTGGAAATTACAGGAAACCTGGTTAATAAAATCAAGGCACAAACTCAAATTTGCAACTGATTACAGACCAGGACATAATAAATAATTTTGATAAGTTGGAAGATAAAATAACAGATTAATGTGGGAAAGGAATGTAAATAGCTAAAACTTCAAAAAATTCAATTCAGTGCACAGGAAGACACAGGGGATCAAGGAGTAGGGCATCAAGGAGTAGGCCTGCATTTGTTGCCCATTCTCACAATCTTTGCAAAGATGGAAGAAAGAAGCTTTTTTGAGCTCATGCAATCTGTACCATGAAGGTACCATCTGTACCATCTGTACAGTGCTGGTGACAAGATTTTGATGCAGTCACATTGAGTAAATGCCAAAATAGTTCAAAATCAGAATGTTACTTGGTTTTGACAGTAACTTGTAGGTTCCTTTATATCAGCTGCCCTTACATTTCTAGGTGGCAGAAGTCACAAATTTGGAAGGTGCTGTCGATTAAGATTACCAAGAAGAACCTGCAGTTATATAACGCTTTCCACATAATTCAATTCATTCCATACATAGAATTCATAGTCATGCAGAATGGAAACAGACACTTTGGCCCAATTTATCCATGCCGAACATACATCCCTGTCTGATCTAGTCCAGTCTGCCAACATTTGGCCCTCAAAACACTTCCTACTCTTACAAACATCCCGATGCTTTTAAATGTTGCAATTGTACTTGCCACCATAGATTCCTCAGGCAGTTCATTCCAAAAATGCACTGCACTTTACATGTTATCTCTCAAGCCATTTTATAATCTTTTCCCTCTCACCTGAAACCTCTGCCTTCTAATTTTGGCCTTCCCCACCTGAGGAAAAGAGATTGATTAATTACCCTATATATAGAACATAGAACAATACAGCACAGAACAGGCCCTTCGGCCCACGATGTTGTGCTGAACATTTGTCCTAGCTTAATCACCTATCCATGTACCTATCCAATTGCTGCTTAAAGATCACCTCATATATACACCTCATGATTTTATAAACCTCTAGTTCTCCAGCTCCAGGATGGAGAAACAAATCACTAATTCAAGGATTCATGGGCATTTATGAATAATCCTCCCTGCCGACCTCTCTGGGTTACCTTTCTCACTAGAGATCAGGGGCTTCACTGGATTTCTCTAGAGAGAAAGTTCTTGCTTCTAGACAGCATGGTTTTGTGCAGGGGAGGTCTTGCCTTATCAACTTGATCACATTTTTTTGAGGAGGTGACAAAGATGATTTCTGCTGTTTGTGGCCTGCATAAATGATTTGGGGAAATGGTGGACAGTATAATTAGTAAGTCTGCAGACATAACAAAGATAGTGTAGATGCAGGTAGTGTGGAGGATTGTCAGAAGTTATAGCAGAATATAAATGAGATAGAGACATGGGGAGAAAAATGGCAGATGTAATTTAATTTGGACAAAAGTGAGATGATGCATTTTGGAAGGTCATATACAGGTTGAAACTATAGTGACAGAACCTTAGGAGGATTGATATTCAGAGGGATTTGGGTATGCAGGTCCACAGATCACTGAAGGAGGCAGCACACGTAGATAAGGTAGTATAAAAGCATATAGCCTGCTTGCCTTCATTGGAAGAGGCATTGAGTGCTGCAGCTTTTTCGAACTTTAGTTAGGCCACACTTGTAAAATTGCAATTCCTATCAGTAGACCACGTGACGAATGTGGATGCTTTGTCAGGGTGCAGAAAAAGATGTTTACCAGGATGTTGTCTGCTATGAGAGATTTTATCGAAGAATAAAGGTTGGATACACTAAGTTAGGTTTTAGTGAAATGCAGAGATTGAAGGGCGAGCTGAACGAAGATTATAAGATTGTGAATGCCATGGATAGAGCTTTTTTTCCCGCAGGGTCAATTACTAGAGGACACAGGTTTAAGGTGTAGGGTGGGGTGGGATGAAGGATCTAAATGGGATGTGTGAGGCACGTTTTTTCACACAAAGAGTGGTGAGTGCCTGCAACGCACTGCCAGAGGAGGTGCTGGAAGCAGACACAATAACAGCATTCAACAAACTGGACGAATACATGAATTGAAACGTCCTGGGGGATGCGAATCCTGCAAGACAGTTTTATTATGGAAGGGCCAAACATATTGGAGAAGGCCTAGATGACCGAAGGGCCTGTTCCTGTGCTGTATTGCTCTTTGTTCCATGGCATAAAACGTCTGCGAACCCCACTTCGGCTTCATGAACCACCCCACTACCCCCCCTCCCCCCCCACCCCCCTTTCTCTGCCTCACGATCATGACTGTCCCCTGATGGAAGACTTCCTGACAGGGAGGGTAAAAAAAAAACCCATCCGCAGACCCGGGAGCTATTAATTCTGCAGGCTTTGTGACCTTTACACAGAGTTTCCAAAAACACCCACCCCGGGCATCGCTTACCTCTGCAAATATAACAGAGGCAGGTCTCGGGCGTGGGAACGTCCGCGTAAGCGCACTGTATCTTAAAGCGCAGGAAATAGAAGGGGTCCATTACCCTGTTGTATCATGGGTAATCAGCGCACCATTGGAATCCATAACCTAGGTGTGGTTAGACATTTGTTGTGACATCATACAAATTGGTATGTCAGAATTAATGGAGAAGCGGAGTGCCACACATAGCAACAACTATAGTAGAATCTCACACGTAATGGCGATTATCGACGGAACAATTCCTTCAATAAGATGTTCGCTCAGTGATGCTCAGAAGGTGGGTTGCTTTAGGGAATCTTTTCTGTGAAGAACTGCCATGATCGCATTCTCATAAGTGTTCCAGGGCATGTATTATACTTATGCTGGTACATGAGGAAAGAGCAGGGAATCCTTAGGACACGGGACACAGACTCTTTATTAAATTCTAAAGGGTGTGGTTGCTGCCAGCATGGTATTTTGTTATTGCCATTTCCAAATGCTCTATTGCCATTTCTAAATGCTCTGAGAAGATTCTGCTGAACTCACTTTAGGTCTATTTGCTGTATTACATTTGGATTGTAGCGTTTCAAATGATTTGAACACCACCACAGGCAGTTAAGACTCAACCACTTTGCTGTGTTTGTGAGAAATCTGGAGCTCAGATGAGATTAGCAGGTTTCCCTTCTGAAAGGAAGAACATTTTTATTTTATTTACTTTTCAACTTGGAGCAAAATTGGAAAACATTACTTTCGATTAAGAGAACTGTAGAAAGAATATGACCACTGTTTACAAAGAAATGATTCTTACTGAATTTGCCTGTAGTTTGCAAAGCAAGAACATTGAATGGGTGCGGAATAAATGATGGCAGAAGTGGGTACTGCAGATGCTGGAGATTAGAGTCAAGATTAGAATGGGAGCTGGAAAAGTACAGCAGGTCAGGCAGCATCCAAGGAGCAGGTGATTTTCCTGCTCTTCTAATGGTGCCTGACGTACTGTGCTTTTCCCGCACCACTCTGATCTTGATGCAGAATAAATGATGTGAATGTGTGGAATATCAAAGCCAGACAATTTATCTCAACTTGTTCATTTTTGGTAAAGTTCTACGCAGTGACAATGCCTAGCTTTTCTATTGATGAGGGGTAGTGGTTTGGAGATAGAGCAAATGAGAAGCTGCTTTTAGATTATGGGGGACAGTTTTTCCATTTAAGCAAGAACTGGCCACTTAACGCCTGTAGAGAAACTATCCAGAGATAACACTGCCTCTCTCACCTACATCTGAAATGTATCAGTAAATCCAGCTTCTTTTTTGTTTAATTCGTTTGTAGGATGGAGACGTTGCTGCTGGTCAACTTTTTGCCATTGAAGGGATTTTTTAGCGACTGATACATATGAATGACTTGCTTGGTCATTTCAGAGGGGAATTGAGAGTTAACCACATTGGAATTAGGTGAAGTCCAGACCAGGTAAGGATAGCAGTTTCCTTGCCTGAAGGATTATATTGAATCAGATGGGATTTCATGAAATTGGTTTAATGGTAGGCAGTCAACACTGCAATTCAGCTTGTTTCTGTTTTTTTAAAAATTCACATTCCCTCCAGTTTGAACCCCATTCCACAGAACATCAGCTGAATTTCGCCATTAATAGTGTAGTGATTATACTCCTATATCATTGCTCTCCATTCCTTATGTTAGCCATTTTCATCTGCCCATTTCCATAAAATTGCTTTATTCATGTCCCGAATGAAGGAACAAAAAGAAAGCTTTCCACAGTAGGGTAAAAATTAATCCTAAATGTCAGAAAGCTAAAAGCTTTCCTAAAAGCTGATCCTTGGCTCAAGGATACTCTGTCCTTGATTTTTTTTTCCCAAGGGATAATAAACCAGGCTGGGATCTCTGATTTGGTACAGAGATGAAAATGATTTTGAGAGGTCTTTTGTTTGTATGCAAACAGATGAGACGTCAGGCCAAAGTGATCATGTCTTAGAATTGACCTGTATAATGAAAGGGGAGTGATCTGCTCTCTAGCTGAGCAGCTCAGTTCACTCTTGAACTGGTGGGGTGTTCAACAGGGAGCTGTGTGGAAACTCTCTGTCTCTCTCTGTCTCTGTCTCTGTCCCTGTCTCTCTTTCTGCCCTTCAACTTCAACCTGTAAGCATGTGTTCCATTTATACTAATTTTTAAAGGGAGTTTGCATATTGGGACTGTTGTGTACATTCAGAACAGCATAATTAGGTCTAGTTGGATAGGTCGAGTTCTGTAGGGATTGCTTATTCTGTTCTTTGTGTTTCATTGTGTAATTTTGTGAAAAAAACTTTTGTCAACTGAGAGAACTTAATCCGGGGATTTTTCACTGTCCAATTAGCAAAACAAATTGCAAAGTTATGGTCTGAGCTGACTGGTTAAGAATGTTTTGAGTGGTCTGGCTTAGTCTAAAATGGATTGGGGACTCTTTGTGGAATTTTAAACAGCAAGGGGTAGGTGCTAGTGTCTTCATTTCATGTGTTGGTTTGGTTGTGTCGACAAAACCTAGGACAGGAATGGCACTTTCAGTCACCCAACGTTTTCTGGATATGGATGCAGTGACTTTGGAAGTTTTGCAAAAGGTGAATAAGACCAAGTTGCAGGAATGATCAGAGAAGCTGGAATTGGAACTGTCTGCTTCTGTTAACTCTGAGTTAACAGAGTCTTACTTGTAATCATGCAGTTTTTGACCAAAGTACAATGTAACTCTGCAAGTACAAATGCACCCCACAATTGTGTGTGTCTGGGTGTGTGGGGTTGTGAGTGTCTGTGACAGAGAGTGTATATGTGTGTGTGAGTGTAAAGGGATGTAAGTCTGAGAGGCTTGCATGTGTGAGTGTGGGAGTGTGTGTGCCTGTAGGAGTGTATGTGTCTGGGGTGGGGGGTTGTGAGTGTTTGTGACAGAGCGTGTACATGTGTGTGTGAGTGTAAAGTGGTCGAAGTCTGTGAGAAGATGCATGTGTGAGTGTGTGTGTCTGCCGGAGTGTGTATATGAGGTGGGAGGTTGTGAGTGTTTATGCGATAGAGTATATATGTGTGTGAGTGTGAGTGTAAAGAGTGTAAGTCTGTGAGAGGGTGCATATGAGGGTGTAGGCATGTTTGTGCATTTGTGTGTGTAGGAGTATACCCCAGTTCAACACCGGCATCTCCAAATCATGACTACCATCAACACCACTAACTACCGGCTTAAAGTGAAGAGGATCTCCAAGATGATCACACATACCGACACAGACATTAAGTTGCTACATGTGGGATATAGGTAAATTAATGTTACTTCTGCAATTCTGCAATTCCATTTTATAAAGTAAAATGAACTCACACCAGTGTGTAATTGTTTTAGCCACAAGCTGAGTAAACAAGAATGGAAGCGTTGTGGAGGAAATATATAATTGTTTTTGTATTAGCTAAAACTGTATATCAGAATGAAATGTGACTGCAAAACAATGGTAGACATTATGGGCAAGTAGATAAGATGTTGTGAGGGGATGAAGTTAAGCTAGATACGCCTGTACAAACAGTAGGTATAAACATCTGTTTCCCACTTTTACAGAGACAGAGGAACAAGCCCCAATTAAAAGGGTCATAGGGATCAGAACAGCCTCGGGAAAGGCACAGATGAAGGGGGTAGATAATGATGAAGAAAGAATATGCCTAACAATGACCTACAGCAGGATGAGATCAAACAGCCTTGTGAGGCCAGAAATAAGCATTTTGTCACAGACAAGGCCGGATGAGGCAATAGATAAACAGGGGTAATGGGGGCCGGTCTTAGGGAAGTGGAAGATGTAAACAGGGGAGGAGCAGTCAAATTATATAAATGTTGTGTATGTCCTCTGCCTTATAGACACTGGACATCACACCCACTTGCAAGTGTAAAATAAATGACACTACTGATTCAGATCTTGTCTCAGACTGAAATTATTGAAGTGAGTGGGCTTTGTTTCTCACATACAGAAATGAAGGCAAGCAGGAAAGATCCCAAAAGGATTATGGATAGCATTATCACTGCAGGGAAGTCGATGCTCAACTTATTGGACCACACCCTTTGTCCGGAAGAGATTGAAGTCCTGAGCAGTGGTCTCAATTTCTGCCTCACCACCAAAATGGACCCATTGGTTCTTGCAGCAGACATGGAGGAGTTAATCAGACAAATGAGACTCTGGGAATTCTTTCAAGCTGCCAGCAGTGATCCCGACGAGCCCACTGATGAACCGGAACAGTCATCAAATGGATCTGTAGAGGAGCGCCAAAGAAGAAGTCAACTTTGACCCCACTGATGAACCGGAAGTCATCAAATGGATCTGTAGAGGAGCGCCAAAGAAGGAGTCAACTTTGACCCCACTGGAGGGCCACGCCACAATTCTCAGAATCTTTCAAAGGGATGAAATAGCTCTTCTGCAAACTTCAAACCAAAGAAGGAAATGGGGGTATTTCCGAACTCAGGGTGAGATCTCCCTGTGCTGATTTTCTGGGACCTCAGTTAGTTTTGTTCCCTTTACAGCAAGTCGTTACTGATGTTTTCAATTTCATTTGGTAGGAACAGGTGAGCAATCTGCAGACCCACATTACGTCTGAGTTCACGAAAATGCACCAGATTCTCACTGAGAAAGAACAACATCTTCAAAAAATTGAACAGAATGTAAATTATATTGATTGTATTTGCCCAGAGTTACAGATTCAGAAAGAATATGGAGACTTTGCTGAGATTTGTCAAGGTGACATGAATTTCTGAAACAGTCAATCCATTAAAACCGGAATGGAACTATTTGGCGCCGCCCTTTTGGCGCCAATCATTTGGCTTGTTTCTCTTGCTTCGAATGTTTTCAGCCATTTCTGGTATGGGCTCCACAAGAAAAAAGAAAGAAAATTGTATTACAGCTTTCCAATGTGAAGACAGAAGGGCTTAAGTATCATCAAGGCAGTAGATGACTATTAACAATTGGTAAATGAGAAAATGATTACAAAACGAGATTTGAATCTACAGCGGGTCATTACAGCTTTGACTCTATCAACTCTTGCTAGTTGAGAAAATTACATTGGGTCGTTAGCCATCCTCTCTTCTTTAACCAAACAAGACATTTTTAAAATTCTGAATTGGCACCAAAACAGCTCAGCGCCAAAGTAATGAGCGCCTAAACAGTTTAGAGCCAAAACGGCGGGGCAAATGATCGGCGCGAAAAGGGCGGCGCCAAAACGTACCCTACCCCATTAAAACACTGTGAAAAAATAAACAAGAAAGAAATGTTTCAACCAGGAGACCGAGCATTAGTCTCACACTGCTAGATATAACGGAATGGATTCATTACTTTGCGGATTGTCACTGGGTGATTTTGTAGTCTTCAGTGAGACGAACTAACCAATGAGGGATCAGCAGAATTTTGGAGAATTTTTTTCCCCACAAAGTAAACAGAGCGAATGGAGCTCAGGACCCTCCTGGGATTGGTGATGGTGGAGTTTGGGACATTTGTTGTAAGGTCTGGCTCAGTCAGTAAGAATACAGTGGAATGCTATTGGCTGCTCTGGCACGGCGTTCGCAATTTTGACACAACTCTGGAGACGCTAGTGAACAACACTTTGAAGAACAGTCAGGGAAGTTTCTGTCATCCTCTAGATAGTTCAATCAGCCTCTTTCTCTTTCTTTGTGTTGCTGGAAAACCACAGCAGGTCAGGCAGCATCCAAGGAGCAGGAGAATCGACGTTTCGGGCATAAGCCCTTTTTCAGGAATGAGGAGGGTGTGCCAAGCAGGCTGAGATAAAAGGTAGGGAGGAGGGATTTGGGGGAGGGGCGTTGGGAATGCGATAGGTGGAAGGAGGTTTCAGGTGAGGGTGATAGGCTGGAGAGAGGATGGGAGCGGAGAGGTTGGGAAGAAGATTGCAGGTCAAGAAGGTGGTGCTGAGTCCCAAAATCAGCATTCATCCCTTGTGGTTGGAGGGTTCCGAAGTGGAAGATGAGGTACTCTTCCTCTTGGAAGAGCGCCTCATCTTCCGTCTAGAAACCCTCCAACTACAAGGGATGAATGCTGATTTCTCCAGCTTCCTCATTTCCCCTCCCCCCACCTTTTCTCAGTCCCAACCCTTGGACTCAGCACCGCCTTCTTGACCTGCAATCTTCTTCCTGACCTCTCTGCCCCCACCCCCTCTCTGGCCTATCATCCTCATCTTAACCTCCTTCCACCTATCGCATTCCCAACGCCCCTCCCCCAAATCCCTCCTCCCTACCTTTTATCTTAGCCTGCTTGGCACACCCTCCTCATTCCTGAAGAAGGGCTTATGCCCGAAACGTTGATTCTCCTGCTCCTTGGATGTTGCCTGACCTGCTGCGCTTTTCCAACAACACATTTTTCAGCTCTGATCTCCAGCATCTGCAGTCCTCACTTTCTCCTCTTTCTCTTTCTTTGTCGATTTTCCCAGAGCTACTTCACAGAACTTGCTTGGGGAAGTATCAATTGCATTCCTGGAGGTGTGATGTAATATGTAGACCAGACCATTCCAGGATGGCAGATTTCCTCTTGGATTGAACAAGACGGGTTTTGAGACTACCTTTTCGTTCGAGGCTGAGATTGAATTTTTATTTCGAGATTCTTCTTTAAATGTGTTTCATTAATTGAATTTAAATAGCTGCATCCAGGCTGGGATCTGTCCTTAGGTTTTCAGTGGATTCGTAGGGGCCCGGATTATTGTTCAAAATATTCCCATTTACTAAATGTCCAAACACATTTCCAGCCCAGAGGAAACATTCTCCCTGCATTGTTCATATGAAGTTGCATCAATGCGATCAACTTGCATTCTCTTAAATTCTGGGGAATAAAGGTTTCATCCACTCAGCCACAGCTCAGAGAACAATCCCCACCGGAGATCAATCTGGTGAATCTTTGTTACATCCATTGTGAAGAAGGTCTATCCTCCTCAGGTCAGGAGACCAAACATTTTTGGCACGCCAGCTGTGGTTTCAATGAGGATCTGTATAATTACTGTCATGTTTATATGCCCTCAATAGTTTTGCTCTAGAAACTCAGGAGTTAACAGTGAACTCCATTAACGGGCTATGATGCCAGAATACACTTGAGTCGGTGTTCACTCAACCCGACATATTAACTTTGACTGTTCCCTACAGATGCTGCCAGACCTGATGAGCTTTTCCATCAATTTCTGCTTTGCATTCACACTTTCGGTGGATGTTGGTGATCAATTTTCGAAGTTGTGTTCTCAATGATCCTCTGACAGGTGGTTTCTTAGAGAGAGTTCAGTGTCAGGTAATTTGCTCCTCAAAGTGAGTCCTATTGCAATTTTCAGCAGAATAATGAAAAACAAAACTGGAAGTTAGTAGATTGTAAGTGAAGTGACCAAGTCAGTGTTTTGCTGCCAACTTAGACTGCCTGGTGGTTAGCACTACTGCCTCACAGCACCAAGGATCTGGGTTCGATTCCAACCTCAGGCGACTATCAGCATGGAGTTTGCGCATTCTCTCTGTGTCTGCATGGGTTTCCTTCAGGTGGTTCGATTTCCTCCCACAAGATGTGCAGGTTAGATGGATTGGCCATGGGAAATGCAGGGTTACGATGGTACATCTGGGCGGGATTTTTTCTTTGGAGGATCAGTATGAATTCTAATTGAATTAAATTTGCTGGACTCAAGGTAGGAAGAGGTGAGATCTGTGGGTTAGCCAGCAATCTTGTTTGTGAATTTTGGGAAGGAAGTGAAAGTGGGTTGTGTGAGACTGGGAGCCTATCAACTTAGAACCAGTGGAGTGGGGGAGAGAAGATCACCAGATGCAATGAGGTTGGTGACCGGGCTTGACACAATGACCTGATGTTCCATGATGAGATCGTGGTCGAGAGGGAGATAGCAAGAGGTATCGGAGCTGCCAATCAGCTTCAGTGATGTCGGGGTTATTCTGCCAGACAACAACAGCACCACAATGATCAGCAGGTTTGATTACAAAGTCAGGGTTAGATCTGAGTGTATGGAGTGCAGTCAGTTCAGTGGGAGACAGGTAGGAATGGGTAAGGCAGGGCAGAGAAATTGAAGTGATCCTTGTTGTCAATGAACAGGTCAGTTGCAGGTGTTGGGTCAGAGGGAGAGGTCCAGATGGAGGGAGAGGGTTGAAGCTGGACGAAGGGGGTCTGTGGGCTGGGGAGAGGACTCTTGTCCAAAAAGAACAGCACGGAGGGGAAGGAATGGAAGAAAAGTTCAATGTCATGTCGTGCCTGAAATTCATTAAGGTGGGGGACACAGAGGGATACAGCTGGGGACTTTGCTGAGTACAGAACGTTCAGCATCGGAGAGTTGAAGGTCAGGAGGGATAGTGACTACATGACAGGAGATGGGGTTGGGGAAGGGGATGGAGTCAGAGGGAGGGGGAGGGGAGTAGGGTTCCACAGGGCCGTGGGTATCTCTGAGTTGTTGCATCTTCTCTACCTTGATGCCCGAAAGGAAAAGAGAAGAATTCTTGTTTGAATATCGAATGGTCTGGAGGATGAAGTGGAGCTTGGGAGTGATGCAGTCTTGAGCCAGCATGATGAGATGCTTTTGGAGAGAGAGAGAGAGAGGTGGAGAGTGTGCATGGCACTGAGTGTGAATCTCAGGATTCGGGGTGAGCAGCTGTCTGTGGGATGTTGAATATCACTGGGTTACTGTGACCCTGGGTGGATTCAAAGCACGAGGGATGAAACTTGAGTTGGAATCCACATGAGTCTGAGCTGGGGGAAGTCGCTGAGGAATGTGATGTGGCTATGGAAATGAGTTTCAGCAAATACCTAGTCCAACACCAGGAGTGACAGCGATGTTAATGTTGGCTTTACAAATGGTTCAATTTACCAACCTACTTCTCTTGGTGTAAAACATGCAGTGATTCTTGCAAATATGATCAAATCCACAGTTTCAAAATGGTCTTCATTCAATCTCATTATTTGAGTATGCGTTTGATGACCATTGTTGAGAGACATTAACTAGAAATAGCAAAATTAATATCTACTTCTGGGAAGTATTATAATTTTGTGTTCATGTGTGAAGTGTGATGACTCTTTTCCTCGGATGGTGAAGGCTAACACGAGGGGACATAACTTTAAATTGAGGGATGATGTTTTTAGGACAGATATCAGGGGTCATTTCTTTACTCAGGGGGGTGTGGAACGGCCTGTCTGCAGCAGTAGTAGACTCAACGACATTGAGGGCATTTAAATGGGCATTGGGCATACATATGGATAATTATGGTATGGTGCAGGTGAGACAGGCATCAGATTAATTTCACAGGCCGGTGCAACATCGAGGGCCGAAAGGCCTGTACTGTGCTGTAACCTTCTATGTTCTATATGCTGGAATATTCACCTTCCTCTGAATTACCTGAAATATTGTCAGGGCATTGTTTCCCAAGGATTGGAGTGCAGTAATCATTGGGGGTGGGGTGGGGGGGTGGTGGATGAATTTATGTTGCAGAGCCCGTGGATTGAGCTGGTTCACTTTTGTCTCAGGATCAAAATACTGACTATCAAGACACTTAGACTCCACTACATTCCTGGTTTTTCCATCATTCTGGTGAAAATCGCGGTGAGATTTACTCTGCTGAGCCAAAATGCTCATGGGGTGGTATGGTGGCTCAGTGGCTAGCATTGCTGCCTCACAGTGCTTGGTTCCCAGGTTCAATTCCAGCCTTGGGAGACTGTCTGTGTAGAGTTTGCACATTCTCCCCATGTTTCCTCTGGGTGCTCTGGTTTTCTCCCATAGTTCAAAGATGTACAGGCTAGGTGAATTAGTCATGCTAAATTGCCCATAGTGCTAGGTGATTAGTCAGAGGGAAATGGTCCAGGTGGGTTACTCTTCAGAGGGTCGGTGTGGATTTGTTGGGCCGAAGGGCCTGTTTCCTCATTGGAGAGAATCTAATCTATTGATTCTGGCTTCCAGCATCTGCAGTCCTTCCTGTCTCCTGCAATTGAGACTTCTGTTAAAAAAAACTTTCGAAAATAAGGGCAAACAATTTTGACTTCTTGTATTTAAAAAATTATACATTATCCATAAAAATATCTTTGTGTATGTACAGTCACAAATGCCCTTCGGTTCTGTACAGTTGCATTTGAGGAAACAAGCAAACATTGGAGTTCCACTCTGTCCAACAAACAAAACAAGGGCAGCTCTTACACGGACAAGACAATATTTGCATCTATATGAGGCACCGGGAGGGCAAACAACTTTGACTGTAATAGTCTCAGTCCACTGTGAGACTGCACCAGGTGTACTGTGACCTACTGTGGTTTTCTTAGCTGAGGACGGATAGACCTGTCTCAGAGAGAGTGCAACAAAGATTCAACCTGGAGTCCAGAGAGAGATGTGAAGGTTGGGGCGGGGGGGGGGGGGGGGGGGGGTGGTGGTGAGCGGAGGAGGTGGGGAGAGGTAACCAAGGACATTGTGAGCAGCAGGCCTGGGCAGAGAGAGAGAGAGAGAGCGAGAGAGGATGAATAAGTGCTAATAAGATCTAAAAGGTGGTCAACATGGGTGAACTGTATGAAAGCAACCCAAGTAATGTGATAAAAGGCCATGGAGTAGGGTAGAGAGAGAAAGCAACCCGTCTCACAACAAGACATGACGTGGGGTGGGAAAACGGGTAATGATGGGACTATGCTCTAAATTTGGCTCTTAAATCGATATTGAGGCCGAGAGGCTGCAGGGTTCTCAAATGGAAAATGAGATGCTGGTTTTCGACCTTGCGTTGAGGTTGGCTGAAAAAATGCAGTAAACCCGAGACAGAAATGTTGGCCAGGATACACGGTGGTGTGTTGAAGTGGCTGGCAACTGGAAGTTCAAGGTCACTTGTTACGGACAGAACATGGGTGTTCTGCACAGCAGTCACCCAGATTGTGTGTCGTCCCTTCACAACCACCTGGTCAAGGAGCAGCGCTCAGAAAGCTAGTGCTTCCAAATAAACCTGTTGGACTATAACCTGGTGTTGTGTGACTTTTAGCTTTGTACAACACTGGCATCTCCAAATCATGTCGAGGAGACCACACCGTGAACAGCAAATACAGTGACAACAATTTTCACAGTTGTCGATATTGAGACCAATTTGCTCCGATCTTGTCTATTTGATGATTCCGTCAATGTCACTTTGTAACTTAATGCGCCTTTCGACACTGTTTACAATGTCATCTACTGTTGTACCATTGGGAAAGTTGGATTTGTGGGTTTCTGTCCCGGCACCTAAGTAATGAATCAGTCGAGTGACGGAAACATTGTTAACACGGAAGGACTGCTCCTAACTCGCAGAGAGATTGATGACAGTAGTAAGTGGAATTGAGCTGTAAATAAATGTAACGGATAATCTGAGCATTGGGTTAAGAACAGAAAGGAAAGCAAAGGTGAGGAGATTATAAGATCAGAAACTGATCACAAAAGAGAATAATACGAACAATGTCTCCTGTCGCTCAGCCAATTTCCCAACCAGGACAAGCATTTGTCTTCAATGTGACGTGCTCCGGAATAGATGAAGAACTTTTCCCCGAAACGTCGACTTTTCCTGCTTCTCAGCCTGACCTGCTGTGGTTTTCCAGCACCACTCTTATCTAGACTCTGGTTTCCAGCCTCTTCAGTCCTTGTTTTTACCTGAGAGGGGACAAGGCAGCTGCCCTGCTCACTGGTCACATTGTATGGCTAGTTTTTTTTTCTCTGTACATCACAACAGCGAGAACATTTCAGGAAGGCTGAATGGTCATCAATGTGCTTGGGTAAATCTTATTGTCCTGAAGGACGCTTAAATGCGAAAGATTCACAGATCTAATCCCAGGAAAGACTGCTTCCGTATCTGTTATCTCAATATCTGACGGACATGTATAATACTTTGTCTCCGAGTTTGAGTGCATGCAATCACTCACACAATTCAGGTTACAGATCCGGATCTTACACCGGGTTTCACCAGAGGGTTTGGAACCGGCAGTGAGTTCAGTCTGCAGCAAAGTGTCAGGAAAACTCCCTCACCGCCCATTTCCGCCTCATATTTCTCTCAATTCCCAGCCAACGCCAACACAACATGGACTTTCACCCTCCCGGCCAAAGTTCATCTTCTCCTCCTACTCCTCCGCGTTCTAATTCCGTTTCTCCTTCAACGTTTTCTTCTCTCCCTTCAAAATATCTGGAGAATAAAGCTATCTTATAATTATTCTCCGAGTATTGCGGTGAAATTCATCAGCAAATGTTTAAAGTGATTGTGTTCACCAGCTCAGTCACAGTGAGCCTGAAAGCACTTTGAATCGGTAAGTGCTGAGATTGATCATGGCTTCCAGACAGCAACTCCAGAGACTGACCGAGGAGACAATTTGTCCCATTTGTTTGGATTTCTTCACCGATCCGGTTATACTGGATTGTGGACACAATTTCTGCCGCTCTTGTATCACCCAGACTTGGGAAGAGAAGGGGATAAACTCCTGCCCGGAATGTAGAGAGGTGTTTCCGGAAAGAAACCTCAGGGTAAATCGGGCCCTAGCGAATCTGGCCGAGGAGGCTCGAACATTAAAGCTGGATCCGAAAGAGAAGGAAAGTAAACCTCACTGTGAGAAACATCAGAGAGAACTGGAGCTGTTTTGTGAAACTGACAGGAAATTAATCTGTGCGATTTGTAGAGATTCGCGGGAACACAGAGAGCACCGCTTCCTGCCGATCAATGAGGCTGTTGAAATCTACAAGGTAAAAGGGGACTATTTTCTAAACTGTGAGCTGTGTTAGCGCTTTCGCATAGTGACACTTCAATTTTCTCATTTTCTCTCCCAATTCAGCATAAGCTGAAATCTTCCTTCGATTCTCTCACAGAGAAGAAATCGGCGGTTCAACAAACGGAACTGACCCAGAAACGGAAGATTTCCGAAGTGAGGGTGAGCTCTCCCTGTGCTGATTCTCTGGGATCTCGGTTAGTTTTGTTCCCTTTATCGCGGGACATTAATGAGGTTTCACATTTCATTTGGTAGGAACAGGCGAGCAGTCTGCAGACCCACATCAGATCTGCGTTCACTAAAATGCACCAGATTCTCACTGAGAAAGAGCAGCGTTTACTCAGAGATCTCAGGGAAGAAGAGGACAGGATTGTGGAACCAATGGAGAAAAACCTTCGAGAGATTCAGGAGAATTTAAATTCTATTGAGGAGGAACTCTTAAAGTTGCAGAAACAGATGGAGCAAACAGAGGAGCTGATATTTCTAGAGGTGAGGAAATATTTGCACGCTATTTCAGATACATTTCAGACATGATGACAATTGTAAAAATAATATGTAATTTAGTGCAAAAAAAAACCTAAACTGCACTTGTGACTGTCCAGACGATTCTGCTGTTGTCACTGAAGAAGGGTCAATGCTCCCGAAGCGTTCACTCTGATTTCTCTCCACAGATTCATCAAACCAACAGAGATTTTCCAGTAAATTTCGGTTCGTTTTGTAACCGCTGCCACACTGTCTGCAGATCCTCGGAAATACCGACATTCTCCCGGGATGGGATGCGATGTTTTTATTTGTTTTGTTGTTCTCTCCATGTTCCCCAAGTTTAATTATCTCTTGGAATTCCCATAGTAATCCAGTTACAGCTCCATGTGGAGAGTGTGTGGGTATGTCTGGTACAGAGGGAGTGTGAGAGTCACTGTGTCTGTGAGCGGGACTGATGGGTATTGCCAGTTTATTTTACCCTCTCCTCAATCTTCCTTCCAAAATGTATCACTTCACACTCCCGTGTTGTGTCTGCTCATTTCAGCAGCCTATCTGTCTCCTCCTGAAATCTGTTACTGCCATCCTCACTGTTTGTGATTCATTTCTTTCAGGAGGAAGCTTGTCGGAAGAGAAGGTAGGACATGCTCTTTACTGAAACTCTGCACAGTTTGCTCAGTAACTCAGTGACGGGTTACTATGGGGTTATTTCCTGGTTATTGTCGCGATTTTAAAGTGTGATTTATCGGAAAGCAATTATTTCGACTATGGTTCAAACACAAGTGTTTTTATAATAAGAAAGTTATTGCACGGTTGAGACAGTATTAGATGTTATAAAACTGTTCTGCAGCATTGTAAGTAATGACAAGATGCTTGTAAATAATACAACCTGGTTCTCAGGTTGGAAGAGATCATTGCCCTGATTTGGGCTGTTTGTGTGACTGTGACCTTTCCCTGACCCTGAGAGAGCCACACGGCCCATGTTTCCAGGGAATGGCCATCCCTGTCCCTGCCTGGCTCCTGACCAACCCGAGACAATCAGAGTTTAAAGGGCAAATCATTTTTGTTTCACTTTTTACAACACTAACTCGCACCATAGCCTTTATAAAGAGTACAATAAATGCAAAATCAAAAACAAAAGACCTTCAATTAGTGTAATGTCACGTTCTGAGATATTTTACAGGACCACTGGAACGTATAGAAAAGTGTCACTGAGATATTAATCCAGGTGATTGATGCAGGTTTTAATGCACCTTAAAGGAAGAAAGAGGAATAGAGAGATGGAGAGGTTCAGGGAGGGAATTCCAGAGCTGAAGCAATCGGCAGCTGAAGGTCCAACTTCCAGAGGGGGGAGAGTCTAAAATTAGAGATGGTCAAGAGGCTGAAAGTAGAGGAGCAGGATTCTCGGAGGGTTGTGGGACCCAAGTATTACTCAGTTGGACATGAAGCATTTCGACGTTTCAGTTTTTCATCTCTGTTTTACAAGTTCATGTTTATAATACAGCAAGGGGATGGAGAAAATATTTATCATCTCCGTGGTGTGTGATGTTTCAGTGCCTAATCTGTTTTCAGGACATTGGCCTTTCTCTCAATCTGGGGGTTTTCAATCCTTGCCCTTGCATTAGCGAATTCTTGCTGGATCAGTTATAAAAATAAGATGAACATTTCACTTTCTACCCATTGACTCAAGCACAAAAAGTGTGGAAAGCTTGAATATTTAAACCTTTTCATAAATGTTTGAACAAAGCAGAATTTATGATGTCATCTGTTTAATGTTTATAGAATTAGTGATGAGGAGAAGAAACTCTCATCTGCTGATGGCTTTCTGTCTCTGGGACAGCTCACTGGCCCTTTACAGTACACAGTCTGGAGAGAAATGATACACACTATTCACCCAGGTAAACACGTGTATTCATTTTCCTAATGATAGATCCAGTTATGCAATGTCTCCAGGGCCCAGGTTACATTTCACACCATTAGTTGTTAATTCTGGGAGATTCTCCCTGGAAATATTGTACTTCCTGTGGGTCCATTTGGATAAGTATCTGAAGCTATCAGCTCTGTGCGTCAGAGCAGTGAAGGGTTCTGTGTAACCAGAGGAATAGAGCACGGAAACAGGATTTTGAGAGGAGACTGGGCTCACTCCATCTGGAGTGACATTGGAGGAACAATGTTTTATCATAATATCAGGAAGACATGAAGACATTAAAGAGCCAGTGTTAACAGGTGTGTATCTAATGGGGGTTGTGAGACAAAACAAAAACAGAAATTGCTTGAAAATCTCAGCAGATCTACCAGCATCCATGGAGTGAAATCAGAGTTAACCTTTCAGATTGTGTGACCCTTCTTCAGAACTGGTAGTAGCTGGGAAAAGTTGGTTTATATGCAGAAGATAGAGTGGTGGAGGAGGTAAGGAGGAAATTATAGGTTGGGATAGACCCCAAAGAGAGAGAAGAACAGTTAGAAAGACAAAGGAGTGGATAACGATTAGGTTAGGAGAAGGTAAAAACAATGACTGCAGATGCTGAAAACCAAATACTGGATTAGTGGTGCTGGAAGAGCACAGCAGTTCAGGCAGCATCCAACGAGCAGCGAAATCGACGTTTCGGGCAAAAGCCCTTCATCAGGAATAAAACTTTTATTCCTGATGAAGGGCTTTTGCCCGAAACATCGATTTCGCTGCTCGTTGGATGCTGCCTGAACTGCTGTGCTCTTCCAGCACCACTAATCCAGTATTAGGTTAGGAGATACTAGTGCCTAATAATAGGCAGAATGTAATGGTAGTGATAACACGACCTGGCTTGTGGGATAGGGGTCTAGGTCATGGTAGAGCTCTGGGCCTAATGTTATTGGCCTCGAAATTGAGTCCAGAGAAGTGCAGGGTCCGGATGTGGAAAATGAGGTGTTGTTCATCCAGCCTGCACTGAGCTTCAGTAGAACACTGCAGCAAGCCTGAGACAGAGATGTTACCCAAAGCATAGGATGGTGTATTAAAGTGGCAGGAAACTGGAAGCTCAGGATCTTTTTTTAAGGCAGAACACAGATGCTTTGTTTCCTCAGTGCAGAGGAGACCACCTTGTGAGCAATGAATGCAGGAGACTCAATTGTGTAAAGTGCAGGTTATGTGCTGCTTCACCTGGAGGATGCGTTGGGCCCTTGGATACTGAGGAGGGATGAGGTAAATGGGCAGGTGTTTTACCTTTGGCAGTTGCTGAGGATGTTGCTGTGGGGCTGTGGGTGGTGAAGGAAGAGTGCACCAGGGTGTCCTGGTGGAATGGACCCTGTGAAGGGTTGTCAAGGGAGGGGAGTGTGTCTGGTGGTGACATCTTCCTGCAGGTGGCATAAATGGTGTCTGATACTTTTCGAGTTGTGGATGCTGGTGGGATGGCAGATTTGGACAAGAGGAATGTTAATGCTATTGTGGCGTGGGGCAGACCCAGTTGAGGGCACTCTCAACAACATTGCTGGGGAATCCTCAGCTGAGGAAGCACGTGTGCATTTCTGAGGCTCCCTTGTCAAAGTTTGCCTTGTCAGAGCACATGGAATGGAGATGGAGAAACTGGGAGAATGGAAAATAGTCTTTACAGGAAGCAGGGTCTGAGGATGTGTACTGAAAAATGTGTTGCTGGAAAAGCGCAGCAGGCCAGGCAGCATCAAAGGAGCAGGAGAATCGATGTTTTGGGCATAAGCCCTTCTTCAGGAATCTGAAGAAGGGCTTATGCCCGAAACGTCGATTCTCCTGCTCCTTGGATGCTGCCTGACCTGCTGTGCTTTTCCAGCAACACATTTTTCAGCTCTGATCTCCAGCATCTGCAGTCCTCACTCTCTCCTCTGAGGATGTATACTCTATGTAGCTGGGAAAGTTGTGTTTATAGTGGATATTATTGGTCAGTCTATCCCCAGAGATGTCGAGGAAGGGAAAGGAGAAATCAGTAATAGACCAGCTGAAGGTGCGAGTGAGGTGAAAATTGGAAATTGGCAGTGTGAGAATGGGGAAGAGGATAGGTGAGTGGGGAAGTTGGGATTTAGATAGTTTAGTGAAGAGAAGGACTTGCAAACACTGAAAGACTACATTGTATATTTGAAGGTATGTGTTGATCTTACTGAAGTGGTCAATGATGAAAACTGTAGCAGATAAATATCAACCGAAATAACTTTGGATACTGAAAATAAGAGTTAAAAACAGAAATTGCTGGAAAAGCTCAGCATGTCTGGCAGCACCTGTGGAGAGAAATCAGAGTTAATGTTTCGGATCAAGTGGCTCTTCCTCAGAACTGATGGTAGCTCAGAAAATGTCAGTTTATATGCAGACATTAGTGTGGGGAAAGGGGTTAGGACTATCTGCTAGGTGGGCATAGAGTACAAAGTCAGAAAAAAGCAGTTGCACAGAAAAAGGAATGATTCAGAGGGTGTCTAGCTGTTAATAGGGCTAACAATGGGTTGTGTGTAATATCAGACTCTGTATAATGAGGCCTGGTCAGTCGGGGTTGAAGTAAGGACACGGGAGAGCTCAGGCCTTAAAGGTAATGAACTCAATATTGAGTCCGGGAGGCTGCAGAGTCCGAATGAGGTGCTGTTCTTCAGCTTGTGCTGAGTTTCGCTGGAGCACTGCAGCAAGCCTGAGACAGAGATGTCAGTCAGGAAACAGGGTGATGAGTTAAAGGAGCAGGCAACTGGAAGCTCAGGGTCTTTTTTACAGACAGAATGCAAATGTACAGCAAAGCAGTCACCCAGTTTATGCATCATTTCCCCAATGTAGAGGAGACCACATTGTGAGCAGAGAATGCAGTAGATTAGATTGAGTGAAGTGCAGAGAAGGCATTGCTTCACCTGGAAGGTCTGTTTGGGCCCTCGAATACTGAGGGGGGGAGGAAGGAAATGGACAGGTGTTCCACTTTCTGTAGTTACAGGGGAAGGTGCCATGAAGCTTTGCGGGGGAGCTGTTGGGAGTGAGGGAAGAATAGACCAGGGTGTCCTGGATGGAACAGTCCCTGTGGAAGGTGGACAAGAGAGGGGAGAGGAATATGTGTCTGGTGGTTGCATCTTGCTGGAGGTGGCAGAAATTATGGCTAATGATCTTCTGGATGTGGATGCTGGTGGGATTGCAGGTAAAGACAAGGGGAACCTTACCACTATTACATAGAACATAGAACATAGAACATAGAAGAATACAGCGCAGTACAGGCCCTTCGGCCCTCGATGTTGTGCCGATCAAAGCCCACCTAACCTACACTAACCCACTATCCTCCATATACCTATCCAATGCCCGCTTAAATACCCATAAAGAGGGAGAGTCCACCACTGCTACTGGCAGGGCATTCCATGAACCTACGACTCGCTGAGTGAAGAACCTACCCCTAACATCAGTCCTATATCTACCCCCCCTTAATTTAAAGCTATGCCCCCTTGTAATCGCTGACTCCATACGTGGAAAAAGGTTCTCACTATCAACCCTATCTAACCCCCTAATCATCTTGTACACCTCTATCAAGTCACCCCTAAACCTTCTTTTCTCCAAAGAAAACAACCCCAAGTGCCTCAGCCTTTCCTCATAGGATCTTCCTACCATACCAGGCAACATCCTGGTAAACTTCCTCTGCACCCGTTCCAGTGCCTCCACATCCTTGCTATAGTATGGCGACCAAAACTGCACACAATTTTCCAGATGCGGCCGCACCAGAGTCTTATACAACTGCAGCATGACCTCAGGACTCCGGAACTCAATTCCTCTACCAATAAAAGCCAGTACGCCATATGCCTTCTTCACTGCACTATTTACCTGGGTGGCAACTTTCAGAGATCTGTGTACATGGACACCAAGATCCTTCTGCTCTTCCACACTACCAAGTATCCGACCATTAGCCCAGTACCCCATCTTTTTGTTACTCTTACCAAAGTGAATCACCTCACACTTAGCTACATTGAACTCCATTTGCCACCTTTCTGCCCAGCTCTGCAGCTTCTCTATATCCCGCTGTAACCTGCCACATCCTTCCTCACTGTCTACAACTCCTCCGACTTTTGTATCATCCGCAAACTTGCTCACCCAACCTTCTAACCCTCCTCCAGGTCATTTATAAAAATGACAAACAGCAATGGTCCCAAAACAGATCCTTGCGGAACACCGCTAGTGACGGCACTCCAAGATGAACCTTTGCCATCAACTACTACCCTCTGTCTTCTTCCAGCCAGCCAATTCCTAATCCAAACCTCCAACTCACCCTCAATGCCATATCTCTGTATTTTCTGCAGTAGCCTACCATGGGGGACCTTATCAAACGCCTTACTAAAATCCATATATACCACATCTACCGCTTTCCCCTCATCTACCTCCTTCGTCACCTTCTCAAAGAATTCAATAAGGTTTGTGAGGCACGACCTGCCCTTCACAAAACCATGCTGACTATCCTTGATCACATTATTCTTATCCAGATGTGCATAAATCCTATCCCTTACAATTCTCTCTAAGACTTTGCCCACAACAGAAGTGAGACTCACTGGCCTATAGTTACTAGGATTATCCCTACTCCCCTTCTTGAACAAGGGAACCACGTTTGCTAGCCTCCAGTCCTCTGGCACTACTCCTGTAGACAAAGAGGACACAAAAATCAAGGCCAATGGCTCTGCAATCTCCTCCCTTGCTTCCCAGAGAATCCGAGGATAAATGCCATCAGGCCCAGGGGACTTATCTATTTTCACCCTTTCCAGAATTTCCAACACCTCTTCTCTACATATCTCAAAGCCATCCATTCTACTTATTCGTGCCTCAGTATTCATATTGCAGGAGGGAAGAGAAGGAGTGAGGGCTGAAATGCCAGAGATGAGTTAGACCCAGCTGGGGGCCCTGTTACCAACAGTGCTGGAGAATCCATGGTTCAGGAAGAATGAATGCGATAGAGACGGAGTATCTGAGAGCATGGAATAGAGTTTTTACAGGAAGCAGAGTGTGAGGACGTACAGTCCAGGTAACTGTGGGAGTCAGTGGGTTTATAGTGGATATTAGTGGCCAGTCTATCACCAGAAATAGAAACAGGAATGTTGAGGAAAGGAAGGGAGGAGTCAAGGATGGCCCAGGTGAAGGTGAGAACAAATAAATGTTTCTAATTCCAGATGAGAGAGGGAGACAGCACCAATGACATCATCAACATAGAAAGACCTGTGTGCAGGACTGGAATAAGACTGGAACAAGGAACATTCCATGTATCCCACAAAGAGACAGGGAAAACTGGGGACTCATGTGGGTACCCATGGCCACCCCTCTGACTCGAAACCAAATGAGAGGAATTAAAAGGGAAGTTGTTCAGGGTGAAGGTGAGCTTGGCCAAGGGGAGGAAGGTGGTGGGAGAGTGGGGATGGTTCAGGCCTTTGTTCCAGGAAGAAGGGGAGAGCCCTGAGACCATCCTGGTGAGGGATGGAGGTGTAGAGGGATTGCTTGACCATGGTAAAGAGGAGGAGAAAGTGAGGACTGCAGATGCTGAAGATCAGAGCTGAAAATGTGTTGCTGGAAAAGCGCAGCAGGTCAGGCAGCATCCAAGGAGCAGGAGAATTGACGTTTCGGGCATAAGCTCTTCTTCAGGAATGGTAAAGAGGAGGCAGATGGAGCCACAAACTAGCAAGTTTGGAACTGACATAAAGTGTCAGAGGAATGGCGGATGTAAGTGAGCAGGGACTGGAGCAGGGGAGACAAGACGAGGTTATGGTAGGAGATGAGTTCTGTGGGGCAGGAGCAGGTAGAAAGAATGGATCTGCCGTTTGTGTATATTGGGAAGGAGGTAGAAGCGAGCTGTGCAGGGTCGGGGACTATCAACTGGAGGCAGTTGGAGTGGGGGCAGATCCCCAGATGAAATGAGGTTGGTGACCATGGTTGACACAATTGCCAAATGTTACATCATGGGGTCATAGGTGAGAGGCCGACAGGAGGAGGTATCTAAGAGAGATTTTAGCTTCTGCAATGTAGTGTTCAGGTTGCCAAGCACCACCCTGATCAGCAGCTTAATATCAAAGTCATGACTGAATCTGAGAGCACAGAACATGGTGCTGCCTCCCTCTCCCATTCGGAATTGAAAAGGTTTATCAATTTTGTTTCAAACTTCCACCTCACTCTCACCTTCACCTGGTCTATCTCTGAATCTCCCTTCCTTTCCTGAACATCTCTGTTTCTATTTCTGGGGATAGACTGGCCAGCAATGTCCGCAAGCTGGAACAACAACACCTCATTTTCAGCCTGGGGATCCTGCAGCCTTTCAGACACAATATCAAATTAAATAATATTGGGGTCTGAACTCTCCCATGTCCTTACCCCAACCCACACAACCAGGCTTTGTTATCATGGAGACTGTTAGTACACACAAGCCATTGTTAGCCACTAATAGTCTCCATTAACAGCTATTCACCCCCCTCATACATGCTCATGACTAAGAAATACCTCATTGGGATTGGAGTATCAGCTCTCAAATAGACAGTGGGAAATTAAGAAGCAACATGTAGGGAGATCTCAGACATCTGTCAGATTAATAGGATTGTAATAGTAGGGAATTTTAACTTTTCAAACATAAACTGGGAATGCCATTGTGTTAAGGACTTGGATGGAGAGGAGTCTAAGTGTATCAAAGAACATTTTCTTATTCAATATGCGATTGTACCTCTTTTCCCTGGAGCGTCGAAGGCTGAGGGGTGACCTTGTGGAGCATTATAAAATCATGAGGGGCATGGATAGGGGAAATAGTAAGGAAGTCCAGAACTAGAAGGCAGAGATCTATGGTAAGAGGGAGAAGATTTAAAAGGAATCTGTGGGGCAAATTTTTCATGCAAAGGGTGCTGCATGTATGCAGTGAGTTGCAGAGAAAGTGGTGGGGGCTGACCAGTAAAGGCAAGTGTGCCATTCTCTCTCTTTACCACCCTGTCTACCTGCAATACCACCCCAAGGAACCATGTACTTGCACCCCCAGGCCTCCCGCTCAGTAACATTCCCCAGGGCCCCACCATCAACTGTATTAGTCCTGGCCTCATTTGCCTGATCAAAATGCAACACTCACATTTATCTAAACTCCATCTGCAGCTCCTTGGCCCACTGGCCCATCTGCTCAAGATTCTGTTGCAGTCTAATATAATCTTTTGTTTACTGTCCACTGAACAATATCTTCATGTCTTCTGCCAACTTATGAACGGTGTTAGACAAGCAGGAGGCAGGGAGAACACAGCAAGCCAGGCAGCATCAGGAGGTGGAGGAGTTGAATTTTTTGGGTATAACCTTTCTTCAGGATTGGGGGTGGGTGAGGGGGGAACTGAAGATAAAGGAGGTGGCAGGAGCAGGGTTGTGAATTGGCGATAGGTGAAGACAGGCAGAGGGTATGACTTGGTTGGTCGATGGGTGGAATGAATCCGGTTGGTGGCTGGGAGGAGTGGAAGAAAGGGGGAGGGGCTGGGAAGGGAGTAGGGGATGAGAAAGGACGTTATTTGAAATTGAAGAACACATCGTTGAGCCCTCCGGGCTGTCGACTGCCCAAGCGGGTGATGTGTTGTTCCTCCAATTTTGGGTTTGATTCATTGTGGCAATGGAGGAGGCCAAAGATGGTTATGTTGGAAAAGGAGAGGGGAGGGGAATTAAATGGGCAGTGACTGGAAGGTCCGGTCGGCCTCTACAGACCCGGCTGCGATGCTCAGCAAACATTTCCCTCAGTTTATGTTTGGTCTCTCCAAAGAAGAGAAGATGACATCGGGAGCACCTGATGCAGAAAACTGGGCTGGAAGAGAGACAGGTGAGCCTCTGTCTCACCTGGAAGGACTGTTTGGGGCTCTGGATGGTTCTGAGGGGAGTTGGTGTACCAGCAGGTTTTGCATCTTTTGCAGTTGCAGGGAAAGGTACCTGGGAGTTCAGGTGGGTCGGTAGGGAGAGTGACACAAACCAAGGACTGTCGATGGTGACTGTTCTTGCAGAAGGCAGAGAGACATGGGGAGGGGAAGATGTTCTTGGTGGTAGGGTCTAGTTGGAGTTGGCAGAAGTGTTTGAGGATGATGCGTTGGTTGCGGAGACTGGTAGGTGAGGAGAGGGGGGACTCTGACCTTATTGCATTGAGGGGGGTATGTTTAGAGCAGTGGAACAGGGAATGGAGGTGCAATGGAGGGCTGTCTGGATGACAGAGGGGGGAAATGTACATTGTTCAAAATAGGTTGATGTCTGGGATGTTCATGAGTGGAATGTTTCCTCGTCCAAGCAGGTGCAGTGAAGGCAGAGTAATTGGGAGAATGGGATGGAGTTCTTGCAGGATATTTGGTGGGAGGAGATGTGTTTCAGGAATGCTCCTTGTTTGTAAAATTCTTCCTTGTGAAGTCTCCCTTTCTCCTCACATCACTCAGGCCTTGTGAGAGTTTGTGAGTTTATAGTAATCATCCGTCTGGAGACTGTTGCTGGAGATGGAAACAGCGAGATCAAGAAAGGGAGGGAGGTGTCCGATATGAACCAACTTAGGAACCATGCTTTCAATGTTTGCACCCAAATGATTTATATACATGACCAAAAGCAGTGGGACCCAGCACCAATCCTTGTGTCACACCGCTGGTTTCCAGTCTGAAAAGCAACCCTCGACCATCACACTCTGCCTCCTACCTTCAATCCAATTTTGTACTGAATTGGGAGCTCCCCCTGGAGCCCATGTGATCTAACCTTACTAACCAGTCTACCATGCAAAACCTTATTGAATGCTTTGTTGAAGTCTATATGGACAATGTCTATTGCTCAGTCTTCATCAATTTTCTTTGTAACATCTTCAAAAAACTCAATCAGGATGCGGTTTCTCACTTACAAAGCCATGTTGGTGATTCCTAATAAGTCTTTTGTGTTTCCACATGCATGAAAAATCCTGCCCCACCCTCTCCAATAACTTACCCACAACTGATGTAAAGCTCCCTGGTCCATAGTTCCCTCACTTTTCCTTACAGCCTTTCTTAAATAATAGCAACAAATTAGCCAACCTCCAGTTCTGGCACCTCACCTGTGGCTATTGTTAACACAAATATGTCAGCAACGGGTCCAGCAATCTCTTCCCTAGCTTCCCTAGTTTCTGGTAAAGACCTGATCAGGTCCTGGGATTAATTTAGCTTTTTACAATTGAAGACCACCACAGCATATCTTCTTCTGTAACATGAACTCTTTTCAAGACATCACTATTTATTTCCCCAAGTTCCCTAGATGCTGGGAAATGGAATAAAAGTTGATAGTCCCTTGATGACTAGCATGGCCACAATGGGCTGAAGGGCCTCATTTGATGCTGTGTTATTCTATGGCTATGTAGGTTTGTTAGCTCAGTTGGCTGGATAGCTGCTGTGTGACACAGACTGGCAGTAACAGTGTAGGTTCAGTTCCTACACTGTGAAGATCCTGTCTTCTCATCCATGCCTTTTCACTGAGGGATGGTGACGCTGGTAATAAACTTGCCACTAGCTTTCTCTCTCAGATCAGACAGCAGCCTCTGGGACTATGTCAACTTCACTTTCTTTCACGCTGTAGCTCAAGAAGTTTTCTCTGTTTCAGGAATGCTCCTTGTTTTTTAAAATTCTTCCGTGTGAAGTCTCCCTTTCCCCTCACATCACTCAGGCCTTACACTATCCCCCATTCTCTCACCCCCATAACTCCCATCCACCACCCTGAAATTGTCCTATCTCCTCAGAATAACATAAGTGTTTAAAAACCCAATCACCACTGCCACAACTTAATGATGTTGTTCCAAATAATTGGAACATCCTCATAAACACCACCTTGGGAAAAACAAAGGAAAGTCAAACCCAGGTTCTCGCAGGAGAGATGAAAGATAGAAAGAGGTGGTCAGCATGGAGCAGTTTCTTAGACCAGCAGACTCAAAAACTGACTGCTTGCCAAACCAAACCAAAACCAGAGTTAAGTTGATCTGGGAGAACTGGATGCTCCCCTTCCATTGAACAAGTGTTCCTTTAAACTTGAATTGGAGATGCCGGTGTTGGACTGGGGTGTACAAAATTAAAAATCACACAACACCAGGTTATAGTCCAACAGGTTTAATTGGAAGCACACTAGCTTTCAGAGCATCACTCCTGATGAAGGAGTGACACTCCGAAAGCTAGTGTGCTTCCAATTAAACCTGTTGGACTATAACCTGGTGTTGTCTGATTTTTAACTTTAAACTTGAAAGCCTTTTACCTGAGGCAGGATCTGTTATCTGTCATCAAATTGGCCTTAAAACCCATAAAAACTAGACACGTTGGAACCTGTGTGTTTATGACACTCTTAAAAAAAACAAGAACAACCTAACCTTATTTAAGGAGAAACATTTTCACACCCCTCACTCACCCCCACACTCTCAGCCTTGCCCCACACATCTCCCTTTCACTTCCTCCTCCTGTCTCCCTGATCCTCCTCAAGTCATCCTCCTTATTTTCATTCCCCCTATCCATCTCCCTTGCTGTCAATTTCACTCCCATTTTCCCTTACACCCCACCTCTCCCCTCCTCCACACTCGTGAACTCTCACACAGTCCACCTCTTTATTCACCCCATCACTCACTCTCTCCTCAGTTTCCTTGTCTCTATCCCTCACTGCATTCCCCTTCCATCTCAATACAGGCCCTACTCTCCTCACCTTCCCTCCCCATCACTCTTCCATCGACCTCACTCTCCACTCCCTACCTTCGACCAACACTCCCTCCTGATCTCCCACCCCACTCCCTCCTGCTCTCATTGTCTCCCTTCAACTCACTCCCCACTCCCATCCCTGACCCTACTCTCCCTATCCAAAACCCACTTCTCCCACTCCCTCACTGCCCACCTGCTCACCCATCATTTACTCTTCCCTTTCATTCACTGTTCCCTCTGGCTGAGCTTCCCTTCCCAGTCACGCTCCCCTTGACCTCATTCTCCTTTTGGTTTGTACTTGCCATTAGTTATCCCTTAGCTTGACAGACCATGGCCTCACTGCATTATTCACCCTCCACCCCACTCACCTGCACATTCCTCAAATCCATCCATTCCACGATTGTTCACCATTCAGTCCTCCCCCACTCTCCCTTCAATGTCCAATCTTCACAATTCCCTCTTCCCTCCATATCACTCTCCTTGCCACTCCACCTCCCCCTTCTACTCTGGTTGCCTACACTCTCCAATCTTCCTCCCCATTAATGCCCCCTCATTCCCTCCTGCTCTCCCATTCATCGTCAATCTCACAGCCACATCCTGATAACTCCTCATACCCTCTCAGCTCACTCTTCCCTCTCCCGCACTATTCTCCCATGCATAAATTCCCATTCCGGTCACTCTCTCCTCAACCTCGCTGTGCTCTCATCCTCTGCCTTGCACTGCCCTTCACTCATATTTCACATTCACCCTCCTCCTGTATTCCATTCCTCCCTAATCACTCTGCCATGATTTACCCCACCCCTGATTCTCCCTTCCCTTTTAATCTTGCCTCCTCACTATCCCCTTCCTCTTCATTCTCACCTCCACTTCTCTCCCCCTACCTCATCCTCAAATTCACTAACCTTCTCCAAATTCCACAGACTTCTTCAACTTCTGAGACCCAACTCTATCCTTCCTTTGAAACCAACAGCCTACACTGCCCTCATCTTTACTCTCCTCTCCCCCTCATAGACTCCACCTCATCCTCCAGTTCACTCACCTCCAGAATCCCCACAAGACCTTATTTTGCACTTGCTCACTTCCACATCTCATCCCCTTATATACCCCATCACTCCCCACCACTCACTCTCCTCTCCCACTAACTCAAACCTCCCATGGCCAAAAGGAACCTGTCTTTCTCCCCTCCAGATCAGCCATCCCTTTCTCCCCACTCTCACATCCCTTTCTCTCTTCTCCTGAATCACCATATCTCCAACTCTCAACCCTCCCACTCAGTCTCTCAATCTTCAAATCTCAAATAGACCTTCTGTTGTCAGCCCCCCATTCTACAATACTGCTCACTCTCCCCTACATCATCTCAAACAGTACCTGCCTCTCACAAAACCTCCAAACCTTCTCCCATGTCCTTACCCAGCTTCCAATCATTCCCTCCTCCATCACTTACTCCATTTCTTCACTCTTCCATTCCTGCCCTGAGGTTGAAAACCTCCCATCATTTCTGCCCATCTTTATCATGCTCCTCTCCTCCTTCCCTAAACTCTCTTTTACAAAAGCAACTTCACTCTACCCTCTCTCCGTCTCCCCACTCCCTTGCTGCCCCTCACCCCTGCCTCTCCTCACTATTCCCATTCCCACCCACTCACATCAGCTCACTTTCCCCTTTCTCTTACATTCACCAACCTTCCACTTACTGACTCCCTTTCCCTTCACTTGCACACTTCCACATCTCATCCCCTTATATACCCGATCACTCCCCACCACTCACTCTCCTCTCTCACTCACTCAAACCTCCGTTTCCTCTTGTTATCGCACCCCTCATGCTCACTTCCCCAGTATTCTCCGCTCCTCTCATTCTCCCCTTCCTCTCACTTTCCCTTCCCCATTCCATCATTCTCACTCTCCGACTCAGTCTCCCCATCTAATTTGTTTCTTCCTCCTGGACCTAACCATTTCCCCTTACAGTCCATGTTCCATCCCTCTCTCTAATTCAGTCCTCACCTTCACGCTACCCTCCCCCACCTATCCATACCATTCACTCTCACTAACCCCTTCACTCTCCCCCACCTCTCACATACCCTTCACTCTGCCCATCGCTCTCCCCACCCTCGCCTGGCACTCACCATCTGTCACTCCCCTGTGCTGTCCCACTCCCCCTTGCTCTCCCCTCACTATCTATCTCCCTCCCCTCCTGTTCTGTTTCTTCTCCCTCAACCTCTGCTACAGTCCCTCCCCCTCACTCTCCCCTCACCTTCTGCTTCAGTTTACCCTCCCCAGCACACTCCCCCTAACGACTACCATCACACTCCCATCCCCACAATTCCCCCTTCTTCTCCCCACTGCTCCTGGCTCCCCAGATAACGCTGCACTCCCCAACCTGTTCTCTCCCTCCCTCTCCTTCACTTTACCCCTTCTCATCGCTCTCAGCTGAGCACTCAAATTTCCCATTGCTCACCTGCGTCTGAGCTCCCCCTCATTCTCCATACCTCTCTCTCATACCACCCCTTCACTCTCCCCTCCTCTATCTCCCACCTCTCCTCACTCTCCACCCTCTATCCCACATCTCCTCGCTCTCCCCATCTCTTTAACCTCCCCCTCCCTCCTGCGATAGGGTTAAGGTTTGGGTTCTGTTCTTCCTGTGCACTTCATTTCCCCACCCACTCCCCTCAAAGTGAGCTCTCTCACCTCACCTCCCTCGCTCCTCCTTCCCCATTCTTCCTCCCCATCCCTTCACTCGCATCATTCACTCCCCTTTCCCTGACCCTCCTCTCCTTCAAACTCCGCATTTCGGGACTTACCTTATCTCCCCTCCACTCCCACCACCTCTATCGCTCAACCCCCCACTACCTGCTCCCCTCGTCCTCCCTGGCCTCCCTCTTTCTGACGGTGTTATTTGATCTCTCCCCCAGCTCCAGCCTCTCTGACTCTGGATCCGAACACAGCCCATCCCCGGCTCATCCTGTCTGAGGACCGGACCAGTGTGAGACTCGGAGACAAACACCAGCCGCTCCCTGACTCCCCGGAGAGATTTGATCCCTGGGAATGTGTCCTTGGATCAGAGGGATTCACATCAGGGAGACATTACTGGGAGGTGGAGGTGGGGGAGAAGACCTGGTGGTATCTAGGAGTGGCCCGAGAGTCTGTGAAGAGGAAACGGGGGATCATCCTGAACCCGGAGACCGGATTCTGGATTGTGGGGCTGAATCCCGAATGTGATTATTTAGCCTCCACCTCCCCCTCACTGACCCGCCTCTTCCCAAGTGCGAATCCCCGGAAGATCGGGGTTTTCCTGGACTATGAGGGGGGACAGGTATCATTTTACAATGCGGACACCATGTCCCATCTCCACACTTTCACCCACACTTTTACTGAGAGGATCTTTCCCATCTTCTATCCGGGAGGGAATGACGACGGGAAAAACTCCGCCCCGCTGACAATCTGCGGGATTAAAGGGCACAGATCCATCCCATAATTTCACCCCGTTCCCCTTCCTCCTCCCAGCTGTAAACTGATGGGGGTCGGTCTCAGTCTGGGGGAAAGAAGGAGGGGGAGAGAAGAAACAAATAGAAGCTCAATTGTAGAGTGGGACTGACTGGGTAGAATGAGCTGTGAGCTGCAGGAACCCGGGGACCTTCCTGCCTGTAATGTTGCTCCACAGGCGGGAGGTGGCGCTACATGACGGTGTTGGAGATAAATCAGTCAGTGGGTCTCAGACTGGGCTGAGGAGAGTCTTTCCGGGGTGACTAGGCTCGATCAAAATAAAAACGTCAGACTGAGCTTGTTTAGATTTCCACCATGTGTCAGTAATGTATATCCCACACATAATTTGATAATATGGAGAAACTGGTCTTGTTATGCTCAGGTCTGTAACTATTGCCCAGAATGTTAACTGCTCTTTCGTAAAATTAGAAAATTTGAAAACCTCAGATTTGAAAGTGATGGGTGAATTGATTATTTATGTCATGATCAGATAATATTTAACCATGTTTGTAACCGTTCAGTTGGTGCAAACTGCAATGTAGGTGGAGTCAGTTATCAGTTTTCCCTGAGTTATTGCTCTCTTATCTCATTTACAGTGAAATAATCCTTGAGTCGCACCAACGAAAATGTCTGATAAAACTCTCGCACTCTACTATGCACCGAACCTATTCAGATGTCTATGTTTATGTAATTATAATTTATATAGAAGTGCAGTATCAAATTTGAAAATTGATTCTTCAATCAAATCAATATCTGCGATTCTCTACAGTGAAAGCAAGGCTTCTAAAAAAATTATATCATCAATAAATCCAAGACAGTTGTCATTTTATTTGTAAATTTCTCCAGAACATGTATTCTTGTAGCTCATATTCCAACTTCATCTGGATTATTTCAAAATTCACTGTTTTGAGTCAATGGAGTGTTAGTTACTGGGAAATGATCCCACGTTTACTCTGGACTTTCAGTTATTGCTCCCTTCGGTAGGATCTTAGAGTCAGAGATTGATTGAGGCCTACAGCACAGAGAATAGGCCCTTCGGCCCAAACTGGTCCATGCCAACCAAAAGGTCTATCCACACTAACCTCATTTCCTTGCACTTGGCCCATATCCTTCTAAACATTTCCTGTCCATGTATTTCTCCAAACTTCCTTGAAATGTTGTTAATGTGCCCATCTCAACCACTTCAGCTGGCAGCTTATTCTGTATGCAATCCATCCTCTGTATAAAATCATTGCCCCTTTTATTCCTTCCCCTCTCACTGGAAACTGATGTCCTCTCTTCCTTGATTCTGCAACCCTGGGTAAAAGACTGAGTGTGTTCACCCTATCCATGCCTCCCGTGATCTTATTCACTTCTCTAAGTATCTCTGCTCAGTCTCTTCCACTCTAAAGTAAAATGTTCTCACTTGTCCAACCTTTCCCTATAACTCAGACACTTGATTCCAGGTAGCATCCTTGTAAAATTCTTCTGCACACTTTCCAGTTTAATAACATCCTTCCTAAAGCAAGGTGACCAAAACTGAACCCAATACTCCAACTGCAGCCTCACCAATGTCCTGTACAACTGCAACATAACTTCCCAACCTCTATACTCAGTGCCCTGACTAATGAAGGCCTGTGTGCCAAAAGTCTTCTTCATTGTCCTGCCCACCTGTGACTCCACTTTCAGAGAACCGTGTACCTGAACTCCAAGTCTCTCTGTTCTACTACACTCCTTAAGACCCTAACATTCATCATGAAATGCCCACCTTGATTTGACTTTCCAAATGGCAGGACCTTAGACTTATCTATATTAAACTCCATTTGCCATTTCTCAGCCCACTTCCCCAGCTGATCAAGGTCCTGGTGCAATTTCTGAGAAACCTCCTGATTGTCGACAATACCGCCTATTTTAGTGTTATCTGCACATTATCATGTGGTGGCCAGTGGGAACGTCCACATGTTTCAGACCGTGAAGCTGTAAAGTCAGATGGATAGAGTATTCAGCTGGTCCAAGTCCAGTCCCTTTTCCCCTCCTGCCCTCCAATATTGTTTTTACAGTCAAACTTTTATTCAATTTTGTAGTATTGTAAGTGATTCAGTTCTTAAAATAAAGCGTAAGCGTAAAGCTGCCGCAAAATGTCAGTGAGATTAATCTCGGTGATGGGAAATGTTATGGATAATGTTCAATACAGTTCAGTTCTGCTTAAGTCTGGATAATTGAGGAAAGCCAGTGTGAGTTTAGTCAAAGCAAGTCATGTTTAACTGAATTGATTGAGCTTTCAACTGAAGACACAATCGGAATTCAGAGGGAATTTGATCCTGGACTTGAAAATGCTGTTGAGAACTTGTCACACAAAAGATTTCGAAGTATAATTGAAGCCCATGAAGTGAAATGCCAGTGATAACATGATGATGAATTTGATTGGGTGACAGGGAATGAGGTTTTTTGAGATGAGGTTAGTTTTACAGCAATATTCTGTATCGGTCTGTTCCAGGAACACTGAAACTCAGCAGGTCTGGCAGCATCTGCGCATAGAAAGCAGTTTCTGCATCAATTTGTGTTTTTATTTCAGATTTCCAGCATTTGCAATTCTTTGTTTGTTGAACACTAGGTGTGCTACAAACTTCAATTTTCACTGTCAAGGTGAGCTACAAAAACAGAAATTGCTGGTGAGAATCAGCAATCTGGCAGCGTAAGTGAAGAGAAAGAAGAGACAACATTTTAGGTCCAGTGAGACTACTCCAATTTCTCGAGCATTTTCTTTATTTTTGCAGGAAACCTTGTGATTGGCCGTGAAATGCAGATACTTCCAGACCATTTGAAAGGATTAATGAGTTAGGTTTCAAGGAGGCTGAGGCATTAGCTTCCCCACTACCAATCAAGGACTCCGTGTTATCTTCTTGAATTCCCTTTTACATTGAAGGGCTATGCCTCTATAGTGAGAAAAGGACTGTGAAGCCTCTCTAACCGATTACACAAATCAACACTTTTCTACACCCTCCCACTGGACTGACACAAACAGGTCTGAACAAGAGTCATACTGAATTTGAAACATTTCTCTCACCTCAGCTGCTGCCAGACCTGCCGGGTTTCTCCAGTATTCTCAGTGTTTGTGTGGAATTTGATGCTGCAGAGGGCTATTGAGGCTGGGTCATTCAGCATATACAAGGCTCAGCTGGACAGATTTTTCACAAGGAAGGGAATCGAAGGTTATGGTGTTAAGGCCAGAAAGTCAATTTGAGAATGATCAGATTAGCTATATTCTTATTAAATGGCAAAGCAGGGGAGAGGTCACATCTGACAAACTTCATTGAGGTTTTTGTGGAAGTGACAAAGAAGATCGATGAGTGTGATAGAAGTGTGTTTTTCTGACTGGAGATCTGTGGCCAGTGGTGTTGTGCAGTGATTTGTGCTGAGACACAGTATATTAATAATTTGGAGGAGAATGTAGGTGATCTGAGATTGTATTGTGTGACATGATCATAAAAACCTAGACTGACACTCGAGTGCAGTACTGAGGGAGTGCTGCAGTATTGGAACTGCACGCCGATCAATGACACTTTGATCCAAACCTCATGTAGGGGTGAATATAAATAAGATCCCACGGCCAATATTATCCCTCATACAACATCAGAACAATTAGATGACCTCTTCACATTGCTGTTAAATGAGAGCCTGGTCTGTAAGGACTGGCAGCCTTATGTTCCCTACTATAACATTGAATACAAGTCTGAAATACTTCATGGACTGTAAGAAGCTTTGAGATATGATTAAAGGTGCTATGCAAATACCAGTCTTTTTATTTGACACACTCAATATATTATTCAGGAGCTTGACAGGGTCCATATACCATGTTATCACTTGTGATGGAGACTCGGGGTTATAAATATAAGACAGTCACTAATATATCTAGTTGCCACCTTCCCCTCTGCTGACCATAAGATTTAGCAGCAGAATGAGGTCATACACCAATCGGGTTTCCTCCACCATTTGATCATGGCTGATATATTTCTCAGACCCCATTCTCCTGCCTTCTCTCTGTAACCCTGGTCCCTTTATTAATCAAGAAGCTACCCATCTCTGTCTTAAACACACTCAATGACTTGGTCATCACATCATTCTGCAACAATGAGATTGACAAATTAAACACCCTCTGGCTGAAGAAGTTCCTCCTCATCTCAGTGAAACAGTCAAAGAATCAGAGATGTTCAGCATAGAAACAGACCCTATGGTCTAACTTGTCCATGCCAACCAGAGATCCTAAATTAATCCAGTCCCATTTGCCAGCATTTGGTCTGTTACCCTCTCATGCCTTTTCTATTCATATTATTATCCAAATGCCTTTTAACTTTGTAACTTTATCAGTTTTCACCACTTCCTCTGGCAGTTGATTACACTTTTATTTTTAAAACATTGCCCTTTAGGTCCCTTTTCTTTTCTTTTTATATAGATATTTTTATTGAAAGAGGTAGATTTCTTTTGTAAAATTACAAAAGTACAACCACAATAAACCAACAAAAACACTTCTCTCTCTCTCTCTGTCTCGCTCTCTCTCTCTCTATATATATTTATATATAAATAACAAAAAAACAAGAAACAATGCAAACAACTATACTCAACTAAAACTGAACAAATCAGAGAATGCAATAAATAAATAAAACTGCTCAGCACAATTAAACATTTGTTCCTGACCTCCAAGAGCATGAGTATTACACATGAATTTATCTGAAGTTCTTCCTTCATGGGCATCAATTTCACTAAATCCGGTCGTCATGGCGGCCCAAAAGCCCGACTTAATATTGTATAGCCCATCTATACAACGTATTCAAGGAGAACGGGTACTCAAGAAATATAGTGCGCAGATTCCTCAAGAACAAACCACAACAAGCAGACCAAACACAGCCAGAAACCCTAACCACCTTACCATACATCAAAGAAGCATCACTCCTTCCATGACAACCGAAAAGACCACTCCCTCCATGACAATCCCACTCCTCCGCCCTTGAGCCCCACCCATCCAACCGACACCAGGACAGAACCCCACTGGTCCTCACCTTCCACCCCACCAAGCTCCATATACAGCGTATCATACATCGTCATTTCCGCCACCTCCAAACAGACCCCACCACCAGGAAAATATTTCTCTCCCCTCCCCTATCAGCGTTCCGAAAGGACCACTCCCTCCGTGACTCCCTTGTCAGGTCCACACCCCGCCACCAACCCAACCTCCACTCCCGACACCTTCCCCTGCAGCCGCAAGAAATGCAAAACTTGCGCCCACACCTCCCCCCTTACTTCCCTCCAAGGCCCCAAGGGATCCTTCCATATCCACCACAAATTCACCTGCATCTCCACATACATCATTTATTGCATCCGCTGCACCTGATGTGGCTTCCTGTATATTGGGGAGACAGGCTGCCTACTTGCGGAACGTTTCAGAGAACACCTCTGGGACACCCGGACCAACCAACCCAACCACCCCGTGGCCCAACACTTCAACTCCCTCTCCCACTCCACCAATGACATGCAGGTCCTTGGACTCCTCCATCGCCAGACCATAGCAACACAACGGTTGGAGGAAGAGCGCCTCATCTTCCGCCTAGCAACCCTCCAACCACAAGGAATGAACTCAGATTTCTCCAGTTTCCTAATTTCCCTCCCCCCCACCTTGTCTCTGTCAAATCCCTTGAACTCAGCACCGCCTTCCTAACCTGCAATCTTCTTCCTGACCTCTCTGCCCCCACCCCCACTCCGGCCTATCACCCTCACCTTGACCTCCTTCCATCTATCGCATTTCCAATGCCCATCCTTCAAGTCCCTCCTCCCTACCTTTTATCTTAGCCTGCAGGACACACTTTCTTCATTCCTGAAGAAGGGCTCATGCCCAAAATGTCGATTCTCCTGCTCTTTGGATGCTGCCTGACCTGCTGTGCTTTTCCAGCAACCCATTTTCAGCTCAGAAATGACAGCCAGACTACTAAGACCCCTCAGAATGCTAGTAGCACACAAACCCACCAAAACTCTCAAACAAAAACTAACAAACTTAAAAGACCCAGTACAACCCATGGACAAAACCAACGTCATCTACAAAATTCCATGCAAGGACTGCCACAAACACTACGTAGGACAAACAGGAAGAAAGTTAGCCATCAGGATACACGAACACCACCTAGCCACAAAAAGACACGACCATCTCGCCCTCGTAGCCCTACACACGGTTGAAAAAAACCACCATTTCGACTGGGACAACACAACTAACCTGGGACAGGCTAAGCAAAGACATGCCAGAGAATTCCTAGAGGCCTGGCACTCCAACCACAATGCCATAAACAAACACATTGATCTAGATACCATCTATCAACCCCTGAGAAAACAAACAGGAAATTACATCACCACAAACCCCAGAAACCCCATCCAGGAGAAAGATATAAATAGAAAGCAGGAGACAACAGCTTCGCTTCACTTGGCGGTCACCACTGATGATGTTACCGAGCCAGGTAATGAAACATCTGGATATCAAACCTACAGCTCAGCGAGCAAACTTACACCCCGACTTAGGATGGCAGATAAATCTATAACCAGATAATCCAAAAAGGGCCATCATATCTTATGCAAATTTTCAGTTTTTCAGTGTACCATATTCGTGAGAAAGTTCAAAGGAACATGTTCCATAATTATACCGCCCCCACCAACACCACTCACCTGCATTCTGCTGACACGCCCCCCCCCCCCACAGATCCCACTGTCACCATCCCCGCCCCCAGAACCCTGAGGGGAACACCACCCCTGTTCATGACTCCACCCCCATTCCCCCCCACCACCACACACATTCCAGTTACAGGCTCCGCCCCCACTCCCAGCTCCACACCCACACCAGATCCCAGCTCCCAACTCTGCCGAGTTTTCACCATTCCCTCTGACCTCCCCTCACTGAAGAAAAACGATCAATCCTCAGCAAAGGACTGACCTTCATCCCCCTCTGGCCACGCACCAATGAATTTAATACACGCCGTGACGTCGGACACTTCTTCCGTTGACTCCGCCTCCAAGCTTACTTTCCCAATCAGGACTCCCGCCCACCTTCCGAGGACCCCTTCGCCCACCTCCAACACACTCCATCCACCTGGACACCCCGTGTTGGCCTATTAGCCACCCTCGGCCTCTTCATTTCCAACTGCCGCCGGGACATTAACCATCTCAACCTGTCTACTCCCCTCCCCCACTCTAACCACTCACCCTCACAACGCGCAATCTTCCAATCCCTCTGCTCCAATCCCGACCTCACCATCAAGCCAGCGGATAAAGGGGGCACAATGGTAGTCTGGCGCACTGACCTCTACATTGCTGAAGCCAAACGCCAACTCGAGGACACCTTTTCCTACCACCCCATCGACCATGATGCCACCCCCCCATCACCAAACTATCATCTTCCAGATCATACAGAACCTTATCACCTCAGGAGATCTCCCACCTACAGCTTCCAACCTCATAGTCCGGGAGCCCCGCACTGCCTGGTTCTACCTCCTTCCCCAGATCCACAAGCCTGACCACCCTGGCCGACCCATTGTCTCAGGGTGCTCCTGCCCCAGTGAACTCATTTCTACCTACCATGATACTGTCCTATCCCCCCTAATCCAGGAACTCTCCACATACGTTCGAGACACCACCCACACCACCCACGCCCTCCACCTCCTCCAAGACTTCCGTTTCCCAGCCCCCAACGCCTCATTTTCACCATGGATATCCAATTCCTCTACACCTCCTTCCGCCATGACCAGGGCCTCCAAGCCCTCCATTTCTTCCCCTCCTGATATCCCCAACAGTACCCTTCCACCGACACTCTCATTCGTCTGGCCGAACTGGTCCTCGCCCTTAACAACTTCTCCTTCGAATCCTCCCACTTCCTCCAGACCAAAGGGATAGCCACGGGCACCTGTAGGGGCCCCAGCTATGCCTGTCTCTTTGTTGGCTACGTAGAACAGTCCATCTTCCGTAATTACACTGGCACCACTCCCCACCTCTTCCTCCGCTACATTGATGACTGCATTGGCGCCACCTTGTGCTCCCGCGAGGAAGTTGAACAATTCATCAACTTCACCAACACATTCCACCCTGACCTTAAATTTACCTGGACCATCTCTGACACCTCCCTCCCCTTCCTGGACCTCTCCATCTCCATTAAGGATGACCGACTTGACACCAACATTTTTTACAAACCCACCAACTCCCACAGCTACCTGGATTGCACCTCTTCCCACCCTACCTCCTGCAAAAATGCCATCCCATATTCCCAATTCCTCCGCCTCCGCCATATCTGCTCCCAGAACCAATTCCACCACAAAACACACCAGATAGCCTCCTTCTTTAGAGACCGCAATTTCCCTTCCCACGTGGTTAAAGATGCCCTCCAATGCATCTTGTCCACATCCCGCACCTCCACCCTCAGACCCCAGCCCTCCAACCGTAAGAAGGACAGAACACGCCTGGTGCTCACCTTCCACCCTACCAACCTTCGCATAAACCAAATCATCCGCCGACATTTCCCCCACCTCCAAACGGACCCCACCATCAGGGATGCATTTCCCTCCCCACCCCTTTCCACTTTCCGCGAAGACTGTTCCCTCTGTGACTACCTGGTCAGGTCCACGCTCCCCTACAACCCACCCTCCCATCCTGGCACCCTTCCCCTGCCACAGCAGGAATGGCAAAACCTGCGCCCACACCTCCTCCCTCACCTCCATCGAAGGCCCTAAAGGAGCCTTCCACATTCATCAAAGTTTTACCTGCACATCTACCAATATCATTTATTGTATCCGTCTCTCCTGATGCGGTCTCCTCGACACTGGGGAGACTGGACGCCTCCTAGCAGAGCATTTTAGGGAACATCTCTGGGACACCCGCACCAATCAACCACACCGCCGTGTGGCCCAACGTTTTAACTCTCCCTCCCACCCATCCGAGGACATGGAGGTCCTGGCGGTCCTTCACTGCCAATCCCTCACCACCAGATGCCTGGAGGAAAAATACCTCATCTTCCACCTCGGAACACTTCAACCCTAGGGCATCAAGGTGGACTTCAACAGTTTCCTCATTTCCCCTTCCCCCACCTCACCCCCAGTTCCAAACTTCCAGCTCAGCACTGTTCCCATGACTTGTCCGACCTGCCTATCTTCTTTTCCACCTATCCACTCCACCACCCCGCCTAATCACCTTCATCCCCTCCCCCACTCGGTACTCTATGCTACTTTCTCCCCACCCCCACCCTCCTCTCATTTATCTCTCCACCCATCAGGCTCTCTGCCTGTATTCCTGATGAAGGGCTTTTGCCTGAAATATCGATTTTACTGCTCCTTGGATGCTGCTTTTCCAGCACCATTCAAATCTAGACTCTGGTTTCCAGCATCTGCAGTCATTGTTTTTATATAATTAGCCTATGCCAAGCCAACAGACCCAGGGCGTTTCCAGAGATCCAATACATCACAATTCTTTCCCTCGCATGAAAAGTGAGAATATTAAGAACTTTTTTTTCCCATGAATGCCTAAAGAAGATAAATTGGGGAGGGCCAGGAGAACAGAGACAGGGTCCCCATTTACTTCGATCCCCAAGAACCTCTCTATTACTCCTGCCACAGCACTCCAATATCTGCCTCAGGCAAGACCATAGACAATGACTGAGACTACTGATATCTACTTTATACTTAGGACATAGTGAAGATACTCCCACCTTAAATTTAGTGAGATGCTCTGGGGCCAAATGTGCGGGCCCTGTGAAGAATCTTAACCTACATGGCATGGCTCCTGTTACAGATTGAAATCTCTCGCATTTTCACAAATGTCCTCCCATGTTTCCATTGACATCTCAACCCCTAGCTCTCTCTCCCAGAACCCACAATGTTGCTCAACATCTTCTGAATGATCACTCCCGAATACATGAAAAACAGTACTAACAGAGAGAGTAATCAGCACACTCTCCTCTGTGACATATCGGCAGGAGTAGATCACAAAGCACAGTTCCTTTTTGAATAAAATCCCTGACCTGACAAAAACAAAAAAGTTCACTGCTGGACAAACCATACTTACAGGTTATTTGGTCAAAGGACATCATTTCACCTTCACATAAATCACGCAGACAGGAGATTCCACTAGCTGTCCATTATCCTTGGCTGAAAACCCAGCAAACCAGGTATGGGGTATGCTGCATTGCCCTCCATGCTTTGACAGTATTAATAATTATTGGATTACGACAATATTCAGTAACCTTCTTCAAATTATCTATGAATAACAGGTAAATGAGGGGGCATTTTGCCAGGGGGCACCAATATCTAGCCATATTGACACCGGATCCTCACAAGCCTAGTCATTAACAAAAGATACAAGAGAACTTAGTTGATATCTTTTAATATCGGGAGGTCCACTCCACCCAACCCACGGGGCAACTGTAATTTAGCCAGCTATGAGAGGCCTCCTACAGCACCATATAAAGGAACTAAACCAACCATGAAATCTCCGGTATGTTTGCCTAGGAAAAATTAAGGGGAGCATTCGTATAGTAAAGAGCAAACAGGGAAGGACATACATTTTAATGACAGCTACTCGGCCTAGCCAGGATATTGGAAGAGCCTCCCATCACTGAAGGTCTTGCTTAATCCTGTCAAACAAATGGGCAAAATTGGCCTGAAGTAACTGATGCCAAAGTAAAGAAATCTGCCGTGACCATTTAAAGGGGAACTATGATTCACCATGCACATCAGATATTCTCCTAAAGCCCCACCCAACGGCATGGCCTCCGGTTTTGAGAAATTAATCTTATACCCCCAAATGAATTGATACATTGTATCAAATGGGGTAGTGAGCCTACTGGATTCGACAAAAAGACAAGAACATCATCCTTATGTGATATGATCTTTTGCGATTTTGATCCCACTTCTGGGGCAGCTATATCAGGATTCCTGCCTCTGCCAGCAGCTCAATCATCAATGTTAAAAGTAGTGGTGAGAGGGGACAATCTTTCCAACTGCGCCTACAGATATTAAAATTACTAGACCTCACACCACCGGTGAGAGCCGCCGCCAGAGGATCACTATAGAGGACCCTCACCCACCAAATAAAAACCTCCCCTAAAACAAATCATTCAAGGGTAGAAAAGAAAGTGGCCACTCGATCCAATCAAATGCCTTTTCTGCATCGAAGGAGATCACCAGTCCCTGAACTGACTGCTGCTGACACACTTGAATCATATTCAGTAGCATACTGATATTATTGGAGGATCTACAGCTTTTTTATAAAACCAGTCTGGCCGTCTCTAACAATGGAAGAAAGCAGAGTTTCCACCTTAATGCAAGATGCTTGGACAAGATTTTAAAATCAGCATTTAAATGTGAGATGGGCCTATAGGAGACACATTCCTCTGGGGTCGTCACTTTCTTAAGGATAAGAGAAATATTAGCCGTTCTTCAGGATGGCAGGAGGCAATCGTGGCTGTACAAGTAATTATATATGTCTAACATCTATTTATAAATTAGTTGTAAAACTTGTCAGGAAGACCATCAGGGCCAGGCACCTTCCCACTCTGCATCTACTTCACAGCTTCCTGTATCTTTTGCTCTGTTAAAGGGGCATTGAGGAAAGATGCCTGTTCGGAGGTAACACCTGGAAGATTCAGGTTCTTAAAGAAGGACTCCATCTTAGCCCTCACAATGTTCAGGCTGGTATAGTTCAAAATGAAATTTTCAAAATGCAGCATTGAGCTTTTTAGAATCACAAGTAACCATCACAGCCCCATCCCTAATTGAGGTAATCAATTTGGGGGACATTCTTTCTCCTGGCAAGAAATGCTAGATACCTGCCTGGCTTTGTTTTGCAAAGAAAAGTTCCTTCCTTGCTGTTTGTGTGAGCGTGGAGTTCAAGGTGGACTGAAGAGCTGTAACCCACTGCAGCTTAGCCACTGATGGCCGATCAAAATATATCTTCCCTGTTGTTTTTAGCCGTGCCTCAAGCAGGCATTGCTGCTCCCCCTTCTGTCATTTCTGACTGGCAGAATAAGAAATAATTACCCCCCAGTCATAAGCCTCAGCTGTGTCTCAAAGAATAGATGGGTAACTGGCAGTATCTGAATTGGTGGCTCACAATACCTTAAATTCATTAAAGAAATAGTCAACGAACTTAGTGTCCTTAAGTATAAAGGGATCCATTCACCAGTGTCGAGAGCCTGTAACATTGCCCTGAACCTCAACCTCTAAATGTACGGCAGCATAGTCAGAAATAGTAATTTTTCCAATTGTACACGATGTTACTAAATACAAGGATTACGCAGGAGTTACGAAAAGATCAAACCTAAAATGACACTTGTGCAGATTAGAAAAAAATCATAATGTCTCTCCCCGTGGGATGCAGATGCCTCCAAACATCCATCAATTCCACTTCATCACATAAGTCCACGAGTTGCTCAGATTGTAAGGAAAGTGTTGAGGGGCCTCAAGGCATTCTATCCACCATGGGATCCATAAGGCACTGAAAGCTCCCCCTATAATAATCTGCCGTGCAAGAGCCATCAGTTTGGAGAATGCATTGATCAAAAATTTAAAGGGATGTACCAGGGACAATAACTATTTAAAATACCATCCCCTCCTCCATGTATTGAGGCTTTAAGAATGACAAACTGCCCATACTCATCTTTAATCTGAACAAGCAACTGAAATGGAAGATTCTCCTGAATATGTATGGCCTCTCCCCTACTCCTAGTATTGAAGGAGGAGACATAGACCTGATCAAACCCACCATGCTGCAATTTCAAACGTTCCTTCTCATCAAGGTGAGTCTCCTGCAAAAAGGCAATGTCCACTCTCTCCTTTCTAAGTGAAGAAAACATCTTTTTTCTTTTAACCGGCAAATGGCTCCCTCTAGTGTTCCAGGTACACCATTTGAGGACACAATTAGCCATGACTCTCTATAACAGCTTTTGAAGTCCAAAAAGGAAGAATTTGATTTCTTAATTGCTAAACATAAACAAAAAAAGACTCATGAAGCCTAAAAAAAACATAAGCTCAAACTACTACAACTATAACACTAGTTACTACATGTACAGAAAAAAAACAAAACAACAAACAAAACCTCACTTAGTGAGGGGCTCTATCCCCTGCCCACAGGGGGCACTTAAAGATCCCAAAAACACCTTCATAACTTCTTCCAGCTTGAGCCACATCCCAGTTGAAAGCCAAGAAAGGAAAGAAAATAAAAGTAATATTAACAACAAAATTAAAGGTAGGCACTCTACCCATCTCCAAATATACATTACCACCCATTGATATCAGGAAAAAATATTCAACAACAATTTCTTTCAGAAAAGGAGAGAGACAGAAAAGAAAAAACAGAGACACTCTTGTCCACATCTTTTCAGTCATCCAGTCTATTTTAAAGCATCCAAAAAGTTTTTCACTTTTTCTGAAGAGTCAAATGAGAGCACAGCCCCATCATAAGTGAAACAAAGGATACCTCAAGGAATACTGGATATCAAGATCACTCAGTCTTCTCTTGGCTTCATCAAAGGACTCCCGTTTATGAATCACTGCCGAAGAAAAGTCCTGGAAGAACATTATCCCAGACCCTTTGTGAATTAAGGCCTGTGGATCCTTCCCCTTCATTCTGGAGGCCTCCATACCTTTAACTTTGTCCCTGTAACTGTAGAGTCGCACTAGGACCACGCATGGACACTGGTCCGAACTGGTTCTTTGTACTGTGACTGGATGGGCCCTCTAAGCTTTCACCCAGCCTGACACAACCTCCAAGCCAAGAAATCATGGCAGCCAGCTCTCAAAAGAGCTCACTGGCTGATCACCCTGCGCTCCCTGCGGCAGCCTCACAATGCGGAGATTGTTCCACCTCCCTCTGTTCATGAGGTTGTCGACTTGCTCAAGTAAGGTATGGTCCAGCTTCTTGAGACCTCAAATTTGTTTCCTTGAAGAGTTGATCATGGTCACTGAAGCTGTGATCTTTCATTCAACCTCCTCCATTCAGCGTCAAAGGCCTTCGAACTGCTCCTTGTGTTAGTGGATCAAGGCCGAGATTGGGTCCAATGGAACATCTCCTCGATCGATGACTTGATCATTTCTCATTGTTTCACAAACCCTGCAGTCAGGGCCTGATGGGTGAGCGACTCCGACAGACTAGTGGATGAGGCTGCAGCTGCGGCTGCAGGAGCGTTCGACATCTCCAGTGAGTTCCCCGTGTGTTGGGACTCATTCAAATGTTTACAATTTATCATATTTCTTTAATAGAACAGACTTTGTAAAAATTGGTAAAGGTTCTGTTGCTCTTTAAACACTGATTTTCACAAAAATAACTTAGGTGGGGAGGGTGAAGTTGTTACTTTGCCTGAGTTGAGATACAGAGCTCAACAAAGCAGACCTTTCAAATCGCCACCATCTTGGATTCCCCAGGTTCCTTTTCAAATTGTCCCTTCTCACCTTAAACCTGTGCTCTCTAGTTTTGGACTCCTCTACCCTGGAAAAAAAGACCAGGGCTATTTACTCTATCTGTGCTCTGCATGGTTTTATAAGCTTCTGTAAAGTCACCTTCAGACTCCAAAGCTCCACGAAAAATAGCCCCAGCCTATTCAGCCTCTCCCGACTGCTCAAACCTTCCAACCCTCGTAACATCCTTGTAGATCTTTTCTGAACACTTTCATTTTCACAACATCTTTCTCTCGCTGAGACCAGAATTGAATGTGACTGAGTTTTTTTTTGAAGAATTAATGAATAGGATTGTTGAGGGCGCAGTGGTGGGTTTCATCTATGTGGATTTCAGTAAGGTATTCAACAAGGTTCCTCATGGTAGACTGGGTAACAAGGTTAGATCACATGGAATGCAGGGAGAACTAGCCATTTGGATACAGGACTGGCTTGAAGGTAGAAGACAGAGGGTGGTGGTGGAGTTTACTTTTCAGACTAGAGGCCTTTGACCAGTGGAGTGCCAAAGGATCATTGCTATTTCCATTGCTTTTCATCATATACATATGATTTGAGTGTGAACATTGGTGGTAAAGTTAGTAAGTTTGCAGATGACACCAAAATTGGAGGCATAGTCAACAATGAAGAAGATTGCCTCAGAGTACAATGGGATCTTGATCAGATGAGTCAAGGGACTGAGGAGTGGCAGATGGAATTTAATTTAGATAAATGTGAGGTGCTGCATTTTGTGTTGATGAACAAAGAGACCTTATAGTGCAGATTTGTAGGTCTTTGAAAGTCGTGACGCAGGTAGATAGGATAGTGATGCAGGTGTTTGGTATACTTTGCTGTAATGGTCAGAGCATTGCGTACAGGAGTTGGAGGTCATGTTGCAGCTGCACCGGATATTAGGCCACTTTTGGAATACTGTGTGCAGTTCTGGTCTCCTTCCTGTAAGAAGGATGTTGTGAAACATGAAAGGATTCACAGAAGACTTAAAAGGATGTTGCCAGTGTCAGAGCTTTTGAGCTAGAGAGAGAGACTGAATAGGCTGGGTTTGTTTTCCCTGTTCCCTCCCTGGAGACTGGGGGTGGGAGTGGATGGGGAGGATCTCAAACAGGTTTTTAAAATCATGAGGTGCATGGATGGGATAAATAGACAAGGTCTTTTCACAAGGGTGGGAGAATCCAGAACAAGAGAGCATAGGTTTAGGGGAAAGCTTTGAAAGGGACTTAAGAGTCAACTTTTTCATGCAGAGGGTGGAGTGTGTATGGAATGAGCTGCCAGAGGATGTGTTGGAGGCTGTACAATTACAGCATTTAAAAGGCATCTAGAAGGGTATATGAATATGAAGGGTGAAGAGAGAGATATGTCAAATGCTGACATTTGGGACTAGATTAATTTAGGATACCTGGTCGGCGTGGGCAAGTCTGTTTCTGTGTTGTACATCTTCATGACTCTTTGACTGCATAACATCTCATTTTCAGACGAGGCACTTAAGAGCCTTCCAGACTTAATATTGGGTTCAACGCCTTTAAATTGTGAACTGTTTCTTTCCTTTCATTTAGCTTTTCCCCTCCCCCATGCCACTTACTGACCTTTCAAGTCTGGCAGGAGACACACCATTGCACTGCCTTTCTCACATTCCAATCACTTGCTGTAAACCACTAACAGTTTTTCTCCATCAGGAACCTCCACCCCACTATCCCACCATCCCCACTCCCAAACTGTAGCATAAATGCTGTCCCTCAACACTTCACTTCAGCTCTGATGAAGAGCTATCAAGACTTGAATCGTTAGCTTATTGTTTCTCCTTGGATGCTGTATGACTCACTGTGATCTCCAGCATGTGTTGCTTTCAGTGTCCAGTCTCCTAGTTCAGTCAGAGCACTCCACGCTACCCCCACCCCCATCTTTCCTCTCCAGAGACACTTGGACAACTCCCAGACTCCTCCCGGTCTTCAACCCCACCTTCACCTGCAGTAATCGCTCCTTGATGTGAATCCCTCTGATCTTAGGATACATCCCCAGAGATCAAATCTCTCCAGGGAGTCAGGCAGAGGCTGCTCTGTGTCTCCGAATCTCACACCGCTCCGATCCTCAGACAGGATGATTCACTGCATTCTTATCCAGAGTCAGAGAGGCTGGAGTTATGGGAGAGATCAAATAATACCACCAGAGAGAGGGGCAGAGTAGAGTGGGAAAGGTTTGTGGGCAGCAGAAGTTCTGAGAGTGATGGAGAGTGAGAACAGGTGAGCAATGGATAGGAGATGGGAATGGAGGGGAAAATGAGGTGACCAGGAGGAGGGAAGTTGAAAGGTAAAGGGTTGAAGAGAGAGAGAGAGAGAGAAGGTAGTGACTGAGGATAGTGGAGGATTAATGGACAGGTAGATCAGGGGAGGAAAGAATGAGGTGCATGACCTCATTTCGAGGGAAGTTGGTGGGGAAGGGATGAGTGAAGGGACAGCCGATGGAGAGGATAGTGAGGGGGTAAGAGTGGGAGGAAGAGAAGTGAAGGGTTGGTGAACTAGTCAATGTGGATGGAGCAGGGGAAGGAAAGAATGTAATGAGGGGGAAAGTGACAGAGAGAGGGAAAGCAACAGAGAGAGAGTGAAGAAAGTGTGGGTGTGTGTGCATGAGGGGCCAATTGAAGAGAACAAGAGGTGAGTGAGGCAGAGGGGAAGGGATGTCACTGGAAAGGGATGGGTTGTGGGAAAGGATAGGTTGTGGAAAGAGTCGGGGTTAAATGGGAGATGGGAACGGCAGTTCAGGCTCCACAGAAGTTGTGTAGGAATGGGATGGAATGGGAGTGTGGATAGGGGAGGGGGTGAGGGTGTGAAGGAAGTGGATGGGAAGATTGATGCGAATGAAGAGGAAGAGGGGCAGGAAACTGGGAGGGACAGTAGTGAAGTGAGTCAGGTAATGGATGACTGTGGAGCCAGAGAATGAGTAGAAGCAATCGGAGTGGCCAGAGGACAAGGCGAGGGTGAGTAAGACGACAGGAGATGGTGGGAGAGCGAAAATGCTGAGTGGTGTGTGGGAGGGAGAGTGAGGAAGTGGTGGCAGATTGCAGGGGAAGGGGGAAGATAATGGAGTAGATTGAGGGTGTGTGGAATGTGAAGAATAGAGGAAAGGGAAGGATAGGCATGAGGTGGGCACAGGGGAGTGATGTGTAAGGAGTGGGAGAAGGGGCGTAGGATGTGAGGAGTGGGAAAAGAAGACAGGGAGGAGAGGCTGGGAGATAGTAGAAAGTGGGGATGGGAGAGTGATGGTAAGTGGGAGGGAAATTATTGTAAGGGCAGGAAATCAATGTTGGGGAGAAGAGTGCGAGGGAGAGGAGGGCAAGGGCAGAGGAGAATGAGCAGAGGGAGTGGGGAGGGGGAAAGTTGCCCAGTATCATGTTGGCCCCAAACAGCTCTCAGATATGGATCAAACACGCTCATCACCATGAAATCCATCACAGATTCTATAGCAACCAGAGAGAGAGAAAGAATCCGATCCATCTATCTTCACACCATTACTTTTGTTTCATTCATAATAATATAAACAGAAAGGCAGGCCAACAGAGAGAGTCTCAGAGAGTGAAACAAATAGACAGAGAGGGAGAGACACAGAAACACAGAGAAAATGACAGGGACAGCCAGATGTTCGAAAACTCGGGAAGTGATTTGCATTTCTCTCAATACCAACCTGTGACAGTGGAGTAACCTCAAAGTACAAGCTCTCCACTTGTGCTGAGCTCCCTCAGTACAGTGCAGTCTCTCACAGCATGGAGTCTCTGACAATGTAAAGTTCCCTCAGTTCTCATCTTCCAACAATAGGGCACTTCCTCTGTATGTAATTGCCTGGATGAGGGCAGCCTCAGGAACATTTAAGAAGTTTGACATTATCCAGGAAAAGCAGCCTACTGGATAATCCCCCTGTCCACCACGTTTAACATTCACTGTCTTCAAAAGCACATTACTGAGAATGTGTATCTTCTCCAAGATGTGATGCAGCAACTTACCAAAGCAAATTTGCTACCACCTTCCAAATCTTAAACCCGGAGAAACTTAGGAGGATCAGGTCTGCGGGTATACTACAACCATCAAGTTCCCACCCAAGATACTCATTATCCTGATTCGGAAATATATCACAGTTTGTTCAGTCTGAAAAAAAAGCTTGAGAAACAAGTGGTGGTCTGGCCAACAAAGCCCAAATTCCTCAAGGAGTAAAAATACCTCAGTTATATAACTCAGTGTTTGTTGAGCTGCTTATTCCACCAGAGAAAGGATGAAATCCAAACAATTTTTTGAATGCACGTTTGTTCTTCTACTGTACACGGTACTGGTCTCTGTCCTTCTGGAGGTTTCTAATGGTGTGGACACAAAGTGTGAGCTCCTGTAAAGTGAAACCCATTCCTGCAACGGGAATAAAGGGATCATTACGGTCCTGGATCAGCCACATTCTGGTCCACTTATGATTTCTTGCCCTTGGAACCTACACTTCCCTTCACCCGGGGTGTATGAGCTTTCATCCTTCCACACCCCGGCCCTCTCAGTCTCCGAGCCGGGACAGTTCAGTTCCAGGACTGACTCCCATCCATCTCTTAAATTGAGTGCAAGATACAGGAGCTTCCCACTGGGAAAGAGGGTGGGATCAGGGCAAATTACACCAGAAATGACAGAAGCTGAAATCAACCACTAGTTAACTGATTGAAATCCATTACAAAATTCAGCAAAGGTGATAAAATGGAGAATTGCTCTGAGCTTTTCATTTCATTTCTGATTTCAGCTCTACTTCTCCAATCAGCAATGGTTAGATTTCATAGATTCCCCATCACATGGAAGCAGGCCACTCAACCCAACGAGTCCACACCAAGCCACCGAAGAGCATCCCATTCAATGCTATCCCCACTACCCTACCACAGCATTTCCCATGGCTCATCCATCCAGCCTGCACATCTATGGACACTGGGGACAATTTAGCATGGCCAATGGACTTGACCTGGACATCATTTGGACTGTGGAAGGTAACCATAGGAAGCAGAGGTAACCCACACCGACATGTGAGAATGACCAACCTCCACACAGACAATCACCAGAGGCCGAAATAAAACCTGGGTGTTATAAGGTAGAAGTGCTAATGTCAACCTCAAACTGTTGAGGGCTGGAAATAGACCAGGAGAACCTTTATCCGAGCCCCTCAATCAGTTCTTCTCCAAGTCTCCATGTGTTAGCTCATATTTATCATCACTTTCACTATCTGACACACAGTGTATTGATTGCACAGAGTGAAGACATGACAGGTTTTGAGAAGATTTATAGCTCAGGTTGACATTCTGGATGTAAGTGTTCTCACTGAGCTGGGAAGGTTCATTTTCAGATGTTTTGTCACCATACTCGGTAACATCATCGGTGAGCCTCCGGTGAAGTGCTGGTGTTATGTCCTGCTTTCTATTTATGTGTTTCAAAGGGATTGCTCTTTAAATCTGAGATGAGGAGGATTTATTTCAGTCAGAGGGTGGTGAATCTGTGGAAGTCATCACCGCAGAACACTGTGGAGGCCAAGTCTCTCCGTATGTTGAAGACAGAGATTGATAGATTTGTGATTAGTAAGGGGATCAAGGGTTACAGGTAGAAGGCAGGAGAATCAGGTTGAGAAACATATCATACATGATCAAACGGCAGAGCAGACCAAATGATCCGAATGGTCCAATTCTGCTCCTATATCTTATATGGTTCAGGGCATGTGCTGACGGAAAGACACAGATTTGTTTTCTTCCTGATTTCCAATCCTGAACAGCAGTCCTGTCAGTTACAGCACTTCATGGGCATATCCAAATGTTACTTAAATGTGGAGAAGCATTTCTCCCTCTTGCACCACTTCATGCCGTGAGTTCAAGGTTCCTCCCCCATGGGTTTCCTGCACAGTATGTTCGGATAAATGTACCTCCCTCAGGAAGTCAGCCAGTAGCTCCCTCACTCCAGAGATTTGAGGGCAAATTCCATGCTAACATCTGCCCTTCAATACAGAAAATAAAAACTTACATTGATTTCGCAGCTTTCATGAGGTCAGGATGCCTCAAAATTAGTCATAAAGATTTATAGCTCAGGAAAAGGCCCTTCAGCATGGTGGCACAGTGTTTAGCTACTACTGCTTCATAGCACTAGGGTCTGAGGTTCAATTCTAGAGTCAGCAATTGTCTACATGGAGTGTTCTGGTTTTCTCCCACAATCACAAAGATGTGCAGGTCAGATGAATTGGAAGGCTGGCTAGTTTGTATGTAATCTGATCTCATCCATGGCTGTCAAAAACAAATACCTCCTTATTGTAATCCCATTTTCCAGCATTTAGCTCATAGCCTGTATCCCTCGGCATTGCAAGGATGCACAAAAAGGTCCTTAAATGTTCTGAGGATTTCTGCCTCCACCATACTGACAGGCATTTAGTTCCACATTCCCACCACCCTCTAAATGACAATGTTTTCACTGATAACTCATTTAAAATTCTGCTTGCCTTAAATCCCCCCATCATTGATCTCTCCACCCAAGGAACAAGTTCTTTCCTGTCTACTCTATCTATGCTCCTCAAATTTTATACATCTCAGTCACATTCTCCCTCAGTCACCTCTGCTCCAAGGAAAACACCGCTAATATCCCTGAAACTCCCTAGCCCAGACAACATCCAGGTAAATATCCTCTGCACCCTCTCCAGTTAAAATGCCTCTCTCTTATTATGTGGATTCTAGAACTGCACACAATGGTCTAGCCGTTCCAGCATAACCCCCATAGTCTTAAACAAGATTCCTCTGAACCTTTGTGCTTCCCAGGATCCTACAATGCATAATGTATTCGCTTGCAATGTTTATCCTGCCAAAATGCATCACGTCATATTTATCTAAATTTAATTCAATTTGCTGCTGATCATTCCATCTGTACATCCGCATGTACTCTAAGGTTATCCTCTTCATTGTTTACCATCTACCAATTTTTGTATTTTCTGCAATTTTACTTCTCAACCCTTCTTCATTTAAGTCTAAATCATTTATATAAACCACAAACAGCCAGCGTCCTTACACTGACTCCTATAGAACCTGACTGGACACACACTTCCAGTCAGAAAAACACTCCTCAACCATCATCTTCTGCTTCCTGCCACTCAGCCAACTGTTGATTAAATTAGTCGAATTTCTTTTGATTCCATGGGCTCTTATTTTTCGCTCTCAGTCTCCCATGTGGGTCCTTATGAAAAGCCTTGCTGAAATCTCAGTCGATTACCTCAAAAGCATTGTCCTCATTGAGACAGCTGATCATCAGTTTGGAAAATTCAATCAAGGTGATCAGATATGACCTCCACTTAACAAAGCCATGCTGACTGTTCTTGATTAATGCCTGCCTCTCCATGTGCAGATTAAATCTGTCTCTCAGAACTGCTTCCAGTCATTTCCCCACCACTGAGGTTAAACTGACCTCGTAGCCAATAAAGTGCCTTTGCAAAGGTGGGATAAGAATGTTACAACGCAGCGAACACTAAACCCAGGTAATGAAATGGCACTCCTGCTCTGACCCCATCAACTAGTTCAAACACTGAAACATGGCATCTTGCCCCACGACCTTTATCTTTGAAAAAAGACTGACCTTCAAAAACTTGGAGTTCTGAGGACCCATCAAATCAGATTTCTCTCCATAGATGCTGCTGAGCTTTTCCAGCAATTTCTGTTTTTATTTGCAAAACTTTGTACTCTTCCTCACAACAGGCTGTGGAGGCAACCAGTTACATCGTAACGACTTACATTTATGTCGTACCTTTAAGATTATTGCTTTGCAGAAGGAATATATATTTCCATTTACCACTGATGCTCATCGGACAGTGATCAGAGTTTGGGAAAAAGAGGAAGGTTCAGGAAGCGTCTTGACATAGGAGAGACGCAGAGATTCAAAAAGAAAGACTTGCATTTGTTAAGCACCTTACAGGACCACTCACTGTGTCAAAGTGCTTTGCTGCCAATTAAGTACTTTTGGAGTGTAGTCAATGTTGTGTTATAATCATTGCAGCCAATTTACACACAACAAGCTCTCTCAAACTGTGATGAGATGATAACAAGATCATCTGATTTTTGTGACCATCTATTTCAGTGTCAACTGCAAGCCTACTAAACATGCATCCTATATTCAAATCCAAATGATTTATATTACTAATAAAACAAAGCAGTGAACCCAACACTTATCCTTGCAGCTCACTGCTGGTCACAGGCATTCCAAAAGCTACCTTCCATCCCCACACTCTATCTCCTACCTTCTAGCTAATTTTAAATCCAAATGGCTAGTTCTTCCTGTATTTTATGTGATCTAATCTTGTTCACCTGTCTATCATGTGGAACATTGTTGAACGCCTTACTGAAGTCCATATAGACAATGCCCACCACTCTGCCTTCATCAAACATCTTCACCGATTCTTCAAGAAAACTCACTCAAGTTTGTGAGACATGATGTCCCATGCACAAAGCAAAGTTGACTATCCCTAATCCATCCTTCACTTTCCAAAAACACGGAAATCAAATCCTTCAGAATCCAATCACATCTACATGCCAGCCACTAATGTAGGCTCATCATTCTACAGGCCTCTGACATTTACTCACCACCTTTCTTAAATAATGGCATCACATGAGCCAACCTCCAGTCTTCTCTGCCTCACACATGGTTAATGATGATACAAATATCTCAGGAAAGGGCACAGCAAGCACTTCCCTCGCTTCCTAGAAAGTACAGCTGATCTGGTCCTGGGAATTTATTCACCTTTATGCATTCAAATGGTCATCCCTTCATCACACAATCCAAAAATATGCCAGTTATGTGGATTGGCCATGGGGAATGCAGGGTTACAAGAAGATGTCAGTGAGAAGGTCTGGGTGGGATGTTTTTTTTTTGGAGCATCAGTGTGGATTCTGATTGAATTAAATTTGCTGGACTCAAGACAGGAAGAGATAAGATGTGTAGGGCAGGAGCAGCCAGAAACAATAGGTCTGCACGGGCAATCTTGTTTGTGGATTTTGGGAAGGAGATAGAAGCAAGTTGTTCAGGATTTGGAGCCTATCATCTTGGAGGCAGTGGGGGAGAGATCACCAGATGTAATGAGGTTGGTGACCGGACATTAACCGCCTCAACCTGCCTACCCCCCTCCCCCACTCTAACCTCTCGCCCTCACAACACGCAGCCCTCCAATCCCTCTGCTCCAATCCCAACCTCACCATAAAGCCAGCGGATAAAGGGAGCGCAGTGGTAGTCTGGCGCACTGACCTCTGCACCGCTGAAGCCAAGCGCCAACTCGAGGACACCTCTTCCTACTGCCCACTCAACCATGACCCCACCCCCATCACCAAACTATCATCTCCCAGACCATACAGAACCTCATCACCTCAGGAGATCTCCCACCCACAGCTTCCAACCTCATAGTCCGGGAACCCCGCACTGCCGGTTCTACCTCCTTCCCAAGATCCACAAGACTGACCACCCTGGCCGACCCATTGTCTCAGCATGCTCCTTCCCCACTGAACTCATCTCTACCTACCTCGACACTGTCCTATTCCCCCCTAGTCCAGGAACTCCCCACATATGTTCGAGACACCACCCACGCCCTCCACCTCCTCCAAGACTTCCGTTTCCCTGGCCCCCAATGCCTCATCTTCACCATGGATATCCAATCCCTCTACACCTCCATCCGCCATGACCAGGGCCTCCAAGCCCTCCATTTTATCCTCTCCAGACGTCCCCAACAATACCCTTCCACCGACACTCCCATTCGTTTGGCCGAACTGGTCCTCACCCTTAACAATTTCTCCTTTGAATCCTCCCACTTCCTCCAGACCAAAGGGGTAGCCATGGGCACATGTATGGGTCCCAGCTATGCCTGTCTCTTTGTTGGCTACGTAGAACAGTCCATCTTCCGTAATTACACCGGCACCACTCCCCACATCTTCCTCCACTACATTGATGACTGCATTGGCGCCACCTCGTGCTCCCGCGAGGAGGTTGAGCAATTCATCACCTTCACCAACACATTCCACCCTGACCTTAAATTTACCTGGACCATCTCTGACACCTCCCTCCCCTTCCTGGACTTCTCCATCTCCATTAATGACCACTGACTTGACACTGACATTTTTTACAAACCCACCGACTCCCACAGCTACCTGGATTACACCTCGTCCCACCCTATCTCTTGCAAAAATGCTATCCCGTATTCCCAATTCCTCCGCCTCCGCCATATCTGCTCCCAGGAAGACCAGTTCCACCATAGAACACATCAGATGGCCTCCTTCTTTAGAGACCACAATTTCCCTTCCCACTTCAACACATGCCCTCCAACGCATCTTGTCCACATCCTGCACCTCCGCCCTCAGACCCCATCCCTCCAACCGTAACAAGGACAGAACGCCTCTGGTGCTCACCTTCCACTCTACAAACCATCGCACAAACCAAATCATCCGCTGACATTTCCGCCACCTCCAAAAAGACCCCACCACCAGTGATATATTTCCCTCCCCACCCCTTTCCGCCTTCTGCAAAGACCATTCCCTCCGTGACTACCTGGTCAGGTCCACGCCCCCCCTACGACCCACCCGCCCATCCTGGCACTTTCCCCTGCCACTGCAGGAACTGTAAACCTGTGCCCACACCTCCTCCCTCACCTCTATCCAAGGCCCTAAAGGAACCTTCCACATCCATCAAAGTTTCACCTGCACATCCACTAATATCATTTATTTTGTCCGTTGTTCCCGATGCCGTCTCCTCTACATTGGGGAGACTGGGTGCCTCCTAGCAGAGTGCTTTAGGGAACATCTCCGAGACACCTGCACCAATCAACCACACTGCCCTGTGGCCCAACATTTCAACTCCCCCTCCCACTCTGCCGAGGACATGGAGGTCCTGGGCCTCCTTCACCACCGCTCCCTCACCACCAGACGCCTGGAGGAAGAACGCCTCATCTTCCACCTCGGAACACTTCAACCCCAGGGCATCAATGTGGACCTCAACAGTTTCCTCATTTCCCCTTCCCCCACCTCATCCTAGTTTCAAACTTCCAGCTCAGCACTGTCCCCATGACTTGCCCGGACTTGTCCGACCTGCCGAGCTCCTTTTCCACCTATCCACTCCACCCTCTCCTCCTTGACCTATCACCTTCATCTCCTCCCCCACTCACCCATTGTACTCTATGCTACTCTCTCCCCATTCCACACTCCCCTAGCTTATCTCTCCATGCTTCAGGCTCACTGCCTTTATTCCTGATGAAGGGCTTTCGCCCGAAACGTCGATTTCGCTGCTCGTTGGATGCTGCCTGAACTGCTGTGCTCTTCCAGCACCACTGATCTAGAATCTGGTTTCCAGCATCTGCAGTCATTGTTTTTACCTCGTTGATACAATGGCCTGATGTTCCATGGTGAGGTCATAGCCGAGAGGGAGATAGCAGGTGATATCGGAGAGCTGGCGATCAGTTTCTGTGATGTAGAGGCCAGTCTGCCAGACAACAACAGCACCATCCTGATCAGCAGATTTGATTATAAAGTCAGTGTTGGATCTGAGAGCATGGAGTGCAGTCTGTGCAGTGGGAGATAAGTTGGAATGGGTAAGAGTGAGGGGGTAGAGGATTTGAGGTGACCAATGCCCTTTTGACAGTTCTGATGAACAGGTAGGGTGCAGGTATAAGGTCAGAAGGAGGAGTCCAGGAGAATGCACAGGGTTGAAGCTGGGCGAAGAGATCTGCAGGATGGGGAGAAGCCACTTGTCCAAAGGAAAATGAGCATGGAAGTGAAGACAACAGAAGAAGATTTCAATGTCATGTCGTGCCTGAAATTCATTAAGGTGGGGCACTCAGAGGGATACAACTGGGAGCTTTGCTCAGTACAGAACATTCAGCATTGGAGAGCAGAAGGTCAGGAGGAATGGTGAATACATGACAGAAGGTGGGGGTGGGGGAGGGAATAGAGTCAGAGGGAAGGGGAGGGGATGAGGGTTACAGAGAACAGTGGATAACTCTGAGTTGTCGCATCTTGTGTGCCTTGATGCCCATCAAGAAAATTTTGCAAATCTTGTTGGAATGTGGAATGGTCCGGGGGATTAAGTGAAGCTGCGGAGTGGTGCAGTTCTGAGCCAGTATGATGCAATACTGTTGAAGAGAGAGAGAGAGAGAGAGAGGTAGAGAGTGTGCATGTGATGCCGCATTTCACTGAGTGTGGATCTGAGGATGCGAAGTGGGCAGCTGTCTGTGGGATGTTGAATATCACTGGGTTACTGTGACCCTGGGTGGATTCAAAACGCGAGGGATGAAAGTTGAGTTGGAATCCACATGAGTCTGAGCTGGGGGTAGTCGCTGAGCAATGTGATGTGGCTGTGGAAATGAGTTTCACCAAATACCTGTTCAAGCACCAGAAGGAGCAATGATGTTAATGTTGGCCTTAAAAACGGTTCACTTTACCAAACTATTTCCCTTGGTGTGAACCAGGCTCGGATTCTTGCAGACATGATCAAATCCACATTTTCAAAATTGTCCTTGTTCAATCTCCTTATTTGAGTATGTGTTTCATGACCATCACTGAGAAACATTAACTAGAAACAGCTAAATTAATATCTATATTTTTTCTGAAAATATTATAATTCTGTGTTAACGTGTAGAGGGTGATAAATGCTGGAATATTCAGTTTCGTCTGAATTACCTCAGGAACCAATAATATTGATGCCAGGGCATTGTTTTCACAAGGATTGGAGTGCAGTAATCGAGGGGAATGTATGGCTGGAGAACGCGGGGATTGAGCTGGTTCACTTTCTGTCTCAGTATCAAAATACTAACTGAGTATCAAGACACTTACAGTCCAATGCTTTCCTGGTTTTCCCATCATTCTGGTGAAATTTGCAGTGGGATTCACCCTGCTGAACCAAAATAGGTGACTTTGAGTTTCTCTACTTGTTCGCTTTATCTTGTCAGAGAATTTGAAGGACCGATAACCTCAGAAAATTGTTCATGATATCCATAAGTGTGAGTTCCGATACCAATCCCATTACAGTACACGGTGTTTGCTGGTAACTCCTGCATCTCCCCACTCACCTAACCGCTCCACCCTTCCCACTGACCAATCACAACAACCCCCCCACCTGTATCCACCTATCACCATCCCACCTACCCTTTCCCCCAGCCCCATCCCCTCCCTCTATTTCCATCTGGGCTCCTTCCCCCTCCCCAGACCTGAGGAAGGGTTTCGGCCCGAAACAGTGACTTTCCTGCTCCTTGGATGCTGTCTGACCTGCAGCACTTTTCCAGCTCCACATCTATTGATTCTGGCTTCCAGTATCTGCTGTCCTTCTTGTCTCCTGCGGTTGTTTGTTGTTAAAAAAAAAAGCATATAAGGGCAAACAATTTAGACTTTATTTTAAAAATATACACTATCATAAAAATATCTTTGTGTATGTATAGTCATAAATGCCGTTCGGTTCTGTACAGTTGCATTTGAGGGAACAAGCAAATATTAGAGTTCCACTCTATCAAACAAACAAAACAAGGGCAGCTCTTACACGGACAAGGCGATATTTACATCTATTTGAGGCACCGAGAGGGCAAACAACTTTGACTGCAATTGTGAGAGCACACCAGGTGGCGGATAGACCTGTCTCAGAGGGAGTGCAACAAAGATTCAACTTGGATGTGAACGGGGGGAGGTAACCAAGGACATTGTGGATAGCAGGCCTGGACAGAGAAAGAGAGAGAGAATGAATAAGTTCTCATAAGATCTAAAAGGTGGTCAGCATGGGTGAGCTGTATGAATGCAATCCAACTAATGTGATAACAGGCCATGGAGTAAGGTAGAGAGAGAAAGCAAATACTGGATTAGTGGTGCTGGAAGAGCACAGCAGTTCAGGCAGCATCCAACGAGCAGGGAAATCGACGTTTCGGGCAAAAGCCCTTCATCAGGAATAAAGGCAGTGAGCCTGAAGCGTGGAGAGATAAGCTAGAGGAGGGTGGGTGTGGGGAGAAAGGAGCATAGAGTACAATGGGTGAGTGGTGGAGGAGATGAAGGTGATAGGTCAAGGAGGAGAGGGTGGAGTGGATAGAAAGCAACCCGTCTCACAACGAGACATGGCGTGGGGTGGGGAAAAACGGGGAATGATGGGATTAGGCTTTAAAATTACTGAAATCGATATTGAGGTCGAGAAGCTGCAGGGTTCTGAAATGGAAATTGAGATGCTGGTTTTCGACCTTGCGCTGAGGTTGGCTGGAAAATTGCAGTGAACCCGAGACAGAAATCTTGGCCAGGATACACGGTGGTGTGTTGAAGTGGCTGGCAACTGGAAGTTCAAGGTCACTTGTTACAGACACAGAACGTAGGTGTTCTGCAAAGCAGTCACCCAGATTGTGTATCGTCCCTTCACAACCACCTGGTCAAGGAGCAGCGCTCCGAAAGCTAGTGCTTCCAAATAAACCTGTTGGATTATAACCTGGTGTTTTGTGATTTTTAACTCTGTACACCCCAGTCCAACACCGGCATCTCCAAATCATGTCGAGGAGACCACACCGTGAACAGCAAATACAGCGACAATAGTTTTCACGATTTGGAGATGCCGGTGTTGGCCTGGGGTGTACAAAGTTAAAAATCACACACCACCCCAGGTTATCGTCCAACAGGTTTAATTGGAAGCACACCAGCTTTCGGAGCGTCGCTCCTTCATCAGGTGGTAGTTTTCACAGTTGTCGATAATGAGATCAATTGATGATTCCGTCAATGTCACTTTGTAACTTGATGCGTCTATCGACACTGTTTACAATGTGGTAAAAACAATGACTGCAGATGCTGGAAACCAGATTCTGGATTAGTGGTGCTGGAAGAGCACAGCAGTTCAGGCAGCATCCTGATGAAGGGCTTTTGTCCGAATCGTCGATTTCGAAGCTCCTTGGATGCTGCCTGAACTGCTGTGCTCTTCCAGCACCACTAATCCAGAAACTGTTTACAATGTCATCTACTGTTGTACCATTGGGAAAGTTGGATTTGTGGCTTTCTGTCCCGGCACCTAAGTAATGAATCAGTCGAGTGACGGAAACATTGTTAACACGGAAGGACTGCTCCTAACTCGCAGAGAGATTGATGACAGTCCTAAGTGGAATTGAGCTGTAAATAAATGTACCGGATAATCTGAGCATTGGGTTAAGAACAGAAAGGAAAGCAAAGTTGAGGACGTTATAAAATCAGAAACTGATCACAAAAGAGACTAATACAAATAATGTCTCCTGTCGCTCAGCCAATTTCCCAACCAGGACAAGCATTTGCCTTCAATGTGACGTGCTCCCCATAGTCGCTGCTTAAAATCCAGTACCTTCCCCAAGGGAACAGCTCCCTTTGGCTGTGGGTTTCCACATTCGCACCACCCTCTGGAATGAAATCTCTCCGAATATCGGAATGAAAACACCATTCTAAGGCCTTTTGCTTTCGGTTGATTTTCTTTCTTTCTGAGCGAGGGTCGGTGGGAAGGAGCCATTGAACACAGCGGCCTGTCTCATTGAGGTATCTGGGAGGTTGCAGCATCGACAGAAAATCCACTGGCTCATCTCTCCAGACTTCCTGTGGAAAGGAACATTCCAGAAACAGGTGGGAAACTGCCTGGGCTCCAGTGGGAGGTGTCAGTTGTGGTGCAGTAGGAGCGCTCTTCCCTCTGAGTCAGGTCAGGGGTATCGAGGCCTGGACAATAATCCAGACGGAGCCTGCGGGACTGAGAGGGGACAAGGCAGCTGCCCTGCTCACTGGGTTCACTGCTGGGCTTGATCGTTTTTCTCTCTGTACATCACACCGGCGAGTACATTTCAGAAAGGCTGGATGGTCTTCAACGTGCTTGGATAAATCTTATTTTTGTGAAGGACGCTATATAAATGCAAGAGTCTCAGATCAAACCCTGGATAGACTGCGTCCGTATCTGTCATCTCAATATCTGACGGACATGTATAATAATTTGTCTCCGAGTTTGAGTGCATGCAATCACTCACACAATTCAGGTTACAGATCCGGATCTCACACCGGGTTTCACCAGAGGGTTTGGAACCGGCAGTGAGTTCAGTCTGCAGCAAAGTGTCAGGAAAACTCCCTCACCGCCCATCGCCGCCTCATATCTCTCTCTGTCCCACCCCATTACTAACACACCATGGACTTTCACCCTCCCGGCCAGAGTTCAACTTCTCCTCCTACTCCTCCGCATTCTAACTCCGTTTCTCCTTCAACATATTAACGTTTATTTCCCTCCCTTCAAAATATCTACAGCATAAAGCTATTTTACAATTATTCTCCCGAGTATTGCAGTGAAATTAATCAGCAAATGTTTAAACTGATTGTGTTCACCAATATCCTTGCATCATGCTTCCTGTAAAGGCCCCAATCCATTCTCCCAGTTCCTTCATCTCCATCATGTTTGTTCCAATGGTGTCAGCTTAAACAAGGGAGCCTTCAAAATGTTTACCTTCTTCCTCAACCAAGGATTCCCCATCACCTTTATTGACAGGGCGCTCAGCTGGGTCTAAACCATCTCCTGCATTTCAGCCCTCACCCTGTCTCTTCCCTCCTGCAACAGCGATAGGGTTCCCCTTGTCCTTACCTATCATCCCAACAGCATCCACAACCAGAAGATGATCATCCACCACATCCACCATCTCCAGTGAGATGCCACCAGCAGACACCATACAGCACCCCTCCCTTGTCGGCCTTCATCAGGAACTGTTCCCTTTGGGACACCATGGTTACTGCCAACGCAGCCCTCCCCCACCCCTTCCCACCCACAGTCTCACAGCAGTCTCACCTGTTGTAACATCTGAATGTTAACCTCCTCCCTCCTCAGTAAGCAAGGGCCCCAACGTACCTTGCAGGTGAAGCAGCAGTTTATTTGCACTCCACACAATCTTGTCTGCTGCATTCCCTGTTCACAACATGGTCTCCTCTACATCAGAAAAACAAAGCATAGACTGTGTGATCACTTTAGAGAACACTTGTGTTGTGTTTTTTTTCTGCAAAAATAACACTGAGCTTCCAGTTGCCTGCCTCTTTAACCCACCAACCTATTCACTCGCCAACATCTCTGTCTCAGGCTTGCTGCAGTGTTCCAGCAAAGTTCAGCGCAGTCTGGATGAACAGCACCTCGTTTTCACCTGGGGACCCACCAGCCTTCTGAACTCAATATCGAAGTCAATAACTTTTAGGCTTGAGCTCTCCCAGGTCCTTGCCCCAACCCATCACAGACTTGAAGACAGTAAGGACTGGAGGTGCTGGATATCAGAATTGATGAAATGTAAAGCTGGAAAAGCACAGAAGGTCATTCGGTATCAGAGGAGCAGGAAAGCAAACACTGACCTGTTTTAGATTTCCAAAGCCTTTCCATGTTTAGAAATTAGTCGACATCTCTATTCTCCCAACAAAAGCGCATAATCTCACACTTTCCCACACTGTGACGTGGAGGACTAGGATGAACAACAATCGAGGTTTGTTAAATATATCAATTTTCTTATGTGACACTGTAATTGGTTCCTCTAAACTCTGTGTCTTATGGTCCTACTCCACAACCACCTGAAGAATGGGGTGTAAGGGTGGTGTCGGGTCTAACAGCAGCACAGAGGCAGCGTCAGGAGCCAGGGAATGGGCTGTAACTGGAGCGAGCGATGTCCGGACCCGTGTTCTGAGCCCATATCCAATGTAGTGCCTTCTTCCAGAGCAGGGAGCCGGCCTCCAGTTGCCAGCGTCCAGCCTGTTTCTTACGAGGAGGTGAGCAACCAGCAGACCCAGAGACCTGACTCCCAGGCGACTGCCTGTAGGCTGCAAGCGGTTCAGAGACAATTCTGTCGTGCGGCAATCCAAGAGGAGGACAGCTATGGACAGGACAACAAGAATGAGGAACACCTGTTCTTTGGCGCTTTCTTCTCAGTGTTGCACCTTGTCCAGGGCTACCATGGTACCCTTCAGCACTGGAGGAACGACCTGCAGTGGGCACACTGAAAGGGCACCACTTCCTCCAGTAGCATCACATCTGGCGCAAGGATGGCATCGGCTACCTTAAGAGGCTGAGGCTTGTGCAGGAGGAACCCTTCACCCTCGCCAATCAGAGCAAGTTGGTGCCTTCAGCGAAGGGAGTGGTGAAGCAGAGGAAGGGGTATTGTCGTGCCAAGACTCACAGCAAATCCAATCAGACACACCAGAGGGTTCTGTAGGCCTGGGCTGAGGTAGTGGAAGCCCTTGTGTATAGTATCTATTTGAACCAATCCATCTGAAAATTCGGTGGTGGACAAACACTATCAATCAACTTGTTCCCACAGTCTCCCAAAACGCCCCACATGGGACATTTGACTAAGCCGTCCTGAAGCTCTTTGCAGCACAAAGACTGGTGGAAGATTGAAATTTTTGTGTCACGGACAATTAATGTTAATTCAGAGATAGAATAGATATCAACTAGCCAGTGGTAGAAAGGTATGAGTGGTAAAGATGGGGATATAGGTGACAGACAGGCCATGGTCTCATTGAATGGCAATGGAAGGAGCTCAAAGGCCTCTTCTTATTCATAATGTACTGGATAAAGGAGCAATTTTGATGTGAGCCATTCTTCATGTCAATGCTGGGCGATGTTGGCTTTACATTTATCCCTGAGCCCCATTGAAATCACCGGAGTTTACTGTCAGGTGGAGCTTAAACTATAAACAGTTGTTTTCTCCAATCCAATGAGATTCCTGCCTGGACCAAATGCAGTAAATTAACCCCAATCCCACCCTCCCCCACCCTACTGCACCAGGGAGGGTTGTGGCCTGATCCTATTTCTGCCTATTTCAGTTGGGCAAGGTATTTGGACTGGGTGGCCAAAATGTCTCAACATGTTAGTTGAGGGAACAAGAACACTGGAACAGGTCACAAAGTTCCTGACTGCTACCCAGTGAGCTGCAGGAACATAGCAGAACGGGCCACATGTACAAGGCCTGCCCAAGACGAGGAGCCGCCACCTACGCACAGATGGCCGGAGGTGGCAACACGAGCCGCGGACCGACAAAGTCCAACGAGGTACCGCGACTCGGCAAAGGAACGGTGCCTGGAGGCACCCAGAAGGAAGGGAAGGTTGTAGAGGAGCAGGCGGCAGACAGCGGGGAGATGCAGCAGCCGACCCAAGCTCCTACAAGACAGACGGAGGAAATGGAAGAGGAGGGATCAAAGGAGGCAGAGCAGTGGATTATCGTTAAAAACAGGAAAAGGAAACCTCTCGAGGGCCCCAAAGCCACCAAGCGAAGGGGGAAGAGACACCTCCAAGAGGAGGATACAGGCAGCTCCTCCGAGGGTGAGGACGGGCGCAAGAAGGGTCGCCTCCGGAGGAAGAGGCAGAGCGCCGTGGGGAGAAAGGAGGGCAGCACTGCCCAAGAAGGAAAAGACGATCCCTCTGAGGGGATGGGTGAAGGCCTCCCCCTACCCGGTGAGAACCAAGGGGTACCCACCGGCCCACAGCTCCAGGGAACTGGGAGCAGCGTCCCAGTGACAGCCCTGCTGTCAGATGGAGAACGGGGCGATGCGGACCCTGGGTCTGACACGATGACACCAGAGCGGGGAAATGACTACAGCGTGGAGCCGGACAACTACCTCAGCCCCGGGAAGGTCCAGCAGTTTGCCGTCACCACGGGGATGCACGCAGCTACCCCACTGGAGCAAGACCAGAAGAAAATGGACACTGGTAACCCCGTAAACTGTTAAAATGGGGTTTAAAATTGCCAGCATAAATGTGCGTAGCATTAAAGCGGCTACGCGATGTGTTTCAACGCTGGCCTTCCTGGCCAACGTCAAAGCCGATATCCTGTTTCTGCAGGAGTGTGGGATACCGCACCTCAGCAGTTACAGGAGATGGTCGAGCTTGTGGGCCCACGGGCCGTCAGTGTGGTCGGGGGGCAACGATAGCCGCGCCTCCGGCCTGGGTATCCTGTTGCGGGGAGGCAACTTCACCATCTCCGAGGTTAAGGAGGTGGTGGGTGGGCGCCTCCTCGTCGTGGACGTCAAATACAGAAATGCTCCCGTGAGACTAATCAACGTGTACGCCCCAGTGGGTAAGAGTGAACGGTTGGCCGTCCTGCAACAGCTTCCACTGCTGCTGGCTACGTCCAGGCCGGTCATTCTGGCCGGAGACTTCAACTGCATCATTGATGCAGATGGACGATCCGGCGGGGGGGACAGTAAACCGGACGCTACGTCCAGGGCCCTGATGGAAACGGTCAAAGACGCCAAGCTGCACGACGTCTTCAGCACCCCTGCAGATGGAGCGCAGCGTAGATACACCTGGTCACGGGCAGACGGGTCTATCCGCTCAAGGATAGATTACCTGTTTGTGTCCCGAACGCTCTCGGTCAGATCCACCGACGTCAAGCCGGTGTTCTTCTCTGACCACTGCCTCCTCTGGCCGACTGTCACCTACAGGACGAACAGCGGGCGGGCAAGGGAACGTGGAAACTGAACACTAAGCTGTTGACCCCGGGAAACATCGAAGAGCTCAAGAGGGATTACGCAGGTTGGAGAACCGTGAAGCCCCTCTTTGAGTCTCCAGCGGACTGGTGGGAAACGGTAAAAGGGAACATCAAGAGGTTCTTTATCCTCAAAGGTGTCCAGGAGGCGAGAGAGAGGCGGGGAAAACTGTCCCAGCTCCAGGAAAGTATGCAGAACCTGCTCCTGCTGCAGACGATGGGGGTCGATGTCACGGAGGACCTCAAGGAGGTGAAGGGCCAGCAAGCCTCGCTCTTTGCCTCGGAGGCCTCCAGGATAATCTTCCGGTCCAGGGTCCGCTCGGTGGAGCAGGACGAGACGTGCTCACGTTTCTTCTTCCAGAAGGTGCACAAAGAGAGCTCCGTGCTCAGCAGCCTGAAGAAAGAAGATGGCTCGGTAACGTCATCTCAGGCTGACGTCATGAGGATCAGCAAATCCTTCTACGCCAGCCTGTATGACTCGAAGCCAACCGACAGCGCGGCCTCCCAGTCGTTCCTGTCCTCTATCACGGAGGTCCTAGATGACGGAACACGAGAGAGGCTGGACCAGCCGCTATCTCTGGATGAACTGACCAAGGCCCTCGAGTCCTTCGAAAAGAATAAAACTCCCGGAAGCGACGGCTTACCGGTCGAGGTTTATTCCGCTCTTTGGGACTTGATCGGCCAGGACCTGCTGGAGGTGTATGTCAGTATGCTTCGGGCAGGTACCATGAGTGAATCCATGAGGAAAGGCATCATCACCCTCGTCTACAAGCGGAAGGGGGAGAGGGAGGAAATTAGAAATTGGAGACCGATCTCACTGTTAAATGCAGACTACAAAATCTTGTCAAAGGTCATCGCCAACCGGGTCAGGTCTGCTCTGGGATCGGTGATCCACCCGGACCAAACCTGTGCTGTACCGGGCAGGAAGATCTCTGAGAGTCTCGCACTCCTCAGGGATACGATCGCTACGTGCAGGACAGGGGGGTGGACACCTGCCTCATCAGCCTGGACCAGGAGAAAGCCTTTGACAGGATATCGCATACATATATGAGGGATGTCCTCTCCAAAATGGGCTTTGGGGAGGGAATCGGAAATTGGATCAGACTGCTCTACACCAACATTGTCAGTGCAGTCTCAATCAATGGGTGGGAATCAGATAGCTTCCCTGTAAGATCTGGAGTCAGGCAGGGATGCCCCCTCTCACCCGCCTTGTTTGTGTGTTGCATAGAGCCATTTGCCGAATCCATCAGGAAGGATGCGAGCCTGAGAGGGGTGACTATTCCTGGCAGCGGGGGCCTGCAGGTTAAGACCTCCCTGTACATGGATGACGTCGCTGTTTTCTGCTCGGATCCGCTGTCCGTGCACAGACTCGTGTGCATCTGTGACCAGTTCGAACGGGCCTCGGGGGCCAAGGTAAACCGAGGCAAGAGCGAGGCCATGCTCTTCGGGAACTGGGCCGACCAATCCTCTATCCCCTTCACCGTCAGGACTGACCACCTGAAGGTGCTGGGTATTTGGTTCGGGGGGGCTGGGGCGTGCGCCAAGACCTGGGAGGAGCGGATCAGGAAGATGAGACAGAAACTAGGCAGATGGGGGCAACGGTCGCTCTCCATCGCGGGAAAAAACCTGGTCATCAGGTGTGAGGTACTCTCAGTATTGCTATATGTGGCACAGGTCTGGCCTATCCCCAGGACCTGTGCCGCCGCAGTCACCCGGGCCATCTTCCAATTCATTTGGAGATCAAAGATGGACCGGGTCCGAAGAGACTCTATGTACAAAGACCGGTGCAATGGGGGAAAAAGCACGCCCAATGCCACCCTCACCCTGATGGCCACCTTTGTGTGTGGCTGCATCAAGCTGTGCGTGGATCCCCGGTACGCAAACACCAAGTGTCACTACGTACTGAGGTTCTACCTGTCCCCGGTGTTGCGAAGGATGGGCCTGGCCTCGCTGCCGCGGAACGCTCCGAGTAGTTGGACCGTTCCGTATCACCTGTCCTTCGTGGAGAAATTTATGAGGAAAAACACCTTTGACCACAAGTCCATCAGGAAGTGGTCAGCACGTAGCGTCCTTGAGACCCTTCGGGAAAAGGAGAGGGCGGATCCTGTCGAGCGGTTCCCTGAGCAGACTGTCAAAGCCATTTGGCAGAATGCCTCATCGCCAGAACTTTCCAACAAGCACCAAGACGTGGCTTGGCTGGTGGTGAGAAGGGCTCTGCCTGTGAGATCCTTTATGCACGCCCGGACTCTCTGCCGCACCGCACGCTGCCCTCGAAGTGGCTGCGGGGGGGAACGAGACTGTCACACACCTCCTTCTGGAATGTGCCTATGCAGAGGAAGTCTGGAGAGGAATGCAGTGGTGCTTGTCGAGGTTCGTCCCGAGCTGCGCCGTGACGCGGGACTCCGTGCTCTACGGCCTGTTCCCTGGGACTCACACCGAGACGAACATTAACTGCGCCTGGAGGATCATCAACTCGGTGAAGGACGCTCTCTGGGCGGTCCGAAACCTGTTGATCTTCCAGCTGAAGGAGTTGACCCCGACCGAGTGTTGCAGACTGGCACATTCCAAGGTCCAAGACTACGTGCTGAGGGACGCACTGAAGCTTGGGGCAGCTGCCGCCAAGGCGCGGTGGGGAAAGACCACCGTGTAAGATTGGCCTGCCTAAAGAAGAACAGGGGGCCCATGCGGACGTTTTTTTGGGCTCTGCTGATGCCTCAGCCAAATATATGTATATGTACAAGATTGAAAAATGCACAGGATTGTAAATGCGAATGACAAGGATAAAGTCGAATCTGTGTTTGTAAATATGGACATATGTATGGCATGATCAAATGTACAGACCATAAAATCATTCTATGAATAAAGTATATTTTTGAAAATAAAAAAAAAGAGTAGATTATTCAGCCAATCACAGCTCTGCCATTCAAAGTTGATCTTGGTATTTCAATACTCCATGTTTCCACCCATTTGAATTGAATTGAATTGAATTTGAATTGTCTTGAAGTTAATTTAATTTATTGTCATGTGTACCAAGGCACAGTGAAAAGCTTTGTCTTGTGAGCAATACAGGCAGATCACATAGTTAAATAATATTGATTAGCAAATATGAGGTAAACAGTTGCAAAAATAAAAACACAGGTTCAGGCGAATGTGAAAGGTTTGTGAGTTCATTCAGTATTCTAACAACAGTAGGGTAGAAACCATTTCAAAACCAGCTGATTTGTGTGTTTAGGCTTCTGCACCTTCTCCCCAATGGTCGAGGTTGTAGAAAAGCATTGCCAGAGTGGGATGGATCTTTGAGAATGCTGGTGGCCTTTCCTTGACAGTGGGCCTGGTAGATGGATTCTGTAGATGGGAGGTTAGTCATTGTGATTGTCCGGGCGAGTTCACCACTCTCTGTCACCATCTCCGATATTGAATGGTACAGTTATCATACCATATAGTGACAATCCAGGCAGAATGCTCTCGGTAGTGCACCTATAAAAGTTGGCAAGGATATTCGCCGTCATGCCAAATTTTCTCTGCTGCCTGAAGAAGGAGAGATGTTGTTGGGCCTTTGTAACCAATGCGTACATATGAAGAATCCAAGCAAGCTCGTCGTTAATGACCACTCCCAGGAGTTTGACACTCGCCCCTCGATCCACTTCTATGCTGTTTATGTCTATGGCGGGGAGGGGGTGGGGGCAACATGAGTAAAATCCTGCCAAAAATCAATCACAATTTTCTTGGTTTTGCTGGCAGAGAGAGCTAGGTTGTTCTCAGTGCACCATTTTTCCAGGTCTTCCACCTCCAGTACGTAGTCTGTCTTGTCACCATCTGAGATTCGACTGACTATGGTGGTGTCATCAGCAAACTTGTACATTGCATTAGTATGGTATTTGGCGATGCAGTCATAGGTATACAGTGAGTGCCGTTGCTGGCTGAGTATGCACCCCTGTGGGGCTCCAGTGTTGAGTGTTAGTGAGGCTGAAATATTGTCCCCAATCTTCACTGTTTGTGGCCTGTGCGTCAAGAAACTAAGAATCCAGTTGCAGACACTGGAGCTTAGTCCAAGATCACTAAGTTTAGTAATCACTCTCAAGGGACAGTAATATTGAAGGCTGAATTGTAGTCAATGAGTAGGATTCTTATGTAGATGTTCTTGGTGTCAAGATGTTCTGGGGAGGAGTGAAGGGCAAGTGATATGACATCTGACGTGGATCTGTTGGTCTGATTCCCGCCTCAGGCGACTGTCTGTGTGGAATTTGCACATTCTTCCCGTGTCTGCGTGCGTTTCCTCCGGGTGCTACGGTTTCCTCCCACAATCCAAAAATGTGCAGGTCAGGTGAATTGGCCATGCTAAATTGCCCATAGTGTTAGGTGAAAGGGTAAATATAGGGGAATGGGTCTGGATGGGTTGCACTTCGGCGGGTCGGTGTGGACTTGTTGGGCTGAAGGGCCTGTTTCCACACTGTAAGTAATCTAAAAAAGATTGCAGTGGGTCAAGAGTAGTGAGGAGGTGGAGTTGATTAACACTATGACCAGCCTTTCAAAGCATATCATGACCACAGAAGTTCGGGCCACTGGGCGGTCGTGATTGAGACATGCTGCATGAGCCTTCTTAGGCACAGGGATGATGTTGGCCCACTTGAAACAGGCAGGGTAAGTGGCCTGCTGCAGGGAGAGGTTGAAGATGTCTGAGAAAACCTCTGCCAGTTAATCTGCGCATGTTCTGCGTGCAAGGCCTGGTACTCCGTTTGTTCCCATCACTTTCTTTGAATTTACACAAAGGAAAACTGATCTGACCTCTGATGCAGTGACTAGTGGGATAGGTTCATCAGGACTTGTTCGAATAGATGTTACCTCTCTGCCAAAATTCTGTTTGAAGCGAGAATACCAAGCGTTGAGACGATTTGGGAGGGATGTGTCATCGTCTGCTATCTTGCACTGTCTCTTTTTAGAACCTGTGATATCATTCACTCCTTGCCATAATTGCCGGGTGTCTGTCTGGGTCTCTAGTTTGAATCAGTGTTGGTCCTTGGCTGTCTTAACGGTTCTGCGAAGGTCATACTTAGATTCCTTATATTTGAGTTGATCTCCTTATCTGTCCTGATTCATCCAGGGTTTCCTGTTGGGGAACACCCAGATTGACTTCCTATTGGTTTGACATGTCCCTTGATTCCTAGAGAGGTCATAAATATTTCGATCTCAACCCTTAAACTATGGACAGTTGAGAGAAAGTTCAGTAGATTAACTTCAAAGCTGAAAGGCTTGTCTTACGAGAGATTGAGTGGGTTAGGTTTCTGCACATTAGAGGTTAGAAGAATAAGAGGAGATCTAATTGAGGTCTTTAAATACTTGAGGGTGTTGACAATTTAAGACACAGAGTGGACTTTTCTTCTTGTGGCGTAATCTAGAATGAGAGGTCATAGTTTGAGGATAAGGGAGTACCAGATTTAAAGTAGAGATGAAGAGGAATTATTTCTCTCAATGGGTCATGGATCTGTGGATACTGGGACACTGAATAAATTTAATTATGTAGATTATGAAGAGTGGGCAAGAAAGTGGAGTAGAAGCCGAGATGAGATCAGCCATGATTGAATCAAATGGGGGGACAAGATCTTATTAAATGATGGAACAGGCTCAAAACTCTGCAATATCTACTCCTGTTCCTAGTTCTTGTGTTCTTATGGTGAATGTATTCCACATTCTCACACGAACATCCTTCCATCTCCTCACATTTATGTGATGTGAGACAAAGATTATCACTCCCACACCCAGTGGGGAACAGGTACAAACAATTCCTGAGGTTCTTCTCTCACAGCACCAGGGACCCGGGTTTGATTCCTGCCTCAAGCGACTGGCTGTGCGGAATTTGCACATTCTCCCCGCGTCTGCATGGGTTTTCTCTGGGTGCTCCAGTTTCCCTCCACAATCCAAAGACGTGCTTGTCAGGTGAATTGGCCATGTTAAATTACACATAGTGCTAGATGCATTAGTCAGGGATAAATGTAATGGAATGGGTCTGGGTGGGTTGCTCTTCGGAGGGTTGGTGTGGACTTGTTGGGTTTCCATACTGCATGGAATCTAATCTAATCTAAAAATAAATGGGTTAGGACCGCTCCTCAGGACTCACCAGTTTGACTACTTGTCATTAGAGAGTCTACTATTACACACCACCCATTGTCACACACTAACAGTGTCCATTAACAGCTATTCACCATCCAAACCAGATTATTATCCATGCCTTTGTATGTCTAGCTACTGTTCTCTCTCTTTGGACTCTCTCCCCAACTATTGTTTACTCCTTCTGCTCCTCCCTGCCACCCTGTCTTCTGTATATAAACCAACATTTTTCCAGCTACCACGAGTTCTGAGGAAGGGTTAGAATTCTAAACATTAAATCTGATTTCTTTCCACAGATGTTACCAACCCAGCTGAGCCAGATAAATATGTATAGGTTTAACATAGTCACATGTTAAACAAGGCAGAGATGTTTGTAAACTTCCATAAAGAACATGAGAAGGCAGTTTACAGATAGTGAAGCTAATAGAACCAGTGTGGAAGCAGGCCATTCAGCCCATTGTGTGCACAATAACCCTCTGAAGTGCTTCCCACCCGGATCCAACCTCACCATATCCCTGTAACTCCACATTTCCCGTGACTTATCCACCTAGCCTGAACATCCCTGGACACGATGGACAGTGGTTAGGAGGGAGCTGTTGATGGGACCCAAAAAGATAGTGAGAAAAGAGATAAGTCTGAGGCTGATATAGTAGTAGAGTTCCCGGGGCCTGATGGTCTACATCCCAGGGTACTGAAGGAGGTGGCTCGAGAAATCGTGGATGCGTTGGTGATTATTTTCCAGAGTTCGATAGATTCGGGATCAGTTCCTGCAGATTGGAGGGTGGCTAATGTTGTACCACTTTTTAAGAAAGGTGGGAGAGCGAAAACAGGAAATTATAGACTAGTTAGTCTGACCTCAGTGGTGGGAAAGATGCTGGAGTCTATTATAAAGGATGAAATTAGGACACATCTGGATTGTAGTAACAGGACAGGTCAGAGTCAGCATGGATTTATGAAGGGGGAACCATGTTTGACTAATCTTCTGGAATTGTTTGAGGATGTAACTCTGAAGATGGACGAGGGAGATCCAGTAGATGTAGTGTACCTGGACTTTCAGAAAGCTTTTGATAATGTCCCACATAGGAGGTTAGTGAGCAAATTTAGGGTGCATGGTATTGGGGGCAAAGTACTAACTTGGATTGAAAGTTGGTTGGCTGACAGGAAACAAAGAGTAGTGATAAACGGCTCCATTTCGGAATGGTAGGCAGTGACCAGTGGGGTACCGCAGGTATCAGTGCTGGGACCGCAGCATTTTATAATATATATTAATGATATAGAAGATGGTATTAGTAATAACATTAGCAAATTTGCTGATGATACTAAGATGGGTGGCAGGGTAAAATGTGAGGAGGATGTTAGGAGATTACAGGGTGACCTGGTCAGGTTAGGTGAGTGGTCAGATGCATGGCAGATGCAGTTTAATGTGGGAAAATGTATGGTTATTCACTTTGGTGGCAAGAACAGGAAGGCAGATTACTACCTAAATGGAATCAATTTAGGTAAAGGGGCAGTACAAAGAGATCTGGGTGTTCTTGTACACCAGTCAGTGAAGGTAAGCATGCAGGTACAGCAGGTAGTGAAGAAGGCTAATAGCATGCAGGCCTTCATAACAAAAGGGGTGAGTATAGAAGCAAAGAGGTTCTTCTGCAGCTGTACAGGGCCCTGGTGAGACAACACCTGGAGTATTGTGTGCAGTTCTGGTCTCCAACTTTGAGGAAAGACATTCTGGCTATTGAGGGAGTGCAGCCTAGGTTCACAAGGTCAATTCCTGGAATGGCGGGACTACCTTACGCTGAAAGACTGGAGCGACTGGGCTTGTATACCCTTGAGTTTAGAAGACTGAGAGGGGATCTGATTGAGACATATAAGATTATTAAAGGATTGGACACTCTCGAGGCAGGAAACATGTTTCCGCTGATGGGTGAGTACCGAATCAGAGGACACAGCTTAAAAATACGGGATAGACCATTTAGGACAGAGATGAGGAGAACCTTCTTCACCCAGAGAGTGGTGGCTATGTGGAATGCTCTGCCCCAGAGGGCAGTGGACCCCAGTCTCTGGATTCATTTAAGAAAGAGTTGGATAGAGCTCTCAATGCTAGTGGAATCAAGGGTTATGGAGATAAGGCAGGAACAGGATACTGATTAAGGATGATCAGCCATGATCATATTGAATGGTGGTGCAGGCTCGAAGGGCAGAATGGCCTACTCCTGCACCTATTGTCTATTGTCTGAAAGGGAGCAAGTTCAATGCTCAAGGTGAACAACAGCATGGCAGAGAATGAGGTCAGACTCAGAAATTAAACTGCATTTATTTAAATGAAGTTAGGACATGAACATGGAACTGGGACATCATAGCTCTTAGCGATGAAAAGTGGCACAGGAAAAGGCAGCTAATATACAGGGGTACAGATGTTATAGTAAAGATACAGTATAGAAAAAGAGGCAAGAGGGGAGGGGAGTGGCATTTTAATTTAATGACAACATTACAGCTGGACTTAGGGAGGAAATTCCTGGAAGACAGTCCAGTGAAGCTACATGGTGTTACTAAGAAATAAAAAAAAAGATGATTACCTCATCAGGATAGTAGTATAGGCCCTCAAAGAGTTCATGGGAAATTGACAAGCAACATGTATGAAAATCTCAGATATCTGTATGATACATAGGGTTGAAATGGTAGGGGATATTCATTTCCCAAACATAAATTGGGACTGCCATTGTGTTAAGGGCTTGGACAGGAGAGGAATTCAAGTGTGTCCAAATAAAATGTTCTTATTCAACATGTGAATGCACCAAATAAAGAAGGAACAAAACCTAACTTTCTTTTGGGAAACATGGCAGGGCTCATGATTGAGGTGTTGGAGGTTCACTTTGGGATAAGTGATAATAATTCTATTAGCTTAAAAATAGTTATGGCAAAGGATAGACCAAATCTAAAAGTTAAGGGTCTAAATAGGAGTAAAGACAAATCTGATGATATAAGGCCACAACTTTCAAATGTTAATTGGGCAAACAGGTCACAGGTAGAGGCATGGTTGGAAAGAGGGAAACAATAAGATAACAGGAGTTTAGAGACAGTAGTTCAAATTAGTGAGAAAGGCAAAGTTGGTAGGACAAGAGAAATTGAGGCTCTGCTCAAGAAAAATAAGGAGGCATTTGTCAGGTATTGACAGCAGGAATGGAGTGAATCCCAAGAGTGTAAGAGCAGTAGGAGAATCAGGAGGGCAAAAATGGGACTTGATATAGCTTTGGCAAATAGGTTTAAAGAGATTCTATACATACATGAAGGGAGACAATAAGGCCCCTTACAAATCAGAAAGAATGTTGATGTGGGGGACTACAAGAGATGGCTGAGATGCTAAACGAATACTTCACGTCAGTGATTTACTCTGGAGAAGGACAAAGAGCTTGTGGAAATAATTCATGATGTCTTGAAAAGTCTATATTACAGAAGACGAGGTGCCAGACACATAAAACATATAAAGATGGACAAGACCCTGGGATCTGATCAGATTTATCCCAGAACTTAATGGGAAGCTGGGCCCATTGCTGAGATATTTGTATCATCAATAGCCAAGAGTGAGGTGTGAGAAAACTGGAGGATTGTTAATGTTGTGTCATTATTTAAGAAAGTCTGTAAGTAAACGCCAGGTGACCTGTGAGCCTGACGTCACTGGTAGGTAAGTTATTGCAGGGGGTTCTGTGGGACAGGATTTATATCCATTTGGAAAGGCAAGGACTGATTAGGGATAGTCATCATTTGTGAGTGAGATCCTTTAACTCACTGATGAGGTTGATATTTTTGAAGAGGTGACAAAGAAGATTGTCCTCATGCTCTGTCTCTCCCCTCACTCTCATACTCCCTTTCCCTTCTATCCCACAATGCACATTCCTGTCAGTTCCCATCACTGTCACTCTTACCCACAGCATTATGCTCCCTTCCACCCCATTCTCCTTTCTGCCCCACACTCCAATATTATCTCTCCCCTCCACCTGGCACTGCTATTACATTGATGTTCCCTCCATATCACTTCCCAGCTCTACATCCCCATTGTTCCAAATCCCACGCTTTATTAATCTCATATTATCCCCTCCCATTCTACAACACCCTCCGTCCTCATATTTTTTCTCAGTTTCCCTGGTCCATCCTCACATCAATACAATTAACCGCAAAATAAAATAAAGAACTGTGAATGCTGGCAATCTGAAACCAAAACAGCATCTACTAGAAAAAGTCAGTAGGTGTGAGAGACAGAGTTCTCTCTAGATTCGTTCCTGAGAGAAGTTAAATTTTCCCTTCTTACTTACATGGAAAAACTGGTCACCATAAAATAAAACTGTTTCTCATTTGCTCTGTCTCCAATCCACTCCTCTTGGTCGCTGGAAAAGCGAGCCATTGTCAAACAATTCTCACTGCTTAGAATGTTCCTGAAAAAAGACAAGTAGAGAGAAATTGTATGGTGTCAGTCTTCCCACACAGTAACACCATTTATTACGCACCCATTCAATTCTCTTGCTTTGCAAACTACATGCAAATTTAGCAAAAGTCATTTCTTTATAAACTGTGGTCATTTTCTGTCTACAGTTCAAAGCAATATGTTCCAATTTTGATCCATAGTTCAAATGTACGTAATTTTTAAAAAAACATGTTGTTCCTTTCAGTAGGGAAACCTGCAATTCTATTCTGGCCTCCAGGTTTCTCCAGAGTCACAGCAAAGTGGTTGAGTGCTAACTGGCTGTGGAAGTGTACAAATCACTTGAAAATACTACAATCAAAATGGATTGTAGCAAATGGACCAAAAATGAGTGCAACAGAATGTTCTCAGGGCAATTAAGAGTAGCAATAACAAAAGGCCATGCTGGTAGTAATGACAGGCTGTCGGGATTAACAAAGTGGCTGTGGACTACATCCCAAGGATTCCCTCTTTCTTCATGCATGAGCAGAAGTAAAATGCCTGCCTTGGAATATCGATGAGAATGTGATCTTGGCAGTTCCCATCAGAAAAGATTTGCTAAAGCATCTCACCTTCTGGGCATCACTGAGCTAACATCTGTTTGAAGGAATTGTTCCGGCTGTGATTGCTATTATGTGTGAGAATCCACTATATTTCTTGCTATGTGTGGAACTCCACTACTCCATTAGTTAGAAAACACCTGTCTTTACAATGTCACAACAAATGTGTAACCACAGCTAGCAAAAGGCTTCCAGTGGTGAGCTGTGGACCAACATACAGCATGGTGTGTTACTCCCTCTATCTCCTGCACTGTAAGATAGTGTGCACTTGCACGGAGCTGCCCTCTCCTGGGCCCTTAGTTGGATTTGCAGAATTTAAGCGGTGGCTGGACGGCTGTTTCGGACACTCAGTGTGGAGGCCACAAAGCCTGCAGAAAGAGCAGCTTGCATTTGCAGATCGTTCTTTTTAAACTCTCCCTGCCAGGAAGCATCACTTCAGGGAACAGCAACCATCCTGGGGCAGAGAAAGGGGGATGGTTCATGTCCCCGAGCTAGGATCCGGGGTGGGGCGGATATTGTGTGTAATAGAACAAAGAACAATATAGCACAGGACCAGGCCCTTCTGTCCTCTAAGCCAGCGTAGATACATTTGGCCCTTCCATCCTAAAACTGTCTTCAATTGCAGGATCCATATTCCTCAATTCCCTTCCCATTCAAGTATTTGTTCAGGTGTTTCTTGAATGCTGCTATTGTGTCTGCTTCCACCATCTCTTCTGGCAGCGCATTGCAGGAACTCACTCATCTTTGCATGAGAAACCTGCCTCACGCATCTCTTTTAAATCCTCCACCCCATCCCACCAACACCTTGAACCTCTGTCCCTTAGTAATTGACCGCTCCACCCTGGGAAAAATGCCTCATAATTTTTCACTCTATCCATGCTACTCACAATCTTATAAACTTCTCTCCTGTCTCCTTTTAACCTCTTGCATTTCAGTGATCTCAAACACAATCTATTCCCCCTTTCTTCTTCGCTAAAATCTCTCATAACAGACAACATCCTGGTAAATATCCTTTTCTGTACCCTGAGCAAATCATTGATATTCTTCTGGTCGGGAGACCCAGAACAGCAATATTCCAAGTGTGGAGTAACTAAATTTCTATGGACCTGCAGCATAATGTCTTTATCCTTACACTTAGTGCTCCTTCCAATGAAGCCAAGCATGGCATAGGCCTTTTTCCTACCTTAACTACCTGCATTGCCACCTTCAGTGATCTGTGAACCTGCACACCCAAATCCTTCCCCATATTAATCCTCCTAAGGCTCTGTCACCAAAGTTTCTATCTGTAATTTTTTTCAAAAAGGCATCACCTCATGTTTGCCCAGATTAAACTACATCTGCAATTTTCTGCCCATGCCTCCATCTGATCTATATTCTGCTGTATTTTCTGGAAGTTCTCCTCACTATCTGCAACTGCACTAATCTGTTTTACGTCAGCAAACTGACGAATTATACTAGCCACGTTTTCCACCAAATCATTTATGCAGGCCACAATCAGCAGAGATCCCAGTACTGATCCCTGTGGAACCACATGTCACAACATTCCATTCTGAACAGTATCCTTCCACCGCTATCTTCTGACTCCTGTGACTAAACCAATTCTGTATCGACATTAGCAGTTCACCCCTGATATCAGGTGACTTCACCTTTCACAACAATTTGCCACTGGGGCCCTTGTGAAAGGCTTTGCAGAAGTGTGTGATGTAAATAACATCAACCACTTGTACCTCATCAATCACCGTTGTTATCTGCTCAAAAAATGCAATCAGGTTACTGAGGCAAGACCTCCCCTGCACAAAACCATGCTGGCTGCAAACAAGACCTTTCACTCCTGGGGAATCCAGTGAAGCTCTAGATCTCTGGTGAGGAAGGAAACCCAGAGAGGACAGCTGGGAGGATTACTCATAAATGTCCATGACTCCTTGAATCAGTGATTTGTTTCTCAGTCTGGAGAGCTTAGAGGTTTATAAAATCACGAGGGACATGGATGGGGTCATTAACCAATCTCTCTTTTCTTAGGTGGGACAAGCCAAAATTAGAAAGCAGAGGTTTAAGGTGAGAGGAGAAAGATTATAAAATGGCCTGAGGGATAATACACAAAGGGCAGTGCATGTTTGCAACGAGCTGCCTGGGGAAGTTCTGGAGGCAGGTATAATTACAACATTTAAAAGGGTCCGGATGGCTGGATGAATAGGAATTGTTTTGAGGGCTAAATGTTGGCAGATGGGGCTAGGTCAGACTGTGATGTATGATCGGCATGGATGAGTGGGATCAAAGCATCTGTTTCTGCACTGTATGACTCTATGATTTCTATGTTCTGAATGATCTGAACTACATGGAAAGCATTATATAACTGCAGGTTCTCCTTGGGAATCTTAATCGATAGCACCTTCCAAATCCATGACCTCTTCCACTTAGAAATGTAAGGGCAGCAGATGTAAAGGAACCTACAAGTTACCCTCAAAGTCACGTAACATCCTGATTTTGAACTATTTTGGCATTTCCTCAATTTGGTTGCATGAAAATCTTGTAACCAGCTCTGTGTACATTCCACGGATTGCACCAGCACAAAAAGTTACTTTCTTCCACCTTCCCAAAGATTGTGAGAATGGGCAACAACTGCAGGCCAAGGCCATTCTGTCCACCTCTTCCTGTGCATTGAATTGAATTTGTCCAAGTTTTAACTACATACATTCCTTTCTCAATTAGATTCCCCACAGAGTGGAAACAGGCCATTTGGCCCAACAAGTCCTCACTGATCCTTCGAAGAGTAATCCACCCAGATTCATTTCCCTCTGACTAATGCACCTAACACCATGGGCAATTCAGCATAGCCAATTCACCTAACCTGCACATTTTTGGACTGTGGGAGGGGGCTGGAGAACCCAGAGGAAACTCACGCAGACACAGGGAGAATGTGCAAACTCTACACAGGCAGTCTCCTGAGGCTGGAATTGAGCCTGGGTTCCTGGTGTTGTGAGGTAGCAGTGCTAACCACTGAGCTACTACACCATCGGATAACCAAGATAATCTGTTATTTTATCTGTCGACTTATCCAAATCAATTACCTCTCCTACTGTGTAATCAGTTGCAACTTTGGGCTTATGCATTGATTTTATCAACCAGGTTTCATGTAAGCTCCAGGTGGAGAAGCATGAGACCACTGACACAGAAGTACATATGCTCCCATTACTTGCAACTTTTTGCGGGCCCTCAGAGAGCTGGCTTGACACAGAACTCAACATATTTTGAGGGCCAAATGTTGGCAGATGGGACTAGGTTGGATTGGGATGTATGGTCAGCATGGATGAATTGGATTAAAGGGTCTGTTTCTGTTCTGTATGACTCTATGATTTCTATGCACGGAATGAACTGAACTACTTGAAAAGCAATATATAACTGCAGGTTTTCCTTGGGAATCTTAATCGATAGCGCCTTCCAAATCCATGACCTCTGCCACCTAGAAATGTATGGTCAGCAGATATAAAGCGACCTACAAGTTACCCTCGAAACTAAGTTCCATCCCGATTTTGAATTATATTGACATTTCCTCAATGTGACTGCATCAAAATCTTGGAACTAACCCTGTGCATATCTCAACATGCCAAGCATTCCACTAGGTCCAAAACACTACTTGCTTCCATATTCCCAAAGATTGTGACAATGAGATACAAATTGAGGCCTACCCCTTGATGTCCACATCTTCCGCTGTCTCTTACTGTGCAGTGAATTGAATTTGTCCAAGTTTTAACTGTTTAGATTCCTTTCCCAAGTTAATCTGTTATTTTATCATCCAACTTATCAAAATCAATTACATCTCATGGTCTGCAATCAGTTGCAAACCTGAGCTTGTGATTTGATTTTATCTAACAGGTTTCTTGTAAGCTCCAGGTGGGGAGGGTATAAAACAAGCAGCCCAAGCATTAGACCAATGACACACAAGTGCCTTTCCTCCCATTACTTGCAACTTTTTGAGGTCCTTCTCAGAGCTGACTTTGCACACAACTCATCACATTTCATCAACAAACACAGAAGTTGCTGGAAAATCTCAGCAGGTCTGGCGGCATCTTTCCCGAAACATTAATTTTGATTTATCTTCACAATGCTGCAAGACCGGCAGAGCTGTTCCAGCAACTTCAATTTTTGAGCCTGATTTACAGCAGCCAGTTTTTTTTTTGGTTTTTATTCTATTGCAGTTCATGCTTTTCTTTCCCAACAGCATTGATCAGTGTGTTGTCAATCAATGTTTGTCGATTACAAAACAGATAAAGTACTCATTTCATGCTAACGAAGGCAAATCTCCATCAGTTTATAGCTGACAGTTTATAGCAGAAAGATGAAGATGGTGTGAAATTACATGCAGGCCCTTTGAGTGATCTTAAATCTCACAGATCGTCAGTGGCATTGAATTCTTTCCACCATTCTTAGATGCTGGATTGAAGAAGGGAAAGATCCTCTCAGTGAAAGTGTGGGTGAATGTGTGGAGATGGGACATGTTGACCGCATTGTAAAATAACACCTGTCCATTCTAATAGTCCAGCAAAGTGCCAATATTCCAGGGTTTAACATTCGCGGTGAGAGGGGTCGAGAAGGTGGTGGTGTTGGCCAAACAACATTTTCCAGAGAAAAGCCACATAATCCAATAGCCAGTGTCAAGTTTCAGACAAATTTCCTTTTTCTTTTTCCTCTCCACAGACTTCCAGACTCCTCCCAGAATCCATTGTTCCCTACCTCAACCTGCCAGTATCTCCCTGATATGAATCTGTTCAAGTGAAATAGGGATTGATAGGAAGGGTGAGGGAAGTAACAAATTAAAAATATTATATATGAATGCACAAAGCATTAGAAATAAGGTGGATGAGCTTGAGGCTTATTTGGAAATTGGCAGTTACAGTGTTGTGGGGATAACTGAGACGTGGCATCAGTTGACAGGGCCTGGGAAATGAGTATTCAAGGCTATACGTACTATCATAAGGACAGACTGACTGGCAGAGGGGGTGAGATGGCCCTGTTGGTAAGGAATGATATTCAGTCCCTTGCCCGGAGGGACCTAGAATCAGGGGCTTTAGAATCGGGATGGATAGTGCCGAGAAATTTTAAGAGTGGATAGACACTAATGGGAGTTAACTACAGGCCCCGAAATAGTAGCCTGGATTTGGTGTGTAAGTTGAATAAGGAGCTGAAATTGGCCTGTCACAAAGATATTACTACAGTTGTTATGGGGGATTTCAACATGCAGGTAGACTGGGAGAATCAGGATGGTACTGGACCCCAAGAAAGGGAGTTTATGCAGTTCCTCCAAGATGGATTCTTAGAATACCTTGTGCTGAAGCCGACCAGGGAGAAAGCAATTCTGGATCTGGTGTTGTGCAACAAATCGGATTTGATCAGGGACCTCGAAGGAAAGGAGCCATTCGGAGGTAGTGACCACAATACAATAAGCTTTAATCTGCAGTTTGAAAGGGAGAGGGTAGAATCGGAAGTGACAGTATTTCAGTTGAATAAGGGGAACTATGGAGCTCTGAGGGAGGAGCTGGCAATGGTAGGGATGGCAGTGGAACAACAATGGCAGGTATTGCTGGGGATAATGTAGAAGATACAGGATCAGTTCATTCCAAAAAGGAAGAAAGATCCTAAGGGGTGGCCGTGGCTGACGAGGGAGATTAAGGACCATATAAAGACAAAAGGGAAAAAGTACAACATAGCAAAAAGATGAGTGGGAAATCAGAGGACTGGGAAGCTTTTAAAGAACAACAGAGGATAACTAAAAAGGAAATACACAAAGAAATAATAAGGTACGAAGGTAAATTGGCCAAAAATATAAAGGAGGATAGTAAAGTCTTTTTTAGGTATTTGAAAAAAAAAGTTTAAGACTAAACTTGGGCCCTTAAAGACAGAAACAGGTGAATTTATTACGGGGAATAAAGAAATGGAAAAAGAGTTGAATCGGTACTTTAGATCTGTCTTCACTGAGGAAGATGCGAGCAATCTCCCAGATGTAATAGTGGCTGAAGGACCTGAACTGAAGGGAATTTATATTAAGCAGGAAATGGTGTTGGAGAGACTGTTAGGCCTGAAGGCTGAAAAATCCCTGGGACCTGATGGTCTGCATCCCAGGGTACGAAAGGAGATGGCTCTAGAAATCATGGATGCATTGGTGAGCATTTTCCAATATTCTCTCGATTCAGGATCAGTTCCTGTGGATTGGAGGGTGGCAAATGTTGCCCCACTTTTTAAGAAAAAAGGGAGAGAGAAAACAGAGAATTATAGACCAGTTAGTCTGACCTCAGTGTTGAGAAAACTGCTGGAGTCAATTATAAATGATGAAATTACGACACATCTGGTTCGCTGTAACAGGATAGGTCAGAGTCAGCATGGATTTATGAAGGGGAAATCATGCTTGACTAATCTGCTGGAATATTTTGAGGATGTAACTCTGAAGATGGACAAGGGAGATCCAGTGGATGTAGTATACCTGGACTTTCAGAAAGCCTTTGATAAAATCCTACATTGGACGTTTTGAGCAAAATTAGGGCACAAGGTTTTAGGGACAAAACACTGACATGGATTGAAAATTGTTTGGCTGTAGTGATAAACAGCTTCCTTTTGGAATGGCAGGCGGTCACCAGTGGTGTGCCGCAGGGATCAGTGCTGGGACTGCAGCCTTTTACAATGTACATTAATGATATAGATGAAGGTATTAAAAGTAATATTAGTAAATTTGCTGATGACACAAAGCTGGGTGGCAGGGTGAAATGTGAGGAGGATGTTAGGAGAATACAGGGTGACTTGGACAGGCTAGGTGAGTGGACGAATGAATGGCAGATGCAGTTTAATGTGGACAAATGTGTGGTTATCCACTTTGGTGGCAAGAACAGGAAGGCAGATTACTCCCTAAATGGAGTCAAGTTAGGTAAAGGGGCAGTACAACAAGATCGAGGTGTTCTTGTACATCAGTCAATGAAAGCAAGCATGCAGGTACAGCAGGCAGTGAAGAAAGCTAATAGCATGCTGGCCTTCATAACAAGAGGAATTGAGTATAGAAGCAAAGAGATCCTTCTGCAGCTGTACAGGGCCCTGGTGAGACCGCACTTGGAATATTGTGTGCAGTTTTGGTCTCTAAATTTGAGGAAAGACATTCTGGCTATTGAGGGAGTGCAGTGTAGGTTCACGAGGTCAATTCCCAGAATGGTGAGACTATCTTATGCTGAAAGATTGGATTGACTGGGCTTGTATACGCTTGAGTTTAGAAGGCTGAAAGGGGATCTATTGAGATGTATAAGATTATTAAAAGATTGGACACTCTGGAGGCAGGAAGCGTGTTTCTGCTGATGGGTGAGTCCCGAACCAGAGGACACTGTTTCAAAATAAGGGGTAGGCCACTTAGAACAGAGTTGAGGAGAAACTTCTTCACCCAGAGAGTGGTGGGTATATGGAATGCTCTGCCCCAGAAGGCTGTGGAGTCCAAGTCACAGGATACTTTCAAGGAAGAGTTGGATAGAGCTCTTAAGGATAGTGGAATCAAGGGTTATGGGGATAAGGCAGGACAGGATACTGATTGAGGATGATCAGCCATGATCTTAATGAATGGTGGTGCTGGCTTGAAGGGCAGAATGGCCTACTCCTGCATGTATTGTCTATTGTCTATTGATCCCAGGACAAAGGGCCAGTTCACAAATCTCTCCAGATTGTTAGGTAGCCGTTGCATTTGTCTCCAAGTCTTCCACTACGCCAGCCCTCAGACAAGATGAACCAAGGATTCGCTGTATTGGATCCAGTATCAGAGAAACCGGAGCTGGAGAAATTTAAGTAACATAGCTATGTAAATTTGTGCTATCATATATTTAAACAATTATATTTGACAATGTCTCTCCATGTTTTGTGTGGTGTGTGAGATTTGCTGCCACAACAGGGCTTTAACCCTGTGGAGGAGATATCTCAGCCTATCGCCACACTGAATCAGGGTTTTATTGTCTGGAATCTTGGAAAACACCAGAAACAGTGTTGAAAGGAGGGGAAAGCCATCATGTGGAGCTGGGGAGACACAATCATTGTGGCAAGATGAGAAAGTATGTGAGTGGTCATAAAGGTAACAGGCGATATAAAGAGATACTGGGCTGAGAGGCAACGACGGAGAGGACCCACAATGTTTGGGGAACTGGAGAGTGTGTTGACTAGGACAATCAGAGCTCAGACAAGAGAGATACAGGTGGATAGAAGAGGTGGAAGAGGACAGGAGGATGCAAATTGATGCCATTAGGACAAAAAGCAGTTGTGGAGTAGAGAGACAACCGTGAAGGTGAGACAACTGATGAGATAAATGCACAGAAGGTATGGAGGGCTAATGAGTAGAAATGGCATCTGGAAGAGACATAATGGTGGAGAGTTTAGGCAAAGGCAATTTATAGGAGAAAGTGAGGACTGCAAGTGCTGGGGATCAGAGTCAAAAAGTGTGCTGCTAGAAAAGCACAGCAGGTCAGGCAGCACCTGAGGACCAGAGTAGATGTTTCGAGCAAAAGCCCTTCATCAGGAAATGTGGGGTTGGTGCAAGGGGCTGAAAGATAAATGGGAGATGGATGGGGCTAGTTGGAAACTAGATAGGAACATGATAGGTAGATGGAAGTTGTGGAATTATGGTGACAGGTTGGAAAGGAAGGTTGTGAAGGTAGATATGCAGGTAGGACAGTTCAAGAGGGTGGTGCTCAGTTAGAGGGTTGAATCTGGGAAAAGGTGGTGAGAGAGGAAAGAAAGAAACTGGTGAAATCTACACTAATCCCATGTGGTTGGAGACTCCCAAGGCAGAAGATGAGACGTTCTTCCTCCAGGCATCGGGTGGTTAGAGTTTGGCAGTGAAGGACGCCCAGGACCTGCATGTTCTTGGTGGAGTGTGAGGGTGAGTTCAAGTGTTTGGCCACAGGGTGGTGGGGTTGTTTAGTGCTTGTATCACTGAGTTGAGGATGGGTTGGTGGGGGCAGTGGACTTAACAATGGAGTCGCGGAGGGAATGGTCTCTGCAGAATACAGGTAGGGATGGGGAGGGAACTATATTCCTGGTAGTGTGATCTGTTTTCTAGGTGGTGGAAATGGTGGAGGATGATGCATTGTCTCCAGAGGTTGGTGGGGTGGAAGGCGAGGACCAGGGGTGGGTTCTATCCTTGTTCAAGGACTGGGGGTGTGGGAAGTGGAGGGGAATTGGGTTGAGAAACAGATCAGACATGGTTGAATGGTGGAGCAGTCCAGATGGGTCGAATGGCCTATATCATTTCAGGTCAGGATTCATGTTAATGAAAAGACACAGAATTGGTTTTCCAACTGTTTTCCAACTCCTGAAAGGCAGTTGTATAGGTTACAGCACTTCAAGGACAATTCCCAATGTTGTTTAAAGATAGAGAGCAGTTTTTACCCTCGAGCACCACGTCGAGCAGCAAGTTCAAGGTTCTTCCCCCAAACTCCGCATCCCATGGATTCCTTGCACAATGTGTTCAGCTAAACATAGCTCCTCAGAAGCTCAGCCAGGAGCTCCCTCATTCCAGAGATTTGAGAGCAAAATCCAGGTTAACACCCTCCATACAGTACAGAGAGAAAAACCTGCATTCGTACGATACCTTTCTTGATGTCAGGATGCCCCAAAGTTCTTCATAGCCAATGAAGTGATAGAATGCCGAAATGCCCCTCAACACATTCTTGTCTAGAGGCATCTCCATCATGTGATGAGGGACATTATTTTTTTTCTAATCTGCACAAGTGTATTAGGATTGATCTTTTCGTAACTTCTGTGTTATCCTTTTATTCAGTAATATCTTGTACAATTGAAAATATTACTATTTCTGACTATGCTGCAATATCAATAGAGATTGAGGTTCAGGGCAATGTCACAAGCTCTTGACACTGGCAAATGGACTTCTTCATTCTTAAGGACAGTAAGTTCATCAAATAATTCTTTAATGAATTCAGATATGGCCAGTAACTCCTTTATTCTTTGGGAGACTGCTAAGATGTATGCCAGGGGATAATTATTTTTTATTCTGCCAGATAGAAATGACAGAAGAGGGAGCAGCAATGCCTGCTTGAGGCACGGCTAAAAACAGCAGGGAAGGTATATTTTGATCGGCCCTCAGTGGCTAAGCTGCAGTGGGTTACAGCTCTTCGGTCCACCTTGAACTCCACGCTCACGCAGACAGAAAGGAAGGAACTTTCTTTTATAAAACAAAGACTGTCAGAGCATGGTGACAATCCGGGAAAGTACTTCACATTTCTTGCCAGGAGGAGTAATGCCCCCTAAACGATTACCTCAATTAGGGACGGGACTGGAATGGTTACTTGCGGTTCTAAAAAGATCAATGCTGCATTTTGGAAATTTTATTTTGAACTATACCAGTCTGAACGTTGTGAGGGCTAAGATGGAGTCCTTCTTTAAGAACCTTCCAGGCATTACCTCCGAACAGGCATCTTTCCTCAATGCCCCTTTAACAGAGCAAGAGATGCAGGAGGCTGTGAAGCAGACACAGAATGGGAAGGTGCCTGGCCCGAACGATCTTCCTACCAAGTTTTACAAAGAAATTAGAAATAGATGTTAGACATATATAACTACATGTACAGCCACGATTGCCTCCCGCCATCCTCAAGAGAGGCTAATATTTCTCTTAGCCTTAAGAAAGGGAAGACCCCAGAGGAATGTGCCTCCTATAGGTCCATCTCACATTTAAATGCTGATTTTAAAATCTTGTCCAAGGATCTTGCATTCAGTTTGGAAACTGTGCTGCCTTCCATTGTTAGAGACGACCAGACTGGTTTTATAAAAGCCCATGGATCCTCCAATAATATCTCAAAATTACTGAATATGATTCAAATGTGTCAGCAACAGTCGGTTCAGGGATTGGTGATCACCTTGGATGCAGAAAAGGCATTTGATTGGGTCGAGTGGCCATATCTTGTTTGTACCTTGAACGATCTGGTATTGGGGAGTTTTTAATTAAGTAGGTAAGGGTCCTCTACAGTGATTCTCTGACAGTGGTTCTCACCAATTGTGTGAGAACTAGTAATTTTAATATCTGTAGGGACAGTCAGCAAGGCTGTCCCCTCTCATCACTACTTTTTATATTGATGATTGAGCTGCTGGCAGAGGCTATCTGCAGGGATCCTCATATAATCCTCATATAAGCTTTTTATAAAGTCCCACACAACAGGTTAGTGAGTAAAATTAGGGCGCACGGTATTGGGGGCAAAGTACTAGATTGGATAGAGAATTGGTTGGCTAATAGGAAACAAAGGGTGGTGATTAACGGCTCCATTTTGGAATGGCAGGCAGTGACCAGTGGGGTACCGCAGGGATCCGTGCTGGGACCGCAGCTTTTTACAATATATGTAAATCATATAGAAGATGGCATCAGCAATAACATTAGCAAATTTGCTGATGATACAAAGCTGGATGGTAGGGTGAAATGTGATGAGGATGTTAGGAGATTACAGGGTGACCTGGACAAGTTAGGTGAGTGGGCAGATGCATGGCAGATGCAGTTTAATGTGGATAAATGTCTGGTTATCCACTTTGGTGGCAAGAACAGGAAGGCAGATTACTACCTCAATGGTATCAAATTAGGTAAAGGGGCTGTTCAGAGAGATCTGGGTGTTCTTGTCCACCAGTCAATGAAGGCAAGCATGCAGGTACAGCAGGTCGTGAAGAAGGCTAATAGCATGCTGGCCTTCATAACAAGAGGAATTGAGTATAGAAGCAAAGAGGTGCTTCTGCAACTGTACAGGGCCCTGGTGAGACCACACCTGGAGTACTGTGTACAGTTCTGGTCTCCAAATTTGAGGAAAGACATTCTGGCTATTGAGGGAGTGCAGCGTAGGTTCACGAGGTCAATTCCTGGAATGGCAGGATTGCCTTACACGGAAAGACTGAAGCGACTGGGCTTGTATACCCTTGAGTTTAGAAGACCGAGAGGGGATCTGATTTAAACGTATAGGATTATGAAAGGATTGGACACTCTGGCAGGAGGAAACATATTTCCGCTGATGGGGGAGTGCCGAACCAGAGGACACAACTTAAAAATATGGGGCTAGACCATTTAGGACAGAGATGAGGAGAAACTACTTCACCCAGAGAGTGGTGGCTGTGTGGAATGCTCTGCCCCAGAGGGCAGTGGAGGCCCAGTCTCTGGATTCATTTAAGAAAGAATTGGATAGAGCTCTTAAAGAGAGTGGAGTCAAGGGTTATGGAGATAAGGCTGGAACAGGATACTGATTGGGAATGATCAGCTATGATCATATTGAATGGCGGTGCAGGCTCGAAGGGCAGAATGGCCTACTCCTGAATCTATTGTCTATTGTCTATAATTGCCCCGGAAGTCGGATCAAAATCACAAAATATCGTGTTATACGCGGATGATATTCTTGTCTTCTTGTTGAATCCAGTGGTCTCAGTACCCCATTTGATACAATGTATCAATTCATTTGGCTCCTTCTCGGGTTATAAGATTAATTTCTCAAAACCGGAGGCTATGCCAATGTTGTGGGGTGGGGGGTTGGGGGGGGGTGGGTGGGTGTGGGTGTGGGGGTTTGACAAGAATATCTGATGTACAGGTGAATCATGGTTCCCCTTGAAATGGTCATAGCGGATTTGTTTTGGTATCTTTGTTCCTCTTGTTTTTGGTCAGTTGCTTAAGGACAATTTTGCCCATTTGCTTCACAGGATTAAGCAAGACCTTTCCCCAAGTGAGGTGCTTCCAATATCCTGGCTAGGCTGAGTGACTCTCACTAAAATGAATGTCCTTCCCCATTTGCTATATCCTGAACGAATGCTCCCCTTGGTTTTTCCTAGGCAAACATTCCGGAAGCGTAATGGCTGGTTTATTTCCTTTATCTGGCACCGGAGGCGGCCACTCATTAAGCTGGCTAAATTCTGCTTGCCCCATGGGTTGGGGAGAGTGGACGTCCTGATAAAAAAGATATCAACGAAGTTCTCTATTATCTTTTGTTAGTGACGGGGCTTGTGAGGATCCAGCAGAGGTATGGCTAGATATTGAGGCCTTCCAGGCAAAATGCCCCCTCATTAGCCTGTTGTATTTAGATAAATTGAAGAGAGTTCCGGAACATTTTCATCATTCTACAATTATTAATACTGTTAAAGCATGGAGGGCAACTTGGCAGAATGAGGGTAATGTATTCAAAAGGTCTTTTCTTACCTTTATAGCTGATATGCCAGGTTTTCAGCTGGGGATTATGGACCCCGTGTTTAAGCTTTGGGAAGCTATTGGAATCTCCTGTCTGGGTGTTTTATGTGAAGGTGAAATAATGATGTCCTTGGACCAAATCACCCGTAAGTATGATTCGGAGATGCCGGTGTTGGACTGGGGTGTACAAAGTTAAAAATCACACAACACCAGGTTATAGTCCAACAGGTTTAATTGGAAGCACACTAGCTTTTGGAGCGACCCTCCTTCATCAGGTGATTTTTAACTTTGTACACCCATAAGTATGGTTTGGCTGGCAATGAACTTTTTTGTTTTATTCAGGTCAGGGATTTTATTCAAAAACGGACTAAACTTTCACCCGACTCCTACAGATCTGTCACAGAGGAAAGGGCGCTTTATGCTATAATTGACTTCTCTGTTAGTACTGTTTATCATATATTCAGAAGTAATCTTTCAGAAGATGTTGAGCGGCTTTGTGGGTTCTGGGAGAGAGTGCTCAGGGTTGAGATGTCTATGGAGACATGGGAGGACATTTGTGCAAATGCGAGAAAGGTTTCAATCTGTGACAGGACCCTTGCCATGCAGGTAAAGATTCTGCACAGGGCCCATTTGACCCCAGAGCATCTCACAAAATTTAAGGTGGGAGTATCTGCCCTTTGTCCTAAATGTAAAGTAAGTATCGGGATTCTCACTCAATGTCAGTGGTCTTGCATCAGGCAGATATTGGAGTGCTGTGGCAGGAGTAATAGAGAGGTTCTTGGGAATCGAAGTCTCTCTTCTCGTGGCCCTCCTTAATTTTTTTCTTTAGATGATCATGGGAAAAATATCTTAATATTCTCACTTTTTGTGTGAGGAAAAGGATTGTGATGTGCTGGACCTCTGAAAACCCCCAGAGTCACTGTTAGTTTGGTGTTGGCTAATTATGGAACATATTCCTTTGGACTTTCTTATGAATATGGTAGGCCGAAAAACTGAAAATTTGTGCAAGATATGGCCACCCTTTTGGATTACCTGGATGTAGATTTATCTGCCATCTTAACTAGGGCTTTTGTGTTACCATAACAATCTGATTTAGTGAACTTCCTTGAAGGAAGAATTTCAAATAAATTCATGTGTAATACTCAATGCTCTCGGAGGTTGAGAGCTCATGTTACCTTGTGCTGAGCTGTTTTATTTATTTATTGCATTTACTGATTTCTTCAGTTTACACCTGAGTATAGTTGTGTTTTGTCTGCATTCTTGTTTCTAGAGAGAGAGAGAGACAGAGATAGTCGTGTTTTTTGTTGCTTTATTTTGGTTGTACTTTTGTAATTTTACAAAAAAATCCGCTTCTTTCAATAAAAATATCTGGAAAAATATAAAAGAGAAAGGACTGAAGGGGCAATGTTTTCAAAGAAACTGCCATAGGTAGTGGTGGTGACTGGTAAAATTACAAAGTGAAAAGGCACTTGGATAGGTATATGAGTAGAAAGGGTTGAGACCGTAACAGCCAAATGCTGACAAATGGGACTAGATTAATTCAGGATCTCTGATTTGCATGGACAAGTTAGATCATAGGGTCTGTTTCTATGCTAAACGTCCCTATGATTGTTGTGGTTCTGTTCGCCGAGCTGGGAATTTGTCTTGCAAACGTTTCGTCCCCTGTCTAGGTGACATCTTCAGTGCTTGGGACCCTCCTGTGAAGCGCTTCTGTGCTGTTTCCTCCGGCATTTATAGTGGTCTGTCTCTGCCGCTTCCGGTTGTCAGTTTGAGCTGTCCGCTGTAGTGGTATATTGGGTCCAGATCGATGTGTTTGTTGATAGAGTCTGTGGATGAGTGACATGCCTCTAGGAATTCCCTGGCTGTTCTCTGTTTGGCTTGCCCTATAATGGTAGTGTTGTCCCAGTTGAACTCATGTTGCTTGTCGTCTGTGTGTGTGGCTACTAAGGATAGCTGGTCGTGTCATTTCGTGGCTAGTTGGTGTTTGTGTATACGGATCATTAACTGTCTTCCTGTTTGTCCGATGTAGTGTTTTGTGCAGTCCTTGCATGGGATTTTGTACACTACATTAGTTTTGCTCATGTTGGGTATCGGGTCCTTTGTTCTGGTGAGTTGTCTGAGCGTGGCTCTTGGTTTGTGTGCTGTTATGAGTCCTAGTGGTCGCAGTAGTCTGGCTGTCAGTTCTGAAATGCTCCTGATGTATGGTAGGATGCCCAACATGTGCAAAACTAATGTAGTATACAAAATCCCATGCAAGGACTGCATAAAACACTACATCGGACAAACAGGAAGACAATTAACGATCCGTATCCATGAACACCAACTAGCCACGAAATGACACGACCAGCTATCCTTAGTAGCCACACACACAGACGACAAGCAACATGAATTCGACTGGGACAACACTACCATTATAGGGCAAGCCAAACAGAGAACAGCCAGGGAATTCCTAGAGGCATGGCACTCATCCACAGACTCTATCAACAAACACATCGACCTGGACCCAATATACCGGCCACTACAGCGGACAGCTCGAACTGACAACCGGAAGCGGCAGAGACAGGCCATTATAAATGCCGGAGGAAACAGCACAGAAGTGCTTCACAGGAGGCTCCCAAGCACTGATGATGTCACCTAGACAGGGGATGAAATGTTTGCAAGACAAATTCCCAGCTCGGCGAACAGAACCACAACAACGAGCACCCGAGCTACAAATCTTCTCCCAAACTTTGTCTCTATGATTCTTTGACTCTATAACTGAAATGAGGAGGAATTTCTTCAACCAGAGGGTGTTTAATCTGTCGAACTCATTGTTACAGAAAGATGTGGAGACCAAGTCATTGAGTGTGTTTAAGACAGAGATGGATAGCTTCTTGATTAGTAAAGGGACCAGGGTTACAGAGAGTAAGCAGGAGAATGGGAACTGAGAAATATATCAGCCACGATCAAATGGTGGAGGAGACCCGGGGTGGTTTTCAGAGATGCAACACATCACATTTCTTTGACTTCATTCAGCTGCTGCATCTTATAGTCAACAGAGGGGAAGGCTGCAACTGGATATATTCGTGACTGTCTTATATTTATAACTGCGAGTCACTGTCACAAGTGATTGAATAGATTAGGGACCCTGTCAAGTCCTGAATAACCTATTGAATGCCTCAGATAAAAAGACTGGAATTTGCAAAGCACTTGTAATGACATCTCATAGCTTCTTACAGTCTATGAAGTATTTCAAAATTATATTTAATGTTGCAAAATGGAACATAAAGCAGCCAGTCTGTACAGAGCAAGCTCCCAAAAACAGCAATGTGAACACATCATCTAATGGATTTGGTGTTGTATGGGGGATAGACATTGGCCATGGGACCTTTTTGATATTCACCCCTACATGAGGTTTGGATCAAAGTGTCATTGAATGGAGTGCAGTCCCAATACTGCAGCACTCCCCCAGTCCTGAACTCAAGTGTCAGTCTGGGTTTTTATCATCATGTCAAACACTGCAAGCTCAGACATCCACATTCCTCTCCAAATTATTATTGTACGGTGTCTCAACACAGATCACTGCACAACACTGCTGGTCACAGAAAAACACACTTCCATCGCACTCATCAATCTTCTTTGTCACTTCCTCAAAAAACTCACTGAGGTTTGTCAGGTGTCACCTCTCCTCTGCTTTGCCATTGAATAAGATTATAGCTAATCTGAGCACTCTCAAATCGACTTTGCGGCCTGAACTCCATAACTTTTGATTTCCTTCCTTGTTAAAAATCTGTTCAACTGAGCCTTGTATATCCTGAATGACCCAGCCTCAACAGCCCTCTGCAGCTTCAAATTCCACACAAGCACAGAGAATGCTGGAGAAACTCAGCAGGTTTGGCAGCAGCTGTGGTGTGAGAAATGTTTCAAATCCAGTGTGACTCTTGTTCATATCTGCTTGTGTCTGTCCAGTGGGAGGGTGTAGAAACGTGTTGATTTATGTGATGGGCTCGAGAGGCTTCAGGGTCCCTTTCTCACCACAGAGGCACAGCCCTGCAATGAAAAAGGGAATTCAAGAAGATAACGTGGAGTCCTTGGTCAGCAGTGGGGAAGTTAATGCCTCAGCCTACTTGAAACTTAACTCATCAACCCTTTAAAATGATCCGGAAGAATCTACATTTCACTGCCAATCACAAGGTTTCCAACAAAAATAAAAAAATGCTCGAGAAACTGGAGCAGTTTCACTGAACCCAAATGTTGTCTCTTCTTTCTCTCCACTCGCGCTACCAGATTGCTGATTCTCACCAGCAATTTCTGTTTTTGTAGCTCACCTTGGAAGTGAAAATTGAAGTTTGTAACACACCTAGTGTTCAACAAACAAAGAATTACAAATGCTGGAAATCTGAAACAAAACAGAAATTGATTGAGAAAATATTTTCTCTGCACAAATGCTGCCAGACCTGTGCCTGGAACAGACCAACACGGAACATTGCTGTAAAACACATCTCAAAAGTCCGATTCACTGTCACCCTGTCAAATTCATCTTCATGTTTTGATTAGATTAGATTCCCTACAGTCTGGAAACAGGCCCTTTGGCCCAACAAGTCCACACCGACCCTCCAAAGATTAACCCACCCAGACCCATTCCCCTATATCTACCCCTAACTAACGCACCTTTCACTATGGGCAACTCAGCATGGCCAATTCACCTAAATGGACATCTTTGGATTGTTGGAGGAAACCGGAATACCCAGAGGAAACCCATGCAGACACGGGGAGAGCATGTAAACTCCACACAGGCTGTCGCCCAAAGTTGGAATTGAACCTGGATCCCGTGAGGCAGCAGTGCTGACCACTGAGCCACCATGCCACCCTGGCATTATCACTGGCATTTCATTCCATGGGCTTCCATTTTAATTCTAATTCTTTCAGGTGACAATTTCTCAAAAGCATTTTCCAAGTTCAGGATCAAATTCCTTCTGAATCCTAATTGTGTCTTCAGTTGTAAGTTCAATCAACTTAATGGTCTCAAACATGGTTAAATATTATATGATCATGACATAAATGATCAGTTCACCCATCAATTTCAAATCTGAGGTTTTCAAATTTTCCAATTTTATGAAAGAGCAGCAACATTCTGGGCAATAGTTACAAACCTGAGCAAAACAAGACCAGTTTCTCAATGTTATTACATCATGTTGTTGTTCAGAAAGCATGTGGTGTTTTGGCTTTCATTAACAGGGGGATTGAGTTTAAGAGCGATGAGATCTTGTTGCAGCTGTTTAAAATTTTGGTCAGACCACACTTGGAATACTGTTCTGGTCGCCCTATTATAGGAAAGATGTGGATGCTTTGGAGAGGGTTCAGAGGAGGTTTACCAGGATGCTGCCTGGAATGGAGGGCTTATTTTACGAAGAGAGGTTGACTGGGCTCGGACTTTTTTCATTGGAAAAAAGAAGGAAGAGAGGGGACCGAACTGAGGTGTACAAGATAATGAGAGGCATAGATAGAGTTGATAGCCAGAGAATTTTTTCCAGGGCAGAAATTGTTAAAACGAGGGGTCATAGTTTTCAGCTGTTTGGTGGAAAGTATAGAGGGGATGTCAGAGGCGGGTTTTTTGCGCAGAGAATTGTGAGAGCATGGAATGTGTTGCCAGCAGCAGTTGTGGAAGCGAGGTCATTGAGGATATTTAAGAGACTGCTGGACATGCATATGGTCACAGAAATTTGAGGGTTCGTACATTAGGTTTACCTCACATAAGGACCAATGGTCGGCACAACATCGTGGGCGGAAGGGCGTGTTCTGTGCTGTACTGTTCTATGTTCTATGTATGGGGTATACATTATTGACACATGGTGGAAGTCTAAAGAAGATCGATCTGACATTTTTATTTTGATTCAGCCCAGTCCCCCTGGAAAGACCCCACTGACCCTGCAGTGAAATGATTTGGTGTCCCCCCTGGAAAGACTCCCCTGAGCCCAGTCTGAGACCCACTGACTGATTCATCTCCAACACCGTCATGTAGCGCCACCTCCCGCCTGTGGAGCAACATTACAGGCAGGAAGGTCCCCGGGTTCCTGCAGCTCACAGCTCATTCTACCCAGTCAGTCCCTCTCTACAATTGAGCTTCTATTTGTTTCTTCCCTCCCCCTCCCTCTTGCCCCCAGACTGAGACCGACCCCCATCAGTTTACGGCTGGCAGGAGGCAAGGGGACGGGGTGAAATTATGGGAAGGATCTGTCAGTGCCCTTTAATCCCGCAGATTGTCAGCGGGGCGGAGTTTTTCCCACCGTGATTCCATCCCGAATAGAAGATGGGAAAGATCCTCTCAGTGAAAGTGTGGGTGAAAGTGTGGAGATGGGACATGGTGTCCGCATTGTAAAATGACCCCTGTCCACTCTCATAGTCCAGGAAAACCCCGATCTTCCGGGGATTCACACTCGGGGAGAGGGTGGTCAGTGAGGGGGAGGTGATGGCAAAATAACCACATCTGGGTCCCAGCCACACAATCCAGAATCCAGTCTCCGGGCTCGGGGTGATCTCCCCTTTCCTCTCCACAGACTCTCGGGCCAGTCCCAGACCCCACTCCATCTTCTCTCCCACCTCCACCTCCCAGTAATGTCTCCCTGATGTGAATCCCTCTGATCCAAGGACACATTCCCAGGGATCAAATCTCTCCGGGGAGTCAGGGAGCGGCTGTTCTGTATCTCCGAGTCTCACACTGGTCCGGTCCTCAGACAGGATGAGCCGGGGATGGGCTGTGTTCGGATCCAGAGTCAGAGAGGCTGGAGCTGGGGGAGAGATCAAATAACACCGTCAGAGAGAGGGAGCAGGTAGTGAGGGACGAAGCGATAGAGGGTGTGGGAGTGAAAGGGAGATGGAGCGAGTCGGGAAAAGGTGAATTGATGGAGGGGAGGGACAGGGAAAGAGGAGTGAGTGAGGGAGAGTGCAGTGAGTGATGAGAGTGGAGGAATGAGGTGGAAGGATGGGTGAGGCAGAGGGATGGAGAGGGAGGAGTAAGGGAGGGGAGGTGAGAGGGCTCATTTGGAGGAGAGTGGGTGGGGAAATGAAGTGCATAGGAAGAACAGAACCCTAAACCTAACCCTATCGCAGGATGGAGGGCAATGTTAAAAAGAGGGGGAGAGTGAGTAGATGTGGGATAGAGGGTGGAAAGTGAGGAGATGTGGGAGTGAGAGGAGAGGAGAGTGAAGAGGTGGTATGAGAGCGAGAGAGATGTAGAGAATGAGGGGAGCTCAGAGGGGGGATGAGCACCGGAGGGTTGAGTGCTCAGATGAGAGCGATGGGAAGGGGTATCCCTCGGGATGAGATCATCCGGGGAGCCAGGAGGAGCGGGCAGAAGATGGGAAAAGTGTGATGGTAGTGGCAAGGGAGAGTGTGGTGGAGAGAGTAAACTGAAACAGAAGGTGAGGGGAAAGTGAGGGGCAGAGAGTGTGGCAGAGTTAGAGGGAGAAGAAGCACTAGGGGGTGGGAAAGGTGAGTGAGAATGAGGGGAGAAAGTAGCATAGAGTACAATAGGTGAATGTGGGTGGGGATGGAGGTGATATGTCAGAGAGGAGGGTGGGGGAAGGTAGCAAAGAGTACAATGGGTGAATGGGGGTGGGGATGAAGGTGATATGTCAGAGAGGAGGGTGGAGTGGATAGGTGGAAAGGAAGATAGGCAGGTAGGACAGGTCATGGGGACGGTGCTAAGCTGAAAGCTTGGAGCTGAGGTGAGGTGGGAGAAGGGGAAATGAGGAAACTGATGAAGTCCACATTGATGCCATGGGGTTGGAGTGTTCCGATGCAGAAGATGAGGCATTCATCCTCCAGGTGTCAGGTGGTGAGGGAGTGGCGGTGGCGGAGGCCCAGGACCTGCATGTCCTCAGCAGAGTGGGAGGGAGAGTTGAAATGTTGGGCCACAGGGCGGTGTGGTTGATTGGTGCGGGTGTCCCGGAGGTGTTCCCTGAAGTGCTCTGCTAGGAGGCATCCAGTCTCCCCCATGTAGAGGAGACCATATCAGGAGCAACAAATACAATAAATGATATTGGTGGATATGCAGGTAGACCTTTGATGGATGTGGAAGGTTCCTTTGGGGCCTTGGATGGAGTTCAGTGCCCAGGTTTTGCAATTCCTGCAGTGGCAGGTGAGGGTGCTAGGAAGGGAGGGTTGGTTGTTTGGGACGTGGACCTGACCAGGTAGTCACGGAGGGAATGGTCTTTCCGGAAAGCAGAAACGGATGGGGAGGGAAATAAAATCCTTGTGGTAGGGTCTGTTTGGAGGTGGCGGAAATGTCATCAAATGATGTGGTTTATGCGAAGGTTGGTAGGGTGGAAGATGAGCACCAGTGGGGTTCTGTCCTTGTTACAGTTGGAGGGGTGGGGTTTGAGGGCGGAGTGGTGGGATGTTGACGAGATGCGTTGGAGGGCATCTTTAACCATGTGGGAAGGGAAATTGCGGTGTCGAAAGAAGGGAGGTCATCTGGTCTGTTCTGTGGTGTAACTGGTCCTCCTGGGGGCAGATAAGGCAGAGGCGGAGAAATTTGGAATAGGGGATGGCATTTTTTCAGGAGGTAGATTGGGAAGACATGTAATCCAGGTAGCTGTGGGAGTCGGTGGGTTTATAAAATCTGTCGGTGTCAAGTCGGTTGTCATTAATGGAAATAGAGAGGTCCAGGAAGGGGAGGCAGGTGTCAGAGATGGTCCAGGTGAATTTAAAGTCGGGGTGGAATGTGTTGGTGAAGTTAATGAACTGCTCAACCTCTTCACGGGAGCATGAGGTGGCGCCAATGCAGTCATTAATGTAGTGGAAGAAGAGGTGGGGAGTGGTGCCGGTGTAACTACAGAAGATGGACTGTTCTACATAGCCAACAAAGAGACAGGCGTAGCTGGGGCCCATACGGGTGCCCATGGCAACCCCTTTGGTCTGGAAGAAGTAGGAGGATTTGAAGGAGAAATTGTTAAGTGTGAGGACCAGTTCAACCAAACGAATGAGAGTGTTGGTATAAGGGTACTGTGGGGACATCGGGAGAGGAAGAACCAGAGGGCTTGGAGGCCCTGATCATGGCAGATGGAGGCGTAGAGGGATTGGATATCCATGGTGAAGATGAGGCATTGGGGGTCAGGGAAACGGAAGTCTTGGAGGAGGTGGAGGGCATGGGTGGTGTCTCAAACGTATTTGGGGCATTCCTGGACTAGGGGGGATTGGACAGTATTGAGGTAGGTAGAGATGCATTTGGTTGGGCAGGAGAAAACTGAGGCAATGGGTCGGGCAGGGTGACCAGGTTTGTGGATCCTGCGAAGGAGGTGAAATTGGACAGTGCGGGGTTCCCGGACTATGAGGTTGGAAGCTGTGGGTGGGAGATCTCCTGAGGTGATGAGGTTCTGTACGGTCTGGGAGATGATGTTTTGGTGATGGGGGGGTGGGGTCATGGTCGAGGGGGCGGTAGGAAAAGGTGTCTTCGAGTTGGTGTTTGGTTTCAGCGGTGTAGAGGTCAGTGCACCAGACTTCCACTGCGCCCCCTTTATCTGCTGCTTTGATAGTGAGGTCGAGTTGAGATGTTGGAGTGGGGGAGGGAGGTCAATAGGTTGCGGCGGTTAATGTCTCGGCGGCAATTGGAAATGAAGAGGTCGAGGGCGGGTCATAGGCCAGCGCGGGGTGTCCAGATGGATGGAGTGTGCTGGAAGCGGGCAAAGGGGTCCTCAGAAGGTGGAGTCCTGATTGTGAAAGTAAGTAAGAGGCGGACGTGGCAGAAGAAGTGTTCGATGTCACGGTGTATATTAAATTCATTGATGCGTGGGCGGAGGGGGATGATGGTGAGGCCTTTGCTGAGGACTGATCGTTCATCCTCAGTGAGGGGGAGATAAGGGGGAATGTTGAAAACTTGGCAGGGCTGGGAGCTAGGACCGGGTGAAGATGTGGAGCTGAGAGTGGGGGCAGAGCCTGTAACTGGAGTGGGGTGTAGTGTTAGAGGGAATGGGGGTGGAGTCATGAGCAGGGGTGGTGTTCCCCTCAGGGTCCTGGTGGGCAGGGATGGTAACAGTGGGATCTGTGGGGGGTGGGGGGGGTGCATGTCAGCAGAATACAGGTGAGTAGCATTGATGAGGGGCGGAAGTGGTGGTGAACATGGCAGTGGGGCTGTGGAAGTCACTGAGCGTGTGACATCAGCGATGATGTGAGGAGCAGAAGTGATGTCACATGTGGTGCATGAGGAATTGTGAGGGGCGGAACTGGCTGTGGGAATGGCTGTGGGAGCTTGAAGTGTTCCGAGGCGGAAGATGAGGCGTTCTTCCTCTAGCCGTCAGGTGGTGAGGGAGCAGCAGTGGAGGAGGCCCAGGACCTGCATGTCCTTGGCAGAGTGGGAGGGGCAGTTGAAATGTTGGGCCACAGGGCAGTGGGGTTGATTGGTGCAGGTGTCCCAGAAATGTTCGTTGAAGCGCTCTGCTATGAGGCGTCCAGTCTCCACAATACAGAGGAGACCACATCGGGAACAACGGTTACAATAAATGATATTGCTGGATGTGCAGGTAAAGCTTTGATGGATGTTGCATTTTGTTCGGCCAAACCAGGCCAGAGTAATACAGTTGATGGTATGGCCCTGGGGGGTGTTATTGAATGGGAGGCCTGGGGGTGCAGGTACATGGGGTAGAGTTGCAGGGAGACACGGTGGTGAAGAGAGAGTATGGCATGCTTGCCTTCATTGGTCGGTGCGTTGAGTATTGGAGTTGCGACATCATGTTGTGGCTGTGCGGCACACTGGAGTGTGATTCTGGTCACCCTACCATGGGGTAAGTATGTTGTGAGGCCTGAGAGTGTGGAAGGAATTTGCAGCACTGTTTCTGGGACTGGAGGGTTTGAGTTATAAGGAGTGGCTGAATAGGCTGGGGCTTTTTTCCCTGTAGCATTGCAGGCTGAGGGGTGACCTTTTAGAGATTTATAAAACCGTGAAGGGCATGGAATGGGTGAATACCTCATGTATTTTTCCCAGGGTAGGTGACTCCAGAACTGGAGGGCTCAGATTTAAGGTGAGTTGGGAAAGATTCCAGAAGAACCTGAGAAACAACTTGTTCATGCAGAGGTTGGTGCATGTATGGAATGGTCTGCCAGGGGAAGTGGTGGAGGTTGGTCTCATTACAACATTTAAAATGCATCAGGATGGCAATATGAATAGGAAGGGTTTCGCGGGATTTGGACCAAATGCTGGCAAATGGGATGAGGATCTGTTTGGGATATCTGTTCTGTGTGGACTCATTCGATGGAAGAGCCTGTTTCTATCCTGTGTGACTCTATCACTCCATCTGAATAACTTCCTAAATGTTGCAAAGATTTCTGTCTCCTTTCAGGCAGTGAGGTCCTGATGCCAACTGAGATCTTGGGTAAAAATATTATCCTTAATTCCCCTTGAAAACCCCTGCTCCTTCTCTTAAATCTATGCACCTGTTATTGTCCAATCCATTCCTCATAACTTTCTACACCTTCATCAGGTTCTCCCCTCAGCCTTCTCTGCTTCAATGAAAACATCTCCAGCCAATCAAGTCTGTCTTCAGAGGTGAAACGCTCCAGCCCAGGCAACACCTTGGTGAATCTCAGCTGTTCCAGACTTGCCCTGTCTCCTGTTGGATCTTCGACACACTCCTCAAAAAGATTAAGTGGAGACATTTTAAGAATTTTGTCCTGTCTAAGCCCTTCACAATCTGCCTGTCCCAGTTCATCCTGGGGAGGCTGAATTCCTCTGATGTAACAACCCTTTTGTTTTTTCACTTGTCTGAGATTTGTCTGCCTGTTAGCATTTAATCTCTGACTGGGGTGGGTCTATGGTACATTCCTAAGAATGTAATCCCCAATTTTTATAATGTTCTCCCCATGTGGCTTCAGCAGAATGGAAAATAAGATGTTGCTAGAGTCATTAAGGTATCCAGCATGGAAACAGACCTTTTGGACCAACTCATCCAAATTAATCTCGTCCCATTTGCCAGCAGTTGGACTTAACTGTAAAAACCTTCTAAACCTTCCTGTGGTATATAAGTAAAGCAGTTGCTTCTGAGCTAATTTACACAATTGCATATTTGTTTCAGCAAAGAGCTGAGTTAGCTAAACTTGCATGCAAAGATGAAACTATATGAAGGGAGTCAGTTAAGATTAGGACGAGCAACAATTGAATATGTTAAGGACGAGTAGATAAGGAAGATGGTAGGAAGAAAAGGACACTGAGCCACACCAGCTCAGCAGATTGCCTTCACGTCGGCACCAGAATGAGCCAAGTTAGTTACAAATAAGGGATAAAACAAACAAGAGTAAGGGACGCCAGGCTTAGAGTAGTGGGAGAATTAAACAAGGGTGGAGTGCAGCTCGGCAGGAGCGGAATACAATAAGGAATAGTGATAGGTTTGACGCATAATATGCTAGGCCAATGAAGTAAACAGGGAAGTACCGAGAGAAACTCAGTTAAACTGTATAAATTGTGAAATAAGTTTTGGATTGGTGTGCCTACTTGTTAGCCACCCGTTTAGCTAGAACATTTCAATAAAGTTCGCTGCTTCAGAATTTGACTCGGACTGAAATTTATTGATACGTGAGCTTTGTTCCTCACACTTCCTATTTGTGTAACCATCAAGATGCCTTTGAAATTTTGGAATCGTACCACCACTTCCTCTGTATCTCACTGCATACACGCAGCAACCTTTGCATGAAACATTTGCCCCTTAGAGCCCTTTTAAACCTTTTCCCTCTCACTATAGACCTCTGCCAACTAGTTCTGGACTGCCCCACTCCTACCTTGTCTGTTTGCCCTTTCCATGCTCCTCATGATTTTATAAATCTCAATACGTTCACCCCTCAGCCTTTGACACTCCAGGAACACAGGTGCACCTGCATATTGAATAAGAAAATTTTCTTGGACACACATAGACTCCTATCCATCCAACTTCTTAGCACAATGGAATTCCCAGTTTACGCTTGGAAAGTTAAAATTCCCAATTATTGCAACCCTATTAACCTTACGGATATCTGAGATCTCCCTGCATGTTGCTTCTCAATTTTCCACTGTCTATTTGACAGCTTATACTACAATCCCAATGAGGTCTTTCCGAGTTCCACCCAAATAATGTCCCTTGATTGTCCCCAGGAGTATTCCCTTGAAGTGCAATCATAATGTAATCTTTAATTAAAAATACCACACCCCTCCTTTCTTGCCTCCCTTTCTATCTTTAGTATGACCCCCTTCCGTTCCCTGAGCCACGTTTCACCACTAATAGCTATGATATTCCAATCCTATGTTCCCAACCATGCCCTAAGTTAATCGGTCTTATCTTTCGGGCCTCTTGCATGAAATAAATGCAGTTCAATTGCTCATTCTTACCTCATTCTCTGCTGTGCTTATGCCGACCTTGAGTACTTAACTTACTCCCTTTATCTACTGCACCTTATTTCTTATCTCACTATCTGAGTCCCATCAATACATTCCCTCCCTGCTTACCAGTTTAAAGTCTCCCAAGTCACACGAGCAAATCTCCATGCCAGAATACTGATCCCCCTCCAATGCAGGAATGCAGGTGCAACCCATCTGTCTTCTACAGGTCTATTCCAACAAAGGTTCCAGTGGTCCAAAAATGTGAATTCTTGCTCCTTACTTCAGCTCCTTAGCCACACATTGTCCTACTGCTCCTACTCTCACTCGCATATGGTACTGGGAATAATCTAGATATTACTACCATTGAGGACCTCTTTGTAATCTCCCGCATCACCATTAGGAACAAAACAATGTATTAGTTTCCTCGGTGTCACTGAACCTTTCCACCACAACTGAGATAATCAAAACTGATGACTTTTCATCATCACACTGCTGTTTCTGTGACATCACTGTTCACAGATTAATTCTCTAATTTAGAGTCAGAGAGATGTACAGCACAGAAATAGACACTTCAGTCTGACTCATCTGTGCTGACCAGATATCATAACCGAATCTAGTTCCATTTGCCTGCACTTGGCCCATATCCCTCTTGAATCCATCCTCTTCATATAACAATTCAGATGCATTTTCAATGTTGTCATTGTGACAACCTCCTCCACTTCCTCTGGCAGCTCATTCCATAGATGGACCATCGTTTGCATGAAAACGTTTCTCTTTAGGTCCATTTTAACTGTTTTCCCTCTTACCCTAAACCTATGCCTTTTACTTGAGACTCCCCGACCCCAGGGAAAAGACTTTGCCAATTTACACTATCCATGCCCCTCATAATTTTGTAAACCTCTATAAGGTCACCCTTCAGCCTCTGACGCTCCAGGGAAAACAGTCCCAGCCTATTCAGCCTCTCCCTCTAGCTCAACTCCTCCAATCCTGGCAACACCCTTGTCAATCTTTTCTGAACTCTTTCAAGTTTCACAACAGCCTTCCAATAGGAGGGAGACCAGAACTGCACACAGTATTCCAAAACTGGTCTAATCACTGTGCTGTACAGTTGCAATATTACTTTCCAACTCCTATATTCGATGCTCTGACCAAGAAAGGAAAGCATACCAAATGTCTTCTTCACTATCCTATCTACCTGCGACTTCACTTTGAAGGAATTATGAACCTGCACTCCAACGTCTCTTTGTTCAGAAACACACCCCAGGACCTGACCATTAAGTGTGTCAGTCGTAACAACCTCACTAGCTGCAAGCTGGCTTTTCACCCTCCCCTTATGGAAGTTTATAAGTATCTGCTTTGTTTAATATTTGGCTATGTTACACTCATAGATATTTATCAGGTTCAACAGGTCTGCCAGCATCTGTGCAGAGAAATCAGAGTGAACATTTTGGATTGAGTGATGTTTCCTCAGAACTGGTGGTAGCTAGGAAATGTCAGTTTATATACAGGAGATATGGTGGGGGAGAAGGGGTGAAGAGTAAATGATAGGTGGGGATTGAGCCCAAAGAGAGAGAAGAGCAGTTAGACAGACAAATGAGAGGATAACAATCTGGCTCGGGGGGTGAATAGCTGTTAATGGAGACTGTTAGTGGCTAACAATGGTTTGTATGTAATAGCAGACTCTGTGATAACAAGGCCTGGTGGTGTGAGAGCGCAGATCCCAAAGTTATTCAATTTGATATTGGGCCTGGAAGGCTGCACGATCCCCAAGCTGAAAGTGACGTGCTGTACTTCCAGCTTGCATTGAGCTGCATTGGAGCACTGCAGTAAGCCTGAGGCAGAGGTGTTGGCAGGTTACAGCGATCTTTGGTTGCTGCCTGACCTGCTGTGCTTTTCCAGCAACACATTTTTCAGGTCTGATCTCCAGCAACTGCAGTCCTCACTTTCTCCCATTGTTTTTACCTCGATTTTAACCCTATTGCGAATCCTCTTGCAAGGATGCCTGCCTTGAAGAAGTTTTCCTCCTCTCTCTACAAGAATCTCAGGGAGTCCCTGTCCCACTGCAACTCTCAGATCATTTCCTACCTATCATCTTCATCCCCTCCCCCACTCACCTACTGTACTCTATGCGACTTTCTCCCCACCCCCATCCTCATCTCAGTTAACTCTCCACTCTGCAGGCTCTCTGCCTGGCTTCCTGATGAAGGGCTTTTGCCCGAAACGTCGATTCTCCTGATCGTTGGATGCTGCCTGAACTGCTGTGCTTTTCCAGCAACACATTTTACAGCTCTGATCGCCAGCATCTGCAGGCCTCACTTTCTCCCATTGTTTTTACCAGGTTACAGGGAAGTGTGTTAAAAGGCATCTGGAATTTCAGGGTCTTTTTTGGCAAGCAGAATGCAAGTGTTCTGAAGTCGACCCTTCATATCCCCAATAGAAAGGAGGCTGCACTGTGAGCAGTGGATACAGTAGACTAGATTGTGAGAAGTGCAGGCAGGTGAAGGTGTGTTTGGGCCCTTGGATACTGAGGAGGGAGGAAGTAAATTGACAGGTGTTCCACCTTCAGCAGTTGCGGGGAAGGTGCTATGACATTGTGAGGGGGCGTTGGAAGTAAACAGTGTCCCAAAGGGAATGGTTCCTGTGGAAGGGGAGGTGTGTGGTGTCTGGTGGTGACATCTCACTGGAAACGGAGGAAATGGCAGCTGATGATCCTCTGGAGATGGATGCTGTTGTGATGGTAGGTAAGGACAAGGGGAACCCTATCACTGTTGCAGAAGGGAAGAGAGGGGGTGAGGGCTGAAGTGTGAGAGATGGGTTGGTCCCACTTGAGGGCCCAGAGGAATCCTCGGTTGAGGAAAAAGGTGGACATTTCAGAGGATCCCTTGCCAAAGTTAACATCATCGGAACGAATATGATGGAGACGGAATAACTAGGAGAATGGAATGGAGACTTTACAGAGAGCAGTGTGTGAGAACGTAAAGGCCAGGTAATTGTGGGAGTCGGAGGGTTTACTGTGGATATTAGTGGCCAATCTATCCCCAGAAATAGAAATAGAGATGTTGAGGAAGGGAAGGGCGGATTCAGAGAGCGACTGGGTGAAGATGAGAGTAAGGTGGAAGTTGGAAAGAAAATCGATAAACCTTTTCAATTCTGAATGGTAGAGGGAAGCAGTACCATGCTCAATGCCTTCAGATCCAAACCTGACTTTGTGATTAAACCTGCTGATCAGGGTGGTGTTATAATAGTCAGCAAACTGACCACTGCATTGCAGAAGCTGAGATACCTCTCAGCTACCTCCTCCTATCTGCTTCTCGTCTGTGACCCCATGATGGAACATCAGGCCATTGTGCGAACCACGGTCACCAACCTCATTTCATCTGGGGATCCGCGCCCCCACTCCAACTGCCTCCAGCTGATCGTCCCCCAATCCCACACAACTTGCTTTTACCTCTTTCCCAAAATACACAAACAGGATTACCTGGGCAGACCCATTCTTTCTGCCTGCTCCTGCCTCACAGACCTCATCATTTCCTACCATGACGTAGTCCCTGCTCACTTGCAAATACCATTCCTCAAACAGTATGCCCATTCCAAAATTTCCTGCTTATGACGCTAGCTGCCTCCTCTTTCCCGTGGATATGCAATCTCTCTTCCTGAACCATGGATTCCCCAGCACTGTTGTTGACAAGGTCCTCAACTGGGTCCAACCCATCTCTGGCATTTTAACTCTTACCCCTTCTCTTCCCTCCTGCAACACTGATAAGATTCCCCTTGTCCTCATCAACAATCCCACCAGCACCAACATCCAGAAGATCATCAGCCATAATTTCTGTCACTACCAGACACCTATTCCTCTCCCCTCCCTTGTCCACCTTCCACAGGGACTGTTCCCTCCAGGATGCCCTGGTCTATTCTTCCCTCACTCCCAACAGCCCCCCACAGCCTCATGGCACCTACCCCTGAGACTGCTGAAAGTGGAACACCTGTCCGTTTCCTTCCTCCCTCCTCAGTATTCAAGGATCCAAACAGACCTCCAGGTGAAGCAATGCCTTATCTGCACTTAGAGTCAGAGAGTCATAGGGATGTACAGCATGGAAACAGACCCTCCTGTCCAACCCGTCCATGCCGACCAGATATCCCAACCCAATGTAGCCCCACCTGCCAACACCCGGCCCATATCCCTCCAAACCCTTCCTATTCATATACTCATTCAAATGCATCTTAAATGTTGCAATTGTACCAGCCTCCACCACTTCCTCTGGCAGCTCATTCCATACACATACCACCCTCTGCGTGAAAATGTTGCCACTTAGGACTCTTTTATATCTTTCCCCTCTCACCCTAAACCTATGCCCTATAGTTCTGGACTCCCCGGCACCAGGGAAAAGACTTTGCTGATTTACCCTATCCATCTCCCTCACAATTTTGTAAACCTCTATAAGGTCACCCCTCAGCCTCTGACACTCCAGGGAAAACAGCCCCAGCCTGTTCGGTCCCTCCCTATAGCTCAAATCCTTCAACCCTGGCAACATCCTTGTAAATCTTTTCTGAACTCTTTCCGGTTTCACAACATCTTTCCAATAGGAAGGAGACCAGAACTGCATGCAATATTCTAACAGTGGCCTAAGCAATGTTCTGTACAGTTGCGACATGACCTCTCAACTCCTGTACTCAATACACTGGCCAATAAAGGAAAGCATACCAAATGCCTTCTTCACTATCCTATCTACCTGTGACTCCATTTTCAAGGAGCTATGAACCTGCACTCCAAGGTCTCTTTGTTTAGCAACACTCACTAAGACCTGACCATTAAGTGTATAAGTCCTGCTAAGATTTGCTTTCCCAAAATGCAGCACTTCGCATTTATCTGAATTAAACTCCATTTGCTACTCCTCAGCCCATTGGCCCATCTGGTCCAGATTCTGTTGTAATCTGAGATAATCCTCTTCGCTGTCCACTACACCTGCAATTTTGTTGTAATCTGTAAATTTACTAACTGTACCTCTTATGCTCGCATCCAAGTCATTTATGTAAATAACAAAAAGTAGAGGACCCAGCACCAATCCTTGTGGCACTCCTCTGGTCACAGGCCTCCAGTCTGAAAAACAACCCTCCACCACCACCCTCTGTCTTCTATCTTTGAGCCAGTTCTGTATCCAAATGGCGAGTTCTCCCTGTATTTCATGAGATCTAACCTTGCTAATCAGTCTCCCATGGGGAACCTTGTCGAACGCATTACTGAAGTCGAAATAGATCAGATCTACTACTCTGCCCTCATCAATCCTCTTTGTTACTTTTTCAAAAATCTCAATCACTTCACTCAATCGAATCTACTGCATTCACTGCTCACAATGTGGTCTCCTCTACATTGGGGAAATAAAGCATTGACTGGGTGACAGCTTTGCTGTACACTTGCATTCTGTCTATGAAAAAAACCCTGAGCTTCCAGTTGCCTGCTCCTTTAACACATCACAGATGCTGCCAGGTGTGCTGAGCTTTTCCAGCAAATTCTGTTTTTGTCTCTTATTTACAGCATCCACAGTTCTTTCAATTGATATTTATTTGCTGCGGTTTTCATCATTGATCACTTCAGTAAGACCATCCAAAATCTTCTCTTATAAAAGGTAGTCTCTCAGTGTTTCCAACTCCTTCTCTTTGTTAAACTATCTAAATTCCACCTTCCCCACTTGACCATCCTCTCCCCCAATTCTGACACTGCCAATTATCAACTTCCATCCCACCCCCACCGCCACCTAGTCGATCACTGATTCCTCCTTTTTCTTTCCTTGGCATGTCTGTTTCCATTTCTGGGGACAGACTGAACAATAATATCCACTATAAACCCGACTCCCCTAGCTACCTAAAGTATACATCCTTGTATCCTGCTTCCTGTAAACAATCTTATTCCATTCTCCCAGTTCCTCCGTCTCCATTCTCATCTGCTCCGACAAGGCAAACTTTGACAAGGGAGCCTCGGAAATGCCCACATCCTTCCCCTACTGAAGTCTCCATAGCAATGTTGTTGAGAGTGCCCTCAATTGGGTCTGACCTACCTCCCACACTTCAGCCCACACCCCCTCTCTTTTCTGCCACAACAGTGATAGCATTCCCCTCATCCTAACCTACCATCCCACCAGCATCCACAACCAGAAGAGCATCAGACAGCATTTCTGCCACCAGGCACATATTTCCCTCTGCTCCCTTGTCAGCCTTTCACAGGGACCGTTCCCTTCCATTCACCCTGGTGCACTCTTCCTTCACTCCCAACACCCATGCACAGCCCCACAGCAACATCCTCAGCAACTGCCAAAGATACAACACTTGCCCATTTACCTCCTCCCTCCTCAGTATCCAGGGTCCAACACACCCACAAGGTGAGTAGCACTTTCACAATGTCGTGTCCTTCATTCACTGCTCACAATGTGGTCTCCTCTGTATTGGGGAAACAAAGCATCTGTGTTCTGCCTGAAAAAAAAGGACCCTGAGCTTCCAGCTGCTTACCACTTTAACTCAGCTTCCTGTTCTCTGGGCAACATCTCTGTCTCAAGCTTGTTGCAGAGCTCCACTGAAGCTCAGTGCAGGCTGGAATAACAACACTTAATTTTCCACATCCGGACCCTGCAAGTCTTTGGACACAATTTCAAGTCCAATAATTCTAGGCCCAGAGCTCTACCATGAACTAGACCACTACCCCACATATCAGGTCTTGTTATCACTGCCGTTACACTCTGCCTATTATTCGGCATTAACAGTCTTCATCACCAGGTATTCACTCTCCTAACCTAATCATTATCTACTCTTTTGTCTTTCTAACTGTTCTTCTCTCTCTTTGGGGTCGATCCCAACCTATCATTTCCTCCTTACCTCCTCCCCACTGTACCTTCTGCGTATAAACTGACTTTTCCCAGCTACTATCAGTTTTGAGGAAAGATCATTCAATCTGAAAGTTTAACTCTGATTTCTCTCCGCAGACCTGCTGAGGTTTTCAAGCAATTTCTGTTTTTGTTTTTCTCACAACCCCCATGAGATATGTGTCTTTTAACACTGGCTCTTTAATGTCTACATGCCTTCCTGATATTATGATAAAAACTGTTCCTCCAATGTCACTCCAGATGCAGCCAGCCCAGTCTCCTCTCGAAATCCTGTTTCCGTGCTCAATCCTCTGGTGAGACAGAACCCTTCACTGCTCTGACACACAGAGCTGGTGGCTTCAGACACTTACCCAAATGGACCCACAGAAAGTACAATGTTTCCAGGGAGAGTCTTCCAGAATTAACAACTAGTGATGTGAAGATGTAAACTGGGGACTTGGAGACCCTGCACATCTGAATCTATCATTAGGAAAATGAATGCACGTGTTTACCTGGGTGAATGGTGTGTATCATTTCTCTCCAGACAGTGTACTGTAAAGGGCCGGTGAACTGTCCCAGAGACAGAGAGGCATCAGCAGCTGAGAGTGTCATCTTCTCATCACTAATCCTGTAAACATTAAACAGATGACACGATAACCTCTGCTTTGTTCCAACATTGATGAAAACATTTAAGTATTCAAGCTTTCCGCATTTTTCATGTTTGAGTCCCTGGGTTAGAAAGTGAAATGTTCCTCTTATTTTTGTAACTGATCCAACAAGAATTTGACAATGCACGGGCAAGGATTGGAAATGTCCAGGTCCAGAGAAAGGCCCATGTCCTGACAACAGAATAGTAACTGAGACTTCACACACCATGGAGATGATATACATTTCCCCATCCCCTTGCTGTATTCTAAACAGAGCTTGTGGAACAGAAGCAAAAAACCTGAAACATCGAAAAGCCCCACGTCCATCTGTGCAATACATGGGTCCCACAACCCTCAGAGAGTCCTACTTCTCCGGCCTTCTGACCATCTCTGATTTTAGTCTCTCCCCCCATTGGATGTTGGACCTTCAGCTGCTGAGATCCTCAGCTCTGGAATTCCATTCCCCCAGACTCTCCATCTCTATATTCCTTTTTCTTCCTTTAAATTCTGCTAAAACTCACAGCAAACATCTGGATTAAAAGCTCAGTGACACTTTTCTACACTTTCCAACTCTCCTGTAAAATACCTCAGAACATTAGATTGTACTAATTAAAGACCTTTTTATTTTTGCATTTATTGTACCTTTTATAAAAGCTACGGTGAGAGTTAGTATTGTAAAAGGTAAAACAAAAATGATTTGCCCTTTAAACTCTGACTGTCTCAAGTTGGTCAGGAGCCATGCAGGGACAGGGATGGCCATTTCCTGGAAACATGGGCAGTGTGTCTCTCACAGGGTCAGGGGAAGGTCACAGTCAGGCAAACAGCCCAAGTCAGGGCAGTGATCACTTCCAGCCTGAGAACCAGGCTGTATTCACAGGCATCTTGTCATTGTTTACAATATTGTAGAACAGTTTTATAAAATGTAATACTGTTTAAAACCTGTAACAATATTCTTCTTATAAAAACAATCATGTATGAATCATAACCGAAGTTACTGTTATCCGATGAATCACCCTTTGAAGCGGTGACAATAACCAGGAAATAACCCCATAATAACCCGTCCCTGAGTTATTGAGCAAACTGTGCAGAGTTTGAGTAAAGCGTATGTCCTACCTTCTCTTCCGACAAGCTTCCTCCTGAAAGAAATGAATCACAAACAGTGAGGATGGCAGTAACAGATTTCAGGAGGAGACAGACACGCTGCTGAAATGAGCAGACACAACACGGAAGTGTAAAGTGATCAATTTTGGAAGGAAGATTGAGGAGAGTGTAAAATAAACTGGAACTAGCCATCAGTCCCGCTCACAGATCCAGTGACTCCCATTATACCAGTCACACCCACACACTATCCACATGGAACTGGAACTGGATTACAATGGGAGTTCCAGGAGATAATTAAAATTGGGAAACACGGAGATCATAACAAAACAAATTTTGTTCCAAAAAAATTACTGGAAAATCTCAGCAGGTTTGGAAGAATCTGTGGAAAGAAATCAGAGTGAACGTTTCGGGAGCATTGACCCTTCTTCAGTGTCAACAGCAGAAAGCCAGTGTGCTTCCAAGTAAATCTGTTGGTATAACCTAGTGTTGTGTGATTTTTAACTTTGAACAGCAGAACCGTCCGGACAGTCACAAGGTCAGTTCATTTTTTTACACGACATTCCATATTATTTTTACAGTTGTCATCATGTCCGAAATCTGTCTGAAATAACCTGCAATATATTCCCTCACCTTCAGAAACATCAGCTCGTCTTTTTGCTCCATCTGTTTCTGCAACTTTGAGAGATTCTCCTCAATAGAATTTAAATTCTCCTGAATCTCTCGAAGGTTTTTCTCCATTGGTTCCACAATCCTCTCCTCTTCTTCCCTGAGATCTCTGAGTAAACGCTACTCTTTCTCAGTGAGAATCTGGTGCATTTTAGTGAACTCGGATGTGATGTGGGTCTGCAGACTGCTCGCCTGTTCCTACCAAATGAAATGTGAAACCTCATTAATGTCCCGCGATAAAGGGAACAAAACTAACCCAGATCCCAGAGAATCAGCACAGGGAGAGCTCACCCTCACTTCGGTAATCTTCCGTTTCTGGGTCAGTTCTGTTTGTAGAACCGACGATTTCTTCTCAGTGAGAGAATCAAAGGAAGATTTCAGCTGATCCTGTGATTGAAAAAGAAATTGAAAAGTTAGCTGTGTTCGGTCTGGTGTGGGATCAGGGATATGTGATGAAACACGCTGTTTATAAAATATTCTCTCTTTTACCTTGTATATTTCAAAAGCCTCATTAATCGGCAGGAAGCGGTGCTCTCTGTGTTCCCGCGAATCTCTACAAATCAGACAGATCAATTTCTTGTCAGTTTCACAAAACAGTTTCAGATCTTCCTGATGTTTCTCACAGTGAGGTTTACTTTCCTTCTCTTTCGGATCCAGCTTTAATTTTCGATACTCCTCGGCCAGATTCGCTAAGGCCCGATTTACCCTGAGGTTTCTTTTCGGAAATTCCTCTCTACATTCCGGGCAGGAGTTTGCCTCCTTCTTTTCCCAACTCTTGGTGATACAGGAGCGGCAGAAGTTGTGTCCACACTCCAGTGTAACCGGATCGGTGAAGAAATCCAGACAAATGGGACAAATTACCTCCTCGATCAGTCTCAGGAGCTGCTGTTTGGAAGCCATGATCAATCTCAGCACTTTCTGTTTCAAACCACTTTCAGTTTCAATGTGACTGCGCTGGTGAACAAATTCAGTTCAATCATTTACTGATGGATTTCACGGCAAATGTCAGAGAAGAGTATTTAGTAACTATGTTTTATGAAGATTTTGACCTGGGAACCAGTGAAAGACAATATTTTGAGTTGAAACAGTTTTAGTCCGCCGAGGGGGACTTCACCCTGGCCGGGAGGGTTACCTTTGGGGGAGGGACAGTGAGAGAGAGGGCGGGAGGGAGGAGAGAAGGTGTGTAAGATGGGCTGGGACCCAGGTTTCACGAATCTCACTGCCGATCATAAACCCTTTGGTGAAACTCAGGGTCAGATCGGGATCCGGAACCTGAATTGTGTGAATGATTATAGGCACTCAACCTCAAACAAAAAGAATTATAAAATGACCAGATGATACTGCGGTGACAGATGCAGAAATGGGTCTGTGAGTTTCCTGCATTTATGTAGCGCCGATCACAACAACTGAAGCCATTCAGCCCCTCTGAAATTTTTTTAGATTAGATTATTTACAGTGTGGAAACAGGCCCTTCAGCCCAACAAGTCCACAACTATCCTCCGAAGAGCAACCCACCCAGACCCATTCCCCTATATTTACCCCTTCAACTTACACGACGGGCAATTTAGCACGGCCAATTCACCTCACCTGCACATTTTTGTGGGAGGAAACCGGAGCACCCGGAGGAAACCCACGCAGACACAGAGAGAATATGCAAACTCCACACATGTACTGACCAAAGTGATGAAGGAAATACATCAGGCACTTGAAGCCCAGCAATGACGTGAACCTGATCAATCCCCGAGATCTCTAAACATTTGTTCCCCTTGATAGCAGTGTCGCTGTCCCTGTGAAAACAAAACCCTGATGTCAATAAAATTGGTTGATGTCGACTAATTCAGAGCCAGTGAAACACTGCAGAATGTATCACACATTAACAGAGAATTCTAATATTTCCTTTGAGAAAAAAAGTCAAAACAACAAGTTTTAAAAGGGAGCAGCACAGACAAAGGAAGCACATGGTGAACACAGTGCAGCAGAGAGGGTATCTGCACAGTTACTGCAATTGCTGTTTTGAATTCATGTATCTCTGGAGTGCGTCTAGGAAAATTAACAAAGTGAAATTCACAACTGATCGTGGAGGAACTGTTTGGGTGAAGTTCACAGCACAGAATCAGATAATTTAGTTGTTTAAGTGGCCTACAGAAAGTCTGCAGTAGTGAGTAGAGTGGGTTGTTTCTTGTTTGTATGTTTTTGGAGATATGTCTCTTGATTAAATTTAAGCCATAATTATGTATTTAACCTGGTGAAGTGTTTTGTAGAGGAATAAGAGGGTGTTATTTTCTCAGTCTGTAGATTGTGAAGGAGCAAAAATGGCCTTTATGTACTTCTTGCCAGATGTGGGAGATTAAAGAGAGTTTAAGGATTACTGTGGATATAGGATTGAGGTTAGTAAGGAGGAGGTGTCATCAATTCTAGAAGGAGTGAAAGGAGACAAGTCTCCTGTGCCAGATGAAGTTTATCTGAGGATTCTCTGGGAAGGGAGGAGATGTTGGAGCTTTTGGTCTTGACCTTTGAGTCGTCATTATCTACAGGTATAGTACCAGAGGACTGGAGGAATGCAAACATTGTTCAAGAAGGGCAGTAGAGATGACCCATGTAATTATAGACCAGTAAGCCTTACATCCGTTGTAGGAAAAGTTTTGGAAAGGATTCTAAGAGATAGGATTTAAAACCATCTAGCAAGCAACAATTTGATTTCAGATAGTCAACATGGTTTGATGTCTCACAAAATCTCATTGAGATTTTTTGAGAAGGTGACGAAGCATGTGGATGAGGGTAGGGCAGTTGACTTGGTGTACATAGACTTCAGTAAAGCCTTTGATAAGGTTCCACATAGTAGACTGTTGGAGAAATTGCAGAGGAATGGGACTGAGGTTGATTTAGCAGTTTGGATTAGAAACTGGTTTTCTGTAAGAAGGCAGTGAGTGGTGGTTGATGGAAAATATTCAGCCTGGAGTCCGATAACTAGTGGTGTGCCACGAGCACCTATTCTAGGACCACTGCTGTTTGTCATTTTTATAAATGACTTGGATTCAGGCATAGGTGGATTGATTAGTGAGTTTGCAGAGGGCACTAAAGTCGGTGGAAAAGTTGACAGTGTGGAAGAATATTGCAGGTTGCAGGGGATCATGGATAAACTGCAGAATTGGGCTGAGCGGTCGCAAATGGAGTTCAATGCAAATAAATGTCACTTTATGAAGAATAACAGGAAGACAGAATACTGGGTCAATGGAAAGATTCTTGGTAATGTAGGTGTCCAGAGGGATCTTGGAGTCCATGTACATAGACCCCTGAAAGTTGCCATCCAGGTTGGCAGCGTTATTAAGAAAGCATATGGTGTGTTCGGTTTTATTGGTAGAGGGACTGAGTTCCAGAGCCATAATGTCATGCTGTAAGTATACAAAATGCTAGTGCAGCCACACTTGGAATATTGTGTACAGTTCTGGTTGCCCCATTACAGGAAAGATGTAAAAGCATTGGAAAAGGTGCAGAAGAGATTTACCAGGATGTTGCCTGCTCTGGAGGGATGGTTTTATGAAGAAAGGCTGAGAGAGTTGGGTCTGTTCTCCTTGGAGAGAAGAAGGCTAAGAGGGTATTTAATAGGGACATACAAGATGGGTAGACAGTTAAAGTCTTTTTCCGAGAATGATGACATCAGCTTGTATGAGGGGGCATAGCTACAAATTGAGGGGTGATAGATTTAAGACAGATGTCAGAGGCAGGTTCTATACTCAGAGAATGCTAAGAGCATGGAATGCCTGCCTGCCAATGTCGTTAACTCAGCAACATTAGTGAGATTTACACAATCCTTGGATACGCACATGGCTGATGAAGGGATAGTGTAGGGGGCTGGGCTTAGATTAGTTCACAGATTGGCACAATATCAAGGGCCAAAGGCCTGTTCTGTGCTGTATTGTTTTATGTTCCATGTTTTATATGTGCCATAAATGCTGCTGGATGTGAATCTTATCAGATCAAATGGATTAGTTGGAGAGATAGTTAGAAGCAATGAGGAATTTGCAACAGCAACAGTATGTGGATGGATGGCAGTTAAAGGAGGTGAGGGCGGATGTCTCAGATACAGGCACATAGATGGGTTAACTCCAGGAAAGGTAAGAGAGGTAGGCAGCTAGTGCAGGAGTCTTTTGTGGTTATGAGCTGAAAATGTGTTGCTGGAAAAGCGCAGCAGGTCAGCCAGCATCCAAGGAGTAGGAGAATCGACGTTTCGGGCATGAGCCCTTCTTTTGCGGATATACCCATTTCAAACAGGTATGCTGTTTTGGAAAATGTAGGGGGTGATGGATTCTTAGGGGAAAGTAGCACGAACAGCCAAGTTTCTGGTATTGAGACTGGCTCCAATGCAAGGAGAGGTAAGTTGGCTTCCAAGAGATCAATTGTGTCAGGGGATTCTGAAGTCTGAGGTACAGACAGATGTTTCTGTGGCTAGCAGCAAAAAAGCAGAATGGTGTGTTGCTTCCCTTGTGCAAGAATCAAGGATATCTCAGAGAGGGTGCAGAATGTTCTCACGGGGGAGAGGAGCCAGCAAGAGGTCACTGTCCACATTGAACCAATAACATTGGAAGGGAAAAGGTTGAGATTCTGAAGGGAAATTACAGAGAGTTAGGTAGAAATTAAAAAAAGGAGGTCCTTGAGAGTAGTAATATCTGAATTACTCCCAGTGCTACGAGCTAGTGAGGGCAGGAATAGAAGGATAGAGCAGATGAATGCATGAATGAGGAGCTGGTGTAAGGGAGAAGGATTCACATTTTTGAATCATTGGAACCTATTTTGGGGGAGAAGTGGCCTGTACAAGAAGGACGGATTGCACCTAAATTGGAAGGGGACTAATATACTGGCAGGGAAATGTGCTAGAGCTACTCAGGAGGATTTAAACTAGTAAGGTTCGGGGGGGCAGGGGGATACCCAGGGAGATAGTGAGGAAAGAGATCAATCTGAGACTGGTACAGTTGAGAAGAGAAGTGAGTCAAACAGTCAGGGCCAGCAGAGACAAGGTAGGACTAATAGATTAAACTGCATTTATTTCAATGCAAGGGGCCTAACTGGGAAAGCAAATGAACCCAGGGCATGGTTAGGAACATGGGACTGGGACATCATAGCAATTACAGAAACATGGCTCAGGAGTGGGCAGGACTGGTAGCTTCATGTTCCAGGATGCATGCTACAGGAAGGATAGAAAGGGAGGCAAGAGAGGAGGGGGAGTGGCTTTTTTGATAAGGGATAGCATTACAGCTGTGCTGAGGGAGGATATTCCCAGAAATACATCTAGAGAAGATATTTGAGTGGAACTGAGAAATAAGAAAGGGATGATCACGTTATTGGGATTGTATTATAGGCCCCGTAATAGTCAGAGGGGAAATTGAGAAACAAACTTGTGAGGAGATCTCAGCTATCTGTAAGAATAATAGGGTGGTTATTATAGGGGATTTTAACTTTCCAAACATAGACTGGGGCTGCCTTCGTGTTAAAGGTTTAGATGGAGAGGAATTTCTTAAGTGTGTGCAAGACAATTTTCTGATTCAGTATGTGGATGTACCTAATAGGGAAGGTGCAAAATTTGACCTACTCTTGGGAAATAAGGCAGGACAGATGACTGAGGTGTCAGTGGGGGAGGACTTTGGGGACAGCAACCATAATTCTATTAGATTTAAAATAGTGATGGTAAAGGGTAGATGAGATTTAAAAGTTGAAGTTCTAAATTGAAGAAAGTCCAATTTTGATGGTATTAGGCAAGAACTTTTGAAAGCTGACTGGGGCAGATGTTTGCAGGTTAAGGGATGGCTGGAAAATGGGATGCCTTCAGAAATGAGAAAATGAGAATCCAGAGAAAGTATATTCCTGTCAGGGTAAAAAGAAAGGCTGGTAGGTATAGGGAATGCTGGATGACTAAAGAAACTGAGGGTTTGGTTAAGAAAAAGAAGGAAGCATATGTAAGGTATAGACAGCATAGATCGAGTGAATCTTTAGAGTATAAAGGAAGTAGGAGTATACTTAAGAGGGAAATTAGGAGGGCGAAAAGGGGACATGAGATTGCTTTGGCAAATACTGTTAAGGAGAATCCAAAGGGTTTTTACAAATACATTAAGGACAAAAGGGTAACTAGGGAGAGAATTGGGCCCCTCAAAGATCAGCAAGGCGGCCTTTGTGTGGAGCCTCAGAAAATGGGGGAGATACTAAATGAATATTTTGCATCAGTATTTACTGTGCAAAAGGGTATGGAAGATATAGACTGTAGGGAAATAGATGGTGACATCTTGCAAAATGTCCAGATTACAGAGGAGGAAGTGCTGGATGTCTTGAAACGGGTAAAGGTGATAAATCCCCAGGATCTGTGGGAAGCTAGAGAAGTGATTGCTGGGCCTCTTGCTGAGATATTTGTATCATCGATAGTCACAGGTGAGGTGCCAGAAGATTGCAGGTTGGCAAACGTGGTGCCACTGTTTAAGAAGGGTGGTAAGGACAAGCCAGGGAACTATAGACCAGTGACCCTGACATCGATGGTGCGCAAGTTGTTGGAGAGAATCCTGAGGGACAGGATGTATGTGTATTTGGAAAGGCAAAGGCTTATTAGGGATAGTCAACATGGCTTTGTGCACGGGAAATCATGTCTCTCAACTTGACTGAGTTTTTTGAAGAGGTCATAAAGGGGATTGATGAGGGCAGAGCAGTAGATATGAATTATATGGACTTCAGTAAGGTGTTCAACAAGGTACCCCATGGGAGACTGATTAGCAAGGTTAGATCTCATGCCAGCCGGAAGAGCTAGTCATTTGGATACAGAACTGGCTCAAAGGTAGAAGAGAGAGGGTGTGGTGGAGGGTTGTTTTTCAGACTGGAGGCCTGTGAACCAGTGGAGTGCCACAAGGTTCGGTGCTGTGTTCTCTACTTTTTGTCACTTACATAAATGATTTGGATGCGAGTGTAAGAGGTACAGTTAGTAAGTTTGCAGATGACACCAAAATTGGAGGTGTAGTGGACAGTGAAGAGGGTTACCTCAGATTACAACAGGATCTTGACCAGAAGGGCCAATGGGCTGAGAAGTGGTAGATGGAGCTTAATTCAGATAAATGCGAGGTGCTGCATTTTGGGAAAGCAAATCCTAGCAGAACTTGTACACTTAATGGTAAGGTCCTAGGGAGTGTTGCTGAACAAAGACACCTTGGAGTGCAGGTTCATCATTCCTTGAAAGTAGAGTCGCAGATAGATAGGATAGCGAAGAAGGCATTTGGTATGCTTTCTTTTATTGGACTGAGTTTGAGTACAGGAGTTGGGAGGACATTGGTAGGCCACTGATGGAATATTGCGTGCAATTCTGGTCTCCTTCCTAAGATGTTTTGAAACTTGAAAGGGTTCAGAAAAGATTTACAAGGATATTGCCAGGAGGATTTGAGCTATTGGGAGAGGCTGAACAGGCTGGGGCTGTTTTCCCTGGAGCTTCAGAGGCTGAGAGGTCACCTTATAGACGTTTGCAAAATTATGAGGGGCAGGATAAGGTAAATAGGCAAAGTCTTTTCCCTGGGGTCAGGGAGTCCAGAGCTAGAGGACATAGGTTTTGGGTGAGAGGGGAAAGATATAAAAGAGACCTAAGGGGCAACTTTTTCACACAGAGGTTGGTATAGATATGGAATGAGCTGCCAGAGGAAGTAGTGGAGGCTGGTTAAATTGCAACATTTAAGATGCATTTGGATGGGTATATGAGTAGGAAGGGTTTGGAGGGATATGAGCTGGGTGCGGGTAGGTGAGACTAGGTTGGGTTGGGATAAATGGTTGGCATGGACGGATTGGACCAAAGGGTCTGTTTCCATGCTGTACATCTCTATGACTTTATGATGTGATATTCATTACGCTGCTACCAGTTCATATTTCTCAGTGATGATCATCCAGCAATCCTCACTTGCAAAAGGATTAACTATTTTCTCATTTCATTTTCTGATTGTACTTTTCAGGATCGCACTTTGTACACATTGCCCGCTCCATTTCCTTCATTCATTTCCGAGGGAGTCATTTTCTGGGATGGATTGAGGCACTGTGTTTTTTTTATTCATTCACGTGATGAGGGCTTCAGGCAGCATTTATTGTCCATCACTAATTACCCAGAGGGCAGTTAAGAATCAACCACATTGCTGTGGATCTAGGGTCACATGTTGGCCAGACCAGGTCAGGATGGCAGTTCTCTTCCCTAATGGACATTATTGAACTAGGTGGGTTTTCCTAACAATCAACAATGGCTTCATGGTCCTCACTAAACTCCAAGTTTCAAGATTTTTGTTGAATACAAATGTCACCATCTTCCATAGCGGTATTTGAACCGGTTACCTAGACCATGACCAGGGTTTCTGGATTAATAGATCCAACGATAAAACTGAACTTGACGATCACGGAAAACAATGAGAACCCAAGTGTCACGCTCACGATAATTTATTCCCGGAAAGATATCGGTATTTCTGGGATTTCACAGACAGTGGGCAAGTGCAGGAATTCGATGAAAATAAAACACACAGCCTCCCTCTAAAAGCACAAAACCGTTTCTCAGAAACTTAGAACAAAATTGTTTAATTTTGTCCCTGCTTTCCAGTAAAAGTACAGCCTTGCAATTCTCTCAGAGAGTCCTTGGCCATTCGGGCTAGTAACTATCAAAGGCATTGTTGGATTTTATTTTTGGTTTGAGGAACGGTCACCGGACTCGAAACGTTAAATCTGATTTCTCTCCACAGATGCTGCCAGACCTGCTGAACTTTTCTTGTTTCTGATGTACAGCATCCACAGTTCTTTGGGTATTCTCCTTTTCGTGCTCTTTTCAGTGAACATTTTCTTCCTGCAATTGTGAAGGGCTGTCAGCAGGTGGCAGCCATGCATCGTGTAACAAAGAAAGTCCGGCATCTCCACCCATTCCAGCCTCCGTGAATTCGGGAAATGGAGCAGCCATTACATACAAAGTACGGTCTTGAAAAGCACAATCAGGAAATAAAACGGATAGTCGGTTAATGTCTCTTGGAAGCTTACAGTTGTCTGAAAATAACTCTTCTTGTCTTGACCCCGGGAGAACACCCTGCTCCTCTAGACAGTGGGATCTGAAACTTCTGGTCCATCGAGCCTGCACTGACCTTTCTCAGCTCTTGATTTGGAGATGCCTGTGTTGGACTGGGGTGTACAAAGTTAAAAATCACACAACACCAGGTTATAGTCCAACAGGTTTAATTGGAAGCACACTAGCATCTGGTGGTGATGAAGGAGCGATGCTCCGAAAGCTAGTGTGCTTCCAATTAAACCTGTTGGACCATAACCTAGTGTTGTGTGATTTTTAACTTTCTCAACTCGTTCACTTCCCAGCAATTGATCCATAACTGTGAATGTTATGATAGCTCAAGAGTTCATCCAAGGACTTTTTCAAAGCTCATGAGGTTTCCTGCCTCAACTACCATCCCAAGCAATGCATTCCACTGAGGGAAAAATATTTTCCAGAAATCCCCTCTAAAACTCCTGCTATTCATCTTGAAATTAAAGTCCTCGGTATCCACCATTCAATTCTCCGATTAATGGGTTCAGATCCTCTCTGCCCAGCCTGTTCATGCCCTTTTAATCGTATACTCCTCAGTTAGGTCCCCTCTCACCCTTTCGTCGCTCTAAAGAACACAACCCTAGCCTATCCAGCTTCTCTTCAGAGCTAAACTACTCCATCCTGTGAATCTGGGCTGCACCTCCTCCAAGACAACAGTAAACTTCACTGTGAGCAACATCGAGAAGATCTGAAGCTGTTTTCTGAAACTAAGAAGAAATTGATCTGACTGATTTGTCGGGATTCCCGGGAGAACAGACAGCACCGCTTCCTGTCGATTACTGAGGCTGTTGCAATCTACAAAGTTGAAAACCATACAACACCAGGTTCTCGTGCAACACATTTATTGGGAAGCACTAGCTTTCGGAGGGCTGCTCCTTCATCAGGTAGCTGTGGAGCAGGTTCACAAGACACAGAGTACAAAGAAAAATACGGTGTCATGCAACTGAAACGATATACAGAGGAGTATACGATTAAAAGGGCATGAACAGGTATTGAACAAATCAAGATTGCTGTGGAGGTGTTGCTCCTGGCCAGAGTGAGCTGTGAGCTGCAGGAACCCTGGGACCTTCCTGCCTGAAATGTTGCTCCACAGGCGGGAGGTGGCGGTACATGACGGTGTTGGAGATGAATCAGTCAGTGGGTCACAGACTGGTTCTGGATTAGTGATGCTGGAAGAGCACAGCAGTTCAGGCAGCATCCAAGGAGCTTCGAAATTGATGTTTCGGGCAATAGCCCTTCACAGACTTTGCTCAGCGGGTCTTTCCAGGTGGACAGCATGGGCACAACGGACCGAATGGCTTCTTTTGCTGCTGTGAGCCATCGATAATCCAATAACTTTCCTGCATTTGATTTAATCCAGATTGATTTGTACCTCAACATAATTTGGAATACCTGTTCCAATTGAAAATTTATCCCAACTATAATCGATAAGGAATATGAGCAGCAATCTTCTCTCTCTCCTATCAGGGGCAGCAGAACCTGAATTCTGTCTATTATCACATTGAGACTCAGACCACAGCACGTGACAAAGAGTGAGGGAGACTTGATTCTGGGAAAATTGGAAGGCTACTAGCCATAGAAAGTGGGAGGTGGGTGATGGGAAGGAGGGGTAGGAGGGGAAAAGTAGGATAGGGTGAGGAGTGGTAGGCAGGGCGTGAGGTGGAGGAGTGGGAGGATTGGTGTGAAGATATGGATTTGGGGCTAAGTAGAAGGTAACAGATGGGGAGGAAAAGGATGCCCTATTCTGGCAATAGTACTGCTCCAGGAGTTACTGCATCCCTCGCTAAGCTGGCAATATTGGCAGCTACCTCATAATGTGAAACATTACACAGTTATGTCCTGTCCATACAAAACAGAACAAATCCAATCCAGCCAAATACTGCCCCATCCACATACTCATGAACATAAAAAAGTGATGAACAGTGGTCTCAAGTAGACTCTACTCAGTGACAACCTACTCAGTGACACCTAGTTTGGGTTCCACCAGGGCCACTCAGCTCCTGACCTCATTACAGTCATGGTTGAAACATGGAAAATGAAGTGAATTTCAGGGGTGACGTGACAGTGACTGCCCTTAAAGTCAAGGCTGCATTTGACTGAGGTGGCATGGGGGAGCCCTGGCAAAACTGCAGTCAATGGGAATCAGGAGGATCAATCTCCACTGGTTAGAGTCATACTCAGCACAGATAGAGGCTGGTAGTGGCTGTTGCAGGTAAATCATCTGAGTTCCAGGATATCAGAGGAAGGAATTTGCAGGATGGTGTCCTTGGCACAACCATCTTCAGCTGCTTCATCAATGACCTTCCCTTCATCATAAGGTCAGAAGTCGGGATGTTTGCTGATGATTGCACAAAGTTCAGCACCATTCGCTACTCATCAGGTACTGAAGCTGTTCATGCCCTAATGAGGCAACACTTGGGCAATATCAAGGCTTTGGCTGACAAGTGGCAAGTAACACTGATGCCACACAAATAATAAGCAATGATAGAATCTAACCTTTTGATATTCAATAGCATTACCATGACAGAGTTCCCTGCCATCAACACATTGCAGATTACCAATGAACAGAAATGAAACGATCCTCACCATATAAATACAATGGCTACACGTTCAAGTCAGAGGCTTGAATGACGTTGGGAAAAACTCCACCCCGCTGGCAATCTGCGGGATTAAAGGCACTGACAGATCCAACCCATAATTTCATCCTGTCCCCCTGCCTCCTCCCAGCTGTAAACTGATGGGGGTCGGTCTCAGTCTGGGGGAAAGAAGGAGTGGGGAGAGAAGAAACAAATAGAAGCTCAATTGTAGAGAGGGACTGACTGGGTAGAATGAGCTGTGAGCTGTAGGAACCCGGGGACCTTCCTGGCTGTAACGTTGCTCCACAGGTGGGACGTGGCGCTACATGACGGTGTTGGAGATGAGTCAGTTAGTGGGTCTCAGACTGGGCTCAGGGGAGTTTTTCCAGGGGGATACAAAATCATTTCTCCCGCGTGGGATTGAGGAACTCATGGGGGCTGGGTGATGAGGGAACGAATGGAAAATTGCAACAAATGCCACGTTCTGTAAGTTACCACAAGTTTGTCTTATTCTGGCATGGTGAGTGTGAAAGCCCTTGACATCAAAGCCATATTTCATCCAGTGTGGTATCAAGGAACTCCAGCAAATCTGGAATCCGTGACAATGAGGGGTGGAGGGCATCAAACTTTCCACTGGTTACCTGGCACATGGGAAGATGAACATGAACATGAATGTCATCAGTTGCTTCATCAGTGACCTTCCCTCAGTAATAAGGTCAGAAGTTGGCATGTTCGATGACTGTGCAATCTTTAACACTATTCATGTCTCTGCATATTCTGAAACATCACATGTACAAATGCAGCAAGACCTTGAGCAAAATCGAAGTTAAGGCTGATAGGTGTGAATTCAAATTTGTGCCACACTAATGCTGGGTCATGACCTTCTCCAATGACAGTCAATCCAGCCACTGCCCATTGACATAGAATGCCTTCATGAAATTTCCTGCTAAAAACATCCTAGGGGGAACCATTAACCAGATGTGCACCTGGCCTCACCATATAAATGAAGTAGTTTCAGATCAAGTCAGAGGATCAGAATACTGCGTGAAGTCACACACCTCCTGACTCCCAAAAGCTTGTCACTCGTCTGCAAGGCACAGATGGAATCTGCCCCATTTGCCTGGATGGGTGCAGCTCCAACAATACTGATGTGCAGGGTGAATCACAGTTCCCCTTTAAATGGTCATTGTGGATTTCTTTGTTTTGGAATCTTTGTTAGGCTTGTTTTTGGTCAGTTTCTTAAGGGCAATTTTGCCTATTTGCTTCACAGCATTAAGCAAGATCCTTCCCAATGTGAGGTGCTTCCAATATCCTGGCTAGGCTGAGTGGCTCTCATTAAAATCAATGTCCTTCCCCATTTGCTATATCCTGAACGAATTCACCTCTTGGTTTCTCCTCAGCAAACATTCTAGAAGCATAATGGTTGGTTTAGTTCCTTTATCTGGCACCATAGGCGGCCACTCATTAAGCTGGCTAAATTCTGCTTGGCCCATGGGTTGGAGAGAGTAGACCTCCCGATAAAAAAGATCTCTATTATCTTTTGTTAGCGACTGGGCTTGTGAGGATCTGGCAGCGGTATGGCTAGATATTGAGGCCTTCCAGGCAAAATGCCCCCTCATTAGCCTGTTGTTTTTAGATAAATTGAAGAGAGTTCCGGAACATTGTCATAATCCTACAATTATAAATACTGTCAAAGCATGGAGGGCAACTTGGCAGAATGAGGATAATATATTCAAAAGGTCTTTCTTACCTTTATAGCTGGTATGCCAGGTTTTCAGCTGGGGATAATGGACCCCGTGTTTAAGCCTTGGGTAGCTAGTGGAATCTCCTGTCTGGGTGTTTTATGTGAAGGTGAAATAATGATGTCCTTGGACCAAATCACCACTAAGTATGGTTTGGCTGGCAGTGAACTTTTTTGTTTTATTCAGGTCAGGGATTGTATTCAAAAAAGGACTATGCTTTTGACCGACTCCTACAGATCTGTCACAGAAGAGAGGGCGCTTTATGCTATAATTGACTTCTCTGTTAGTACTGTTTATCATATATTCAGAAGTAATCTTTCAGAAGACGTTGAACTGCTTTGTGGGTTCTGGGAGAGAGAGCTCAGGGTTGAGATGTATATGGAGACACGGGAGGACATTTGTGCAAATGCGAGAAAGGTTTCAATCTGTGACAGGACCCTTGCCATGCAGGTAAAGATTCTGCACAGGGCCCATTTGCCCCCAGAGCATCTCACAAAATGTAAGGTGGGAGTATCTGCCCTTTGTCCTAAATGTAAAGTAAGTATCGGGATTCTCACTCATTGTCAGTGGTCTTGCATCAGGCAGATATTGGAGTGCTGTGGTAGGAGTAATAGAGAGGTTCTTGGGAATCGAAGTCTCTCTTCTCGTGGCCCTCCTTAATTTTTTTCTTTAGACGATCATGGGAAAAAAATCTTAATATTCTCACTTTTCGTGTGAGGAAAAGAATTGTGATGTGTTGGACCTCTGAAAACCCCCAGAGTCACTGTTAGTTTGGTGTAGGCTAATTATGGAACTCAGTTTGCACCTGAGTATAGTTTTGTTTTGATTGCATTCTTGTTTCTTCTTTTTATTTATATATATATATAGAGAGAGAGAGACAGAGATAGTCACGTTTTTTGTTGGTTTATTCTGGTTGTACTTTTGTAATTTTACAAAAATATCTACTTCTTTCAAAAAAAATATCTGGAAAAATATAAAAGAAAAAGGACTGAAGGGGCAATGTTTTCAAAGAAACTGCCATAGGTAGTGGTGGTGACTGGTAAAATTACAAAGTGAAAAGGCACTTGGATAGGTATGTGAGTAGAAAGGGTTGAGAGGGTAACAGCCAAATGCTGACAAATGGGACTAGATTAATTCAGGATCTCTGATTTGCATGGACAAGTTAGATCATAGGGTCTGTTTCTATGCTAAACGTCTCTATGACTCTGACTCTATAACTGAAATGAGGAGGAATTTCTTCAACCAGAGGGTGTTTAATCTGTCGAACTCATTGTTACAGAATGATGTGGAGACCAAGTCATTGAGTGTGTTTAAGACAGAGACGGATAGCTTCTTGATTAGTAAAGGGACCAGGGTTACAGAGAGTAAGCAGGAGAATGGGAACTGAGAAATATATCAGCCACGATCAAATGGTGGAGGAGACCCGGGGTGGTTTTCAGAGATGCAACACATCACATTTCTTTGACCTCATCCTGCTGCTGCATCTTATAGTCGACAGAGGGGAAGCCTGCAACTGGATATATTCGTGACTGTCTTATATTTATAACCGCGAGTCACTGTCACAAGTGATTGAATGGATTAGGGACCCTGTCAAGCTCCTGAATAACCTATCGAATGCCTCTAAAAAAAGACTGGAATTTGCAAAGCACTTGTAATGACATCTCAAAGCTTCTTACAGTCTATGAAGTATTTCAAAATTGTATTTAATGTTGCAAAATGGAACATAAAGCAGCCAGTCTGTACAGAGCAAGCTCCCATAAACAGCAATGTGAACACATCATCTAATCGATTTGGTGTTGTATGGGGGATAGACATTGGCCATGGGACCTTTTTTATATTCACCCCTACATGAGGTTTTGATCAAAGTGTCATTGAATGGAGTGCAGTCCCAACACTGCAGCACCCCCCCAGTACTGATCTCAAGTGTCAGTCTGGGTTTTTATCATCATATCACACACTGCAAGCTCAGACATCCACATTCCTCTCCAAATTATTATTGTACAGTGTCTCAACACTGTAAATACGATGCTTCAATTTGTAAATATGCTGCTGTAAGACAGGATCTGAGGAGCATAAGTTGGGAGCATAGGCTGTCAGGGAAGGATGTCGTGGAAATGTGGAACTTTTTCAAGGAACAGATACGACGTGTCCTTGATATGTATGTACCTGTCAGGCAGGAAAGAGATGCTCGTGTGAGGGAACCTTGTTTGACGAGGGAGGTTGAATGTCTTGTAAAGAGGAAGAAGGAGGCTTACATAAGGTTGAGGAAGTAAGGTTCAGACAGAGCATTGGAGGGATACAGGATAGCCAGAAGGGAGCTGAAGAAAAGGATTAGGAGAGCGAAGAGAGGGCATGAAAAATCTTTGGCGGATAGGCTCAAGGTTAACCCCAAGGCATTTTATGCGTATGTGAGAAACATGAGAATGACGAGAATGAGGGTAGGTCCGATCAAGGACAGTAGTGGGAGACTTTGTATTGAGTCGGAAGAGATAGGAGAGGTCTTGAATGAGTACTTTTCTTCAGTATTTACAAACGAGAGTTACCGTATTGTTGAAGAGGAGAGTGTGAAACGGACTGGTAAGCTAGAAGAGATACTTGTTCGGAAGGAAGATGTGTTGGACATTTTGAACAACTTGAGGATAGACAAGTCCCCCAGGCCTGACGGGATATATCCTAGGATGATGTGGGAAGCAAGAGAGGAAATTGCAGAACCGTTGGCAATGACCTTTTCGTCTTCACTGTCAACGGGGGTGGCACCAGGGAACTGGAGATTGTCGAATGTTGTGCCCCTGTTCAAAAACGGGAATAGGGATAACCCCGGGAATTACAGGCCAGTTAGTCTTACTTCGGTGGTAGGCAAAGTAATGGAAAGGGTACTGAGGGATAGGATTTATGAGTATCTGGAAAGACACTGCTTGATTAGGGACAGCCAGCACGGATTTGTGAGGGGTAGGTCTTGCCTTACAAGTCTTATTGAATTCTTTGAGGACGTGACCAAGCATGTGGATGAGGGTAGAGCAGTGGTTGTAGTGTACATGAATTTTAGTAAGGCATTTGACAAAGTTCCCCATGGTAGGCTTATGTGGAGAGTCAGGAGGCATGGGATAGATGGACATTTGGCCAGTTGGATAAAAAACTGGCTAACTGGTCAAAGTCAGAGAGTGGTAGTAGATGGTAAATATTCAGCCTGGAGCCCAGTTACAAGTGGAGTTCCGCAAGGATCAGTTCTGGATCCTCTGCTGTTTGTAATTTTTATTAATGACTTGGAAGAGGGAGTTGAATGGTGGGTCAGTAAATTCGCAGATGATACGAAGATTGGTGGAGTTGTGGATAGTGAGGAGGGGTGTTGTCGCCTGCAAAAGGACTTAGATATGATGCAGAGCTGGGCTGAGGAGTAGCAGATGGAGTTCAACCCTGTCAAGTGTGAGGTTGTCCATTTTGGAAGGACAAATAAGAATGCGGAATATAGGGTGAACGGCAGGGTTCTTAGTAAGGTGGAGGAGCAGAGGAATCTTGGGGTCTATGTTCATAGATGGTTGAAAGTTGCCACTCAGGTGGATAGAGCTTGTAAGAAGGCCTATGGTGTATTAGTGTTCATTAGCAGAGGGATTGAATTCAAGAGTCGTGAAGTGATGTTGCAGCTGTACAGGGCCTTGGTTCGGCCACATTTGGAGCACTGTGTGCAGTTCTGGTCACCTCACTTTAGGAAAGATGTGGAAGCTTTGGAGAGAGTGGAGAGAGTGCAGAGAAGATTTTCCAGGATGTTGCCTGGAATGGAGAATATGTCGTACGAGGACAGGTTGAGAGTGCTAGGCCTTTTCTCATTGGAACAGTGAAGGATGAGGGGTGACTTGATAGAGGTTTATAGGATGATCAGAGGAATAGATAGACAGTCAGAAACCTTTTCCCCGGGTACAACAGAATGTTACAAGGGAAGGTAAATTTAAGGTGAAGGGTGGAAGGTATGGGGGAATGTCAGGGGTAGATTCTTTACCCAGAGAGTGGAGGGGGGGGGCATGGAATGCGCTGCCTGTGGGAGTGGCAGAGTCAGAATCATTGGCGACCTTTAAGCGGCAATTGGATAGGTACATGGATGGGTGCTTAAGCTAGGACAAATATTCGGCACAACATCGTGAAGGGCCTGTACTGTGCTGTATTGTTCTATGTTCTATGTTCTAACACAGGTTACTGCACATCACCGCTGGTCACAAATCTCCAGTCAGAAAAACACACTTCCATCGCACTCATCAATTTTCTTTGTCACTTCCTCAAAAAAACTCACTGAGGTTTGTCAGGTGTCACCTCTCCTTTGCTTTGCCATTGAATAAGATTAGAGCTAATCTGAGCACTCTCAAATTGACTTTCCGGCCTGAATTCCATGACTTTTGATTTCCTTCCTTGTTAAAAATCTGTCCATCTGAGCCTTGTATATCCTGAATGACCCAGCCTCAACAGCCCTCTGCAGCTTCAAATTCCACACAAGCACAGAGAATGCTGGAGAAACTCAGCAGGTCTGGCAGCAGCTGTGGTGTGCGAAATGTTTCAAATCCAGTGTGACACTTGTTCAGATCTGCTTGTGTCTGTCCAGTGGGAGGGTGTAGAAACATGTTGATTTCTGTGATGGGTTAGACAGGCTTCAGGGTCCCTTTCTCACCACAGAGGCACAGCCCTGCAATGTAAAAGGGAATTCAAGAAGATAACATGGAGTCCTTGGTCAGCAGTGGGGAAGTTAATGCCTCAGCCTACTTGAAACCTAATTCATCAATCCTTTGAAATGATCTGGAAGAATCTGCATTTCACTGCCAATCACAAGGTTTCCTACAAAAATAAAAAAATGCTCGAGAAACTGGAGCAGTCTCCCTGGACCTAAATGTTGTCTCTTCATTCTCTCCACTCACACTGCCAGATTGCTGATTCTCACCAGCAATTTCTGTTTTTATAGCATCCTTGGCAGTGAAAATTGAAGTTTTGTTACACGCCTGGTGTTCAACAAACAAAGAATTACAAATGTTGGAAACCTGAAACAAAATAGAGATTGATTGAGAAAATATTTTCTCTGCACAAATGCTGCCAGACCTGTGCCTGGAACAGACCAACACAGAACATTGCTGTAAAACTCATCACAAAAATCCTCATTCACTGTCACCCTGTCAAATTCATCTTCATGTTATGATTAGATTAGATTCCCCACAGTGTAGAAACAGGTCCTTTGGCCCAACAAGTCCACACCGACCCTCCAAAGATTAACCCACCCAGACCCATTCCCCTATATCTACCCCCAACTAACTCACCTAACATTATGGGCAACTCAGCATGGCCAATTCACATAAATGGACATCTTTGGATTGTTGGAGCAGACCGGAATACCCAGATGAAACCCACGCAGACACGGGGAGAGCATGTAAACTCCACACAGGCTGTCGCCCAAAGTTGGAATTGAACCTGGATCCCGTGAGGCAGCAGTGCTGACCACTGAGCCACCATACCGCCCTGGCATTATCACTGGCATTTCACTCCATGGGCTTCGATTTTAATTCTAATTCTTCCAGGTGACAATTTCTCAAAAGCATTTTCCAAGTTCAGGATCAAATTCCCTCTGAATCCTAATTGTGTCTTCAGTCAAAAACTCAATCAACTGAATAATTTCAAACATGGTTAAATATTATATGATCATGACATAAATGATCAGTTCACCCATCACTTTCAAATCTGAGGTTTTCAAATTTTCCAATTTTATGAAAGAGCAGCAACATTCTGGGCAATAGTTACAAACCTGAGCAAAACAAGACCAGTTTCTCAATGTTATTACATCATGTTGTTGTTCAGAAAGCATGTGGTGTTTTGGCTTTCATTAACAGGGGGATTGAGTTTAAGAGCCATGAGATCTTGTTGCAGCTGTTGAAAATTTTGGTCAGACCACACTTGGAATACTGTGTCCAGTTCTGGTTGCTCAATTATAGGAAAGATGTGGATGCATTGGAGAGGGTTCAGAGGAGGTTTTTTCATTGGAAAAAAGAAGGAAGAGAGTGGACCTAATTGAGGCGTACAAGGTAATGAGAGGCATAGGTAGAGTTGATAGCCAGAGATTTTTTCCCAGGGCAGAAATTGTTAAAACGAGGGGTCATAGTTTTAAGCTGTTTGGTGGAAAGTATAGAGGCGATGTCAGAGGCGGGTTCTTTACGCAGAGAGTTGTGAGAGCATGGAATGCGTTGCCAGCAGCAGTTGTGGAGGCAGGGTCATTGGGGATATTTAAGAGACTGCTGGACATGCATATGGTCACAGAAATTTGAGGGTGCATACATGAGGATCAGTGGTCGGCACAACATCGTGGGATGAACGGCCTGTTCTGTGCTGTACTGTTCTGTGTTCGATGTATGGGGTATACATTATTGACACATGGTGGAAGTCTAAAGAAGATCAATCTGACATGTTTATTTTGATTCAGCCCAGTCCTCCCTGGAAAGACTCCACTGACCCTGCAGTGAAATGATTTGGTGTCCCCCCTGAAAAAAGACTCCCCTGAGCCCAGTCTGAGACCCACTGATTCATCTCCAACACCGTCATGTAGCGCCACCTCCCGCCTGTGGAGCAACATTACAGGCAGGAAGGTCCCCGGGTTCCTGCAGCTCACAGCTCATTCTACCCAGTCAGTCCCTCTCTACAATTGAGCTTCTATTTGTTTCTTCTCTCCCTCTTTACCCCAGACTGAGTCCGACCCCCATCAGTTTACGGCTGGCAGGAGGCAGGGGGACGGGGTGAAATTATGGGATGGATCTGTCAGTGCCCTTTAATCCCGCAGATTGTCAGCGGGGCGGAGATTTTCCCGCCGTCATTCCATCCCGGATAGAAGATGGGAAAGATCCTCTCAGTGAAAGTGTGGGTGAAAGTGTGGAGATGGGACATGGTGTCCGCATTGTAAAATGACACCTGTCCACCCTCATAGTCCAGGAAAACCCCGATCTTCCGGGGATTCACACTCGGGGAGAGGGGGGTCTTCAAGGAGGAGGTGGCGGCTAAATAACCATCTCCAGGAAACAGCCCCACAATCCAGAATCCAGTCTCCGAGCTCGGGGTGATCTCCCCTTTCCTCATCACAGACTCTCGGGCCACTCCCAGAATCTACTGGGTCTTCTCTCCCACCTCCACCTCCCAGTAATGTCTCCCTGATGTGAATCCCTCTGATCCCAGGACGAAAGGCCAGGGATCAAATCTCTCAGGGGAGTCAGGGAGCGGCTGCTCTGTGTCTCCGAGTCTCACACTGGTCCGGTCCTCAGACAGGATGAGCCAGGGATTCGCTGTTTTCGGATCCAGAGTCAGAGAGGCTGGAGCTGGGGGAGAGATCAAATAACACCGTCAGGGAAAGTGAGCAGGCAGTGAGGGGCGCAGGGAGTGAGGGGCTGAGCGAAAGAGGGGGGTGGGAGTGAAGGGGAGATAGGGCGAGTCTGGAAAAGGGGAGTTGATGGAGGGGAGGGACAGGGAAAGAGGAGTGAGTGAGGGAGAGTGCAGTGAGTGATGAGAGTGGAGGAATGAGAAGGAAGGATGAGTGAGGCAGAGGGCTGGGGAGGGAGGAGTAAGGGAGGGGAGGTGAGAGGGCTCATTTGGAGGAGAGTGGGTGGGGAAATGAAGTGCACAGGAAGAACAGAACCCTAAAACTAACCCTATCGCAGGATGGAGGGCAAGGTTAAAAAGAGGGGGAGAATGAGTAGATGTGGGATAGAGGGTGGAAAGTGAGGAGATGTGGGAGTGAGAGGAGAGGAGAGTGAAGAGGTGGTATAAGAGAGAGAAGTGTAGAGAATGGGGGGGAACCTCAGAGGGGGAATGAGCAATGGGAGGATTGAGTGCCCAGGTGAGAGCAGTGGGAAGGGGTATCCCTCGGGATAGGATCATCTGGGCAGCCGGGAGGAGTGGGGAGAAATGAGGAAAGTGTGATGGTGGTGGCAAGGGGAAGTGTGGTGGAGAGAATAAACTAAAACAGAAGGTGAGGGGAAAGCAAGGGGCAGAGAATGTGGCAGAAATCGAGGGAGATGAAGCACTCAGGGGTGGGGAAGGAGAGTGAGGGGAGAGCAACAGGGTATTGGACAGCATAGTGGAGTGTCAGATGGTGGGGGCCAGGAGGGGGAGGGGAGAGTGATGAGCAGAGTGAGGGGTACAGGAGAGGTGGGGGTGATTGAAGAGGTTAGTCAGACTGAACGGTATGGACAGAGTTGGGGAAGGCATCGTGAGGGAGAGAACAGAATGAGAGAGAGAGGGATGGGTCATGGACTGGAAGGGGAGATGGCTGGGTCCAGGAAGAGACAAATTAAGAGGGAAGGATGAGTAGGGGAGTGTAGGTGACAAAATGGGGAAGGGAAAGTGAGAGAAAGGGATGAATGAGAGGAGGGGAGAATGCTGGGAAAGTGAGCTTGAGGAGTGTGATAACAAGAGGAAGGGAGCACGTGGAGGAATGGAAAAGAAGATTGGGGCAGGTGGGGATAGAAGTGGAAGGTAGGTGAATGCAAGGGAAAGAGGAGAGCGAAGTGATGTGAATGGGTGGGAAGGGGGACAGTGAGGGGAGGTAGGAGAGATGGGCAGCAAGGCAGAGGGGAGACTAAGGGAGGGTAGAGTGGGGTTGCATTTGTAGGGGAAGGTTTATGGAAGGGGAAAGGGAGCATCAAGGAGAATGGGAGAAAATGAGGGAAGGTTTTTAATCTCAGGAGAGGGAATGAAAGAGTGAAGACATGGAGTAGGTGATGGAGGAGGGAATGATTGGAAGCTGAATAAGGATATGGGAGAGGGTATGGAGGTTTTTTCAGGGGATGTGACTGTTTGGGATGGGGTAGGAGAGAGTGAGTGACAGTATAGAATGGGAGGATGACAACAGGAGGTCTGCAAAATAAGTGGACATTAGAGGTTTGGAGATCGGGAGAGTGAGTGGGATGGTTGAGGAATGGAAATGCAGTGAGTGAGGGGAAGAGAGAAAGGGTGTTGAGAGTGAGGAGGAAGGGATGGCTGAGCTGGAGGGGAGAAATACAGGTTCACTGTCCCCTATAGCTCAAAGGGGAAAGGGAGTCTTCACAAGGAAGACGGTCGAGTAAAAGCAAGGACTGCAGATGCTGGAAACCAGAGTCTAGATTAGGGTGGTGCTGGAAAAGCACAGCAGATCAAGCAGCATCCGAGGAGCAGGAAAATCGATGTTTCGGGCAAAAACCCTTCATCAGGAATAGAGGCAGGGTGCCTGCAGAGTGAAGAGATAAATGAGAGGGGGAATGGAGGTGGGGAGAAAGTAGCATAGTGAATGGGAGTGGGGATGGAGGTGATAGGTCAGAGAGGAGGGTGGGGGAAGGTAGCAAAGAGTACAGTGGGTGAATGGGGGTGGGGATGAAGGTGATATGTCAGAGAGGAGGGTGGAGTGGATAGGTGGAAAGGAAGATAGGGAGGTAGGACAGGTCATGGGGACGGTGCTAAGCTGGAAGGTTGGAGCTGGGGTGAGGTGGGAGATGGGGAAATGAGGAAACTGGTGAAATCCACATTGATGCCCTGGGGTTGGAGTGTTCCGACGCAGAAGATGAGGCATTCTTCCTCCAGGCTTCAGGTGGTGAGGGAGGAGCAGTGGAGGAGGCTCAGGACCTGCATGTCCTCAGCAGAGTGGGAGGGAGAGTTGAAATGTTGGGTCACAGGGAGGTGGGGTTGATTGGTGCTAGTGTCCTGGAGATGTTCCCGAAAGTGCTCTGCTAGGAGGCATCCAGTCTCCCCAGTGTGGAGGATACCACATTGGGAGCAACGGATACAATAAATGATATTGGTGGATATGCAGGTAGACCTTTGATGGATGTGGAAGGTTCCTTTGGGGCCTTGGATGGAGGTGAGGGAGGAGGTTTTGCAATTCCTGCAGTGGCAGGTGAGGGTGCCAGGAAGGGAGGGTGGGTTGTTTGGGGCGTGGACCTGACCAGGTAGTCACAGAGGGAAAGGTCTTTGCGGAAAGCAGAAATGGGTGGGGAGGGAAATAAAACCCTGGTGGTGGTGTCCGTTTGGAGGTGGCGGAAATGTCGTCGGATGATGCGGTTTATGCAAAGGTTAATAGGGTGGAAGATGAGCACCAGGGGGGTTCTGTCCTTGTTACAGTTGGAGGGGTGGGTTTTTTTGTGGGCTGAGGGGCGGGATGTTGATGAGATGTGTTGGAAGGCATCTTTAACCACATGGGAAGGGAAATTGTGGTCTCTAAAGAAGGGAGGCCATCTGATGTGTTCTGTGGTGGAACTGGTCCTCCTGGGAGCAGATAAGGCGGAGGCGGATAAATTGGGAATATGGGATAGCATTTTTGCAGGAGGTAGAGTGGGAAGACATGTAATCCAGGTAGCTGTGATAGTCGGTGGGTTTGTAACAAATGTCGGTGTCAAGTCAGTCGTCATTAATGGAAATGGAGAGGTCCAGGAAGGGAAGGCAGGTGTCAGAGATGGTCCAGGTGAATTTAAAGTCGGAGTGGAATGTGTTGGTGAAGTTGATGAATTGCTCAACCTCCTCACGGGAGCATGAGGTGGCGCCAATGCAGTCATCAATGAAATGGAGGAAGAGGTGGAGAGTGGTGCCGGTAAAACTACAGAAGATGGACTGTTCTACGAAGCCAACAAAGAGACAGGCATAGCTGGGGCCCATATGGGTACCCTTGGCTACCCTTTGGTCTGGAGGAAGTGGGAGGATTTGGCAGTGGCTGAGGACCAGTTCAACCAAACAAATGAGAGTGTCGGTGGAAGGGTACTATTGGGGACTTCGGGAGAGGAAGAACCAGAGGGCTTGGAGGCCCTGGTCATGGCGGATGGAGGTGTAGAGGGATTGGATATCCATGGTGAAGATGAGGCATTGGGGGCCGGGCAACGGAAGTCTTGGAGGAGGTGGAGGGTGTGGGTGGTGTCTCAAATGTATTTGGGGCGTTCCTGGACTAGGGGGGGATAGGACAGTGTCGAGGTATGTAGAGATGCATTTGGTGGGGCAGGAGAATACTGAGGCAATGGGTCGGGCAGGGTGACCAGGCTTGTGGATCTTGTGAAGGAGGTAGAACCGGGCAGTGCGGGGTTCCCAGGCTATGAGGTTGGAAGCTGTGGGTGGGAGATGTCCTGAGGTGATGAGGTTCAGTACGGTCTGGGAGATGTGGTTTGGTGATGGGGGGGTGGGGTCATGGTCGAGGAGGCAGTAGGAGGAAGTGTCTTCAAGTTGGCATCTGGCTTCAGCGGTGTAAAGGTCAGTGCGCCAGACTACCACTGCACCCCCTTTATCTGCTGCTTTGATGGTGAGGTCGGGATTGGAGCAGAGGGAGTGGAGGGCTGCGCATTGTGAGGGTAAGAGGTTGGAGTGGCGGGGGGCATTGATAGGTTGAGCCGGTTAATGTCTCGGCGGCAATTGGAAACGAAGAGGTCAAGGGCAGGTCATAGGCTAGCGCGGGGTGTCCAGGTGGATGGAGTGTGCTGGAGGCAGGCGAAGGTGTCCTCGGAAGGTGGGCAGGAATCCTGATTGTGAAAGTAAGCTCGGAGGTGGAGTCGGCGGAAGAATTGTTCAATGTCACAGCGTGTATTAAATTCACTGATGCGTAGATGGAAGGGGATAAAGGTGAGACCTTTGCTGAGGACTGATCGTTTATCCTCAGATGAGTTAGAGATCGGGGGAATGGTGAAAACTTGGCAGGGCTGGGAGCTAGGACCGGGTGAAGGTTTGGAGCTGGGAGCCTGTAACTGGAGTGGGGTGTAGTTTTAGGGGGAATGGGGGTGGAGTCATGAGCAGGGGTGGTGTTCCCCTCAGGGTTCTGGTGGGCAGGGGTGGTAACAGTGGGATCTGTGGGTGGCGTGTCAGCAGAATGCAGGTGAGTGGCATTGGTGTGGACAGAAGTGGTGGTGAACATGGCAGTGGGGCTGTGGAAGTCACTCAGCGTGTGACATCAGCGATGATGTGAGGGGCAGAAGTGATGTCATGTGTTGTGCATGAGGAATTGTGAGGGGCAGAAGTGGCTGTGGGAGTGGCCATGCCATTGGCTTGAAGTGTTCCGAGGCAGAAGATGACGCATTCTTCCTCTAGCCATCGGGTGGTGAGGGAGTGGCAGTGGAGGAGGCCCAGGACTTGCATGTCCTCGGCAGAGTGGGAGGGGGAGTTGAAATGTTGGGCCACAGGGCGGTGGGGTTGATTGGTGCAGGTGTCCCAGAAATGTTCCCTAAAGTGCTCTTTTCTGAAGTGTCCACACTCTCCAATGTAGAGGAGACTGCATCGGGAGCAACAGTTACAATGAAAAATATTGGTGGATGTGCAGGTAAAACTTTGATGGATGTTGCATTTTGTTTGGACAAACCAGGCCAGAGTAGTACAGTTGATGGTGTGGGCCTGGGGGGCTGTTACTGAATGGGAGGCCTGGGGGTGCGGGTACATGGTTCTTTGGAGTAGAGTTGCAGGGAGACACGGTGGTGAAGAGAGAGTATGGCACGCTTGCCTTCATTGGTCGGTGCGTTGAGCATTGGAGTTGCGATGTCATGTTGTGGCTGTGCGGCACACTGGAGTGTGATTCTGGTCACCCTACCATGGGGTAAGTATGTTGTGAGGCCTGAGAGTGTGGAAGGCATTTGCAGCACTGTTGCTGGGACTGGAGGGTTTGAGTTATAAGGAGTGGCTGAATAGGCTGGAGCTTTTTTTCCCTGTAGCATTGCAGGCTGAGGGGTGACCTTTTAGAGATTTATAAAACCATGAAGGGCATGGAATGGGTGAATAGCTAAAGTATTTTTCCCAGGGGAGGTGACTCCAGAACTGGAGGGCTCAGATTTAAGGTGAGTTGGGAAAGATTCCAGAAGAACCTGAGAAACAACTTGTTCATGCAGAGGTTGGTGCATGTATGAAATGGCCTGCCAGGGGAAGTGGTGGAGGTTGGTCTCATTACAACATTTAAAATGCATCAGGACGGCAAGATGAATAGGAAGGGCTTCGCGGGATTTGGACCAAATGCTGGCAAATGGGACGAGGATCTGTTTGGGATATCTGTTCTGTGTGGACTCATTCGATGGAAGAGCCTGTTTCTAAACTGTGTGACTCTATCACTCCATCTGAATAACTTCCTAAATGTTGCAAAGATTTCTGTCTCCTTTCAGGCAGTGAGGTCCTGATGCCAACTGCGATCATGGGTAAAAATATTATCCTTAATTCCCCTTGAAAACCCCTGCTCCTTCTCTTAAATCTATGCACCTGTTATTGTCCAATCCATTCCTCATAACTTTCTACACCATCATCAGGTTCTCCCCTCAGCCTTCTCTGCTTCAATGAAAACATCTCCAGCCAATCAAGTCTGTCTTCAGAGGTGAAACGCTCCAGCCCAGGCAACACCTTGGTGAATCTCAGCTGTTCCAGACCTGCCCTGTCTCCTGTTGGATCTTCGACACACTCCTCAAAAAGATTAAGTGAAGACATTTTATAATTTTGTCCTGTCTAAGCCCTTCACAATCTGCCTGTCCCAGTTCATCCTGGGGAGGCTGAATTCCTCTGATGTAACAACCCTTTTGTTTTTTCACTTGTCTGAGATTTGTCTGCCTGTTAGCACTTAATCTCTGACTGGGGTGGGTCTATGGTACATTCCTAACAATGTAGTCCCCAATTTTTATAAAGTTCTCCCCATGTGGCCTCAGCAGAGTGGAAAATAAGATGTTGCTAGAGTCATTAAGGTATCCAGCATGGAAACAGACCTTTTGGACCAACTCATCCAAATTAATCTCGTCCCATTTGCCAGCAGTTGGACTAAACTGTAAAAACCTTCTAAACCTTCCTGTGGTATATAAGTAAAGCAGTTGCTTCTGAGCTAATTTACACAATTGTATATTTGTTTCAGCAAAGAGCTGAGTTAGCTAAACTTGCATGCAAAGATGAAACGATATGAAGGGAGTCAGTTAAGATTAGGACGAGCAACAATGGAATATGTTACGGACGAGTAGATAAGGAAGATGGTAGGAAGAAAAGGACACTGAGCCACGCCAGCTCAGCAGATTGCCTTCACGTAGGCACCAGAATGAGCCAAGTTAGTTACAAGTAAGGGATAAAACAAACAAGAGTAAGGGACGCCAGGTTTAGAGTAGTGGGAGAAGTAAATAAGGGTGGAGTGCAGCGAGGCAGGAGCGGAAGACAATAAGGAATAGTGATAGGTTTGATGCATAATATGCTCGGCCAATGAAGTAAACGGGGAAGTACCGAGAGAAACTCAGTTAAACTGTATAAATTGTGAAATAAGTTTTGGATTGGTGTGCCTACTTGTTAGCCACCCGTTTAGCTAGAACATTTCAATAAAGTTCGCTGCTTCAGAATTTGACTCGGACTGAAATTTATTGATACGTGAGCTTTGTTCCTCACACTTCCTATTTGTGTACCCATCAAGATGCCTTTGAAATTTTGGAATCGTACCACCACTTCCTCTGCATCTCACTGCATACACGCAGCAACCTTTGCATGAAACATTTGCCCCTTAGATCCCTTTTAAACCTTTTCCCTCTCACTATAGACCTCTGCCAACTAGTTCTGGACTCCCACACTCCTACCTTGTCTGTTTGCCCTTTCCATGCTCCTCATGATTTTATAAACCTCAATAAGTTCACCCCTCAGCCTTTGACACTCCAGGAACACAGGTGCACCTGCATATTGAATAAGAAAATTTTCTTGGACACACATAGACTCCTATCCATCCAACTTCTTAGCACAATGGAATTCCCAGTTTACGCTTGGAAAGTTAAAATTCCCTATTATTGCAACCCTATTAACCTTACAGATATCTGAGATCTCCCTGCATGTTGCTTCTCAATTTTCCACTGTCTATTTGACAGCTTATACTACAATCCTAATGAGGTCTTTCCGAGTTACACCCAAATAACGTCCCTTGATTGTCCCCAGGAGTATTCTCCTGAAGTACAACCATAATGTTATCTTTAATTAAAAATACCACACCCCTCCTTTCTTGCCTCCTTTCTATCTTTACTGTGACACCCTTCCCTTCCCTGAGCCACGTTTCACCACTAATAGCTATGATATTCCAATCCTATGTTCCCAACCATGCCCTAAGTTAATCAGTCTTATCTTTCAGGCCTCTTGCATTAAATAAATGCAGTTCAATTGCTCATTCTTACCTCATTCTCTGCTGTGCTCATGCCTACCTTGAGTACTTAACTTACTCCCTTTATCTACTGCACCTTATTTCTTATCTCACTATCTGAGTCCCATCAATACATTCCCTCCCTGCTCACTAGTTTAAAGTCGCCCAAGTCACACGAGCAAATCTCCCTGCCAGAATACTGATCTCCCTCCAATGCAGGAATGCAGATGCAACCCATCTGTCTTCTACAGGTCTATTCCAACAAAGGTTCCAGTGGTCCAAAAATGTGAATTCTTGCTCCTTACTTCAGCTCCTTAGCCACACTTTGTCCTACTACTCCTACTCTCACGAGCATATGGTACTGGGAATAATCTAGATATTACTACCATTGAGGACCTCTTTGTAATCTCCTGCATCACTATTAGGAACAAAGCAATGTATTAGTTTCCTCGGTGTCACTGAACGTTTCCACCACAACTGATATCGTCAAAACTGATGACTTTACATCATCACAATGCTGTTTCTGTGACATCACTGTTTACAGATTAATTCTCTCATTTAGAGTCAGAGAGATGTACAGCACAGAAATAGACACTTCAGTCTGACTCATCTGTGCTGACCAGATATCATAACCTAATCTAGTTCCATTTGCCAGCACTTGGCCCATGTCCCTCTTGAATCCATCCTCTTCATATAACCATCCAGATGCATTTTTAATGTTGTCATTGTGACAACCTCCTCCACTTCCTCTGGCAGCTCATTCCACAGATGGACCATCGTTTGCATGAAAACGTTTCTCTTTAGGTCCATTTTAACTGTTTACCCTCTTACCCTAAACCTATGCCTTTTACTTTAGACTCCCCGACCCCAGGGAAAAGACTTTGCCAATTTACCCTATCCATGCCCCTCATAATTTTGTAAACCTCTATAAGGTCACCCTTCAGCCTCTGACGCTCCAAGGAAAACAGTCCAAGCCCATTCAGCCTCTCCCTCTAGCTCAAATCCTCCAGTCCCAGCAACACCCTTGTCAATCTTTTCTGAACTCTTTCAAGTTTCACAACAGCCTTCCAATATGAGGGAGACCAGAACTGCACACAGTATTCCAAAACTGGTCTAATCAATGTGCTGTACAGTTGCAATATGACCTCCCGACTCCTATATTCGATGCTCTTACCAAGAAAGGAAAGCATACCAAATGTATTCTTCACTATCCTATCTCCCTGTGTCTTCACTTTCAAGGAATTATGAACCTGCACTCCAACGTCTCTTTGTTCAGCAACACACCCCAGGACCTGACCATTAAGTGTGTAAGTCGTAACAACCTCACTAGCTGCAAGCTGGCTTTTCACCCTCCCCTTATGGAAGTTTATAAATATCTGCTTTGTTTAATATTTGGCTATGTTCCACTCATAGATATTTATCAGGTTCAACAGGTCTGCCAGCATCTGTGCAGAGAAATCAGAGTGAACATTTTGGATTGAGTGATGTTTCCTCAGAACTGATGGTAGCTAGAAAATGTCAGTTTATATACAGGAGATATGGTGGGGGAGAAGGAGTGAAGAGTAAATGATAGGTGGGGATTGAGCCCAAAGAGAGAGAAGAGCAGTTAGACAGACAAATGAGTGGATAACAATCTGGCTAGGGGGGTGAATAGCTGTTAGTGGAGACTGGTAGTGGCTAACAATGTAATAGCAGACTCTGTGATAACAAGGCCTGGTGGTGTGAGAGCGCAGATCCCAAAGTTATTCAATTTGATATTGGGCCTGGAAGGCTGCACGATCCCCAAGCTGAAAGTGAGGTGCTGTACTTCCAGCTTGCATTGAGCTGCATTGGAGCACTGCAGTCAGCCTGAGGCAGAGGTGTTGGCCAGGTTACAGGGATCTTTGGTTGCTGCCTGACCTGCTGTGCTTTTCCAGCAACACATTTTTCAGGTATGATCTCCAGCAACTGCAGTCCTCACTTTCTCCCATTGTTTTTACCTCGATTTTAACCCTATTGCGAATCCTCTTGCAAGGATGCCTGCCTTGAAGAAGTTTTCCTCCTCTCTCTACAAGAATCTCAGGGAGTCCCTGTCCCACTGCAACTCTCAGATCATTTCCTACCTATCATCTTCATCCCCTCCCCCACTCACCTACTGTACTCTATGCTACTTTCTCCCCACCCCCATCCTCACCTCAGTTAACTCTCCACCCTTCAGGCTCTCTGCCTGTATTCCTGATGAAGGGCTTTTGCCCGAAACGTCGATTCTCCTGATCGTTGGATGCTGCCTGAACTGCTGTGCTTTTCCAGCAACACATTTTACAGCTCTGATCGCCAGCATCTGCAGGCCTCATTTTCTCCCATTGTTTTTACCAGGTTACAGGAAAAGTGTTAAAAGGCATCTGGAATTTCAGGGTCTTTTTTGGCAAACAGAATGCAAGTGTTCTGAAGTCGACCCTTCATATCCCCAATAGAAAGGAGGCTGCACTGTGAGCAGTGAATGCAGTAGACGAGATTGTGAGAAGTGCAGGCAGGTGAAGGTGTGTTTGGGCCCTTGGATACTGAGGAGGGAGGAAGTAAATTGACAGATGTTACACCTTCAGCAGATGCGGGGAAGGTGCTATGACATTGTGAGGGGGCGTTGGAAGTAAACAGTGTCCCAAAGGGAATGGTTCATGTGGAAGGGGAGGTGTGTGGTGTCTGGTGGTGACATCTCACTGGAAACGGTGGAAATGGCAGCTGATGATCCTCTGGAGATGGATGCTGTTGGGATGGTAGGTAAGGACAAGGGGAACCCTATCACTGTTGCAGAAGGGAAGAGAGGGGGTGAGGGCTGAAGTGTGAGAGATGGGTTGGTCCCACTTGAGGGCCCAGAGGTATCCTCGGTTGAGGAAAAAGGTGGACATTTCAGAGGATCCCTTGTCAAAGTTAACATCATCGGAACGAATATGATGGAGACGGAATAACTAGGAGAATGGAATGGAGACTTTACAGAGAGCAGTGTGTGAGAATGTAAAGGCCAGGTAATTGTGGGAGTCGGAGGGTTTACTGTGGATATTAGTGGCCAATCTATCCCCAGAAATAGAAATAGAGATGTTGAGGAAGGGAAGGGCGGATTCAGAGAGCGACTGGGTGAAGGTGAGAGTAAGGTGGAAGTTGGAAAGAAAATCGATAAACCTTTTCAATTCCGAATGGTAGAGGGAAGCAGCACCATGCTCAATGTCTTCAGATCCAATCCTGACTTTGTTATTAAACCTGCTGATCAGGGTGGTGCTATAATAGTCAGCAAACTGACCACTGCGTTGCAGAAACTGAGGTACCACTATCTGCTCCTATCTGCTTCTCATCTGTGACCCCATGATGGAACATCAGGCCATTGTGTGAACCACGGTCACCAACCTCATTTCATCTGGGGATCTGCCCCCACTCCAACTGCCTCCCGCTGATCGTCCCCCAATCCCACACAACTCGCTTCTACCTCTTTCCCAAAATACACAAACAGGATTACCTGGGCAGACCCATTCTTTCTGCCTGCTCCTGCCTCACAGACATCATCATTTCCTACCGTGATGCAGTCCGTGCTCACTTGCAAATACCATTCCTCTGACACTATGCCCATTCCAAAATTTCCAGCTTATGGCGCCACCTGGCCTTTTCTGTGGATATGCAATCTCTCTTCCTGAACCATGGATTCCCCAGCACTGTTGTTGACAAGGTCCTCAACTGGGTTCAACCCATCTCTGGCATTTTAACTCTCACCCCTTCTCTTCCCTCCTGCAACACTGATAAGGTTCCCCTGGTCCTTATCAACAATCCCACCAGCACCAACATCCAGAAGATCATCAACCATAATTTCTGCCACTACCAGACACCTATTCCTCTCCCCTCCCTTGTCCACCTTCAACAGGGACTGTTCCCTCCAGGATGCCCTGGTCTATTCTTCCCTCACTCCCAACAGCCCCCCACAGCCTCATGGCACCTACGTCTGAGACTGCTGAAAGTGGAACACCTGTCCGTTTCCTTCCTCCCTCCTCAGTCTTCAAGGATCCAAACAGACCTCCAGGTGAAGCAATGCCTTATCTGCACTTAGAGTCAGAGAGTCATAGGGACGTAGAGCATGGAAACAGACCCTCCTGTCCAACCCGTCCATGCCGACCAGATATCCCAACCCAATCTAGTCCCACCTGCCAACTCCCGGCCCATATCCCTCCAAACCCTTCCTATTCATATACTCATTCAAATGCCTCTTAAATGTTGCAATTGTACCAGACTCCACCACTTCCTCTGGCAGCTCATTCCATACACGTACAACCCTCTGCGTGAAAATGTTGCCACTTAGGTCTCTTTTATATCTTTCCCCTCTCACCCTAAACCTATGCTCTCTAGTTCTGGACTCCCCGACACCAGGGAAAAGCCTTTGCTGATTTACCCTATCCATCTCCCTCATAATTTTGTAAACCTCTATAAGGTCACCCCTCAGCCTCTGACACTCCAGGGAAACCAGCCCCAGCCTGTTTGGTCCCTCCCTATAGCTCAAATCCTTCAACCCTGGCAACATCCTTGTCAATCTTTTCTGAACTCTTTCCGGTTTCACAACATCTTTCCAACAGGAAGGAGACCAGAACTGCATGCAATATCCTAACAGTGGCCTAAGCAATGTTCTGTACAGTTGCGACATGACCTCTCAACTCCTGTACTCAATACTCTGACCAATAAAGGAAAGCATACTAAATGCCTTCTTCACTATCCTATCTACCTGTGACTCCATTTTCAAGTAGCTATGAACCTGCACTCCAAGGTCTCTTTGTTCAGCAACACTCCCTAAGACCTTAAAATTAAGTGTATAAGTCCTGCGATGATTTGCTTCCCAAAATGCAGCACTTCGCATTTATCTGAATTAAACTCCATTTGCTACTCCTCAGCCCATTGGCCCATCTGGTCCAGATTCTGTTGTAATCTGAGATAATCCTCTTCGCTGTCCACTACACCTGCAATTTTGTTGTAATCTGTAAATTTACTAACTGTACCTCTTATGCTCGCATCCAAGTCATTTATGTAAATAACAAAAAGTAGAGGACCCAGCACCAATCCTTGTGGCACTCCTCTGGTCACAGGCCTCCAGTCTGAAAAACAACCCTCCACCACCACCCTCTGTCTTCTATCTTTGAGCCAGTTCTGTATCCAAATGGCGAGTTCTCCCTGTATTTCATGAGATCTAACCTTGCTAATCAGTCTCCCATGGGGAACCTTGTCGAACGCATTACTGAAGTCGAAATAGATCAGATCTACTACTCTGCCCTCATCAATCCTCTTTGTTACTTTTTCAAAAATCTCAATCACTTCCCTCAATCTAATCTACTGCATTCACTGCTCACAATGTGGTCTCCTCTGCATTGGGGAAATAAAGCATTGACTGGGTGACAGCTTTGCTGTACACTTGCATTCTGTCTATGAAAAAGGCCCTGAGCTTCCAGTTGCCTGCTCGTTTAACACATCACAGATGCTGCCAGGTGTGCTGAGCTTTTCCAGCAAATTCTGTTTTTGTCTCTTATTTACAGCATCCACAGTTCTTTCAATTGATATTTATTTGCTGCGGTTTTCATCATTGATCACTTCAGTAAGACCATCCAAAATCTTTTCTTATAAAAGGTAGTCTCTCAGTGTTTCCAACTCCTTCTCTTTGCTAAACTATCTAAATTCCACCTTCCCCACTTGACCATCCTCTCCCCCAATTCTGACACTGCCAATTATCAACTTCCATCCCACCCCCACCGCCACCTAGTCGATCACTGATTCCTCCTTTTTCTTTCCTTGGCATGTCTGTTTCCATTTCTGGGGACAGACTGAACAATAATATCCACTATAAACCCGACTCCCCTAGCTACCTAAAGTATACATCCTTGTATCCTGCTTCCTGTAAACAATCTTATTCCATTCTCCCAGTTCCTCCGTCTCCATTCTCATCTGCTCCGACAAGGCAAACTTTGACAAGGGAGCCTCGGAAATGCCCACATCCTTCCCCAACTGAAGTCTCCATAGCAATGTTGTTGAGAGTGCCCTCAATTTGGTCTGACCTACCTCCCACACTTCAGCCCACACCCCCTCTCTTTTCTGCCACAACAGTGATAGCATTCCCCTCATCCTAACCTACCATCCCACCAGCATCCACAACCAGAAGAGCATCAGACAGCATTTCTGCCACCAGGCACATATTTCCTTCTGCTCCCTTGTCAGCCTTTCACAGGGACCGTTCCCTTCCAATCACCCTGGTGCTCTCTTCCTTCACTCCCAACACCCATGCACAGCCCCACAGCAACATCCTCAGCAACTGCCAAAGATACAACACTTGCCCATTTTCCTCCTCCCTCCTCAGTATCCAGGGTCCAACACACCCACAAGGTGAGTAGCACTTTCACAATGTCGTGTCCTTCATTCACTGCTCACAATGTGGTCTCCTCTGTATTGGGGAAACAAAGCATCTGTGTTCTGCCTGAAAAAAAAGGACCCTGAGCTTCCAGCTGCCTACCACTTTAACTCAGCTTCCTGTTCTCTGGGCAACATCTCTGTCTCAAGCTTGTTGCAGAGCTCCACTGAAGCTCAGTGCAGGCTGGAATAACAACACTTAATTTTCCACATCCGGACCCTGCAAGTCTTTGGACTCAATTTCAAGTCCAATAATTCTAGGCCCAGAGCTCTACCATGAACTAGACCACTACCCCACATATCAGGTCTTGTTATCACTGCCGTTACACTCTGCCTATTATTCGGCATTAACAGTCTTCATCACCAGGTATTCACTCTCCTAACCTAATCATTATCTACTCTTTTGTCTTTCTAACTGTTCTTCTCTCTCTTTGGGGTCGATCCCAACCTATCATTTCCTCCTTACCTCCTCCCCACTGTACCTTCTGCGTATAAACTGACTTTTCCCAGCTACTATCAGTTTTGAGGAAAGATCATTCAATCTGAAAGTTTAACTCTGATTTCTCTCCGCAGACCTGCTGAGCTTTTCAAGCAATTTCTGTTTTTGTTTCTCTCACAACCCCCATGAGATATGTGTCTTTTAACACTGGCTCTTTAATGTCTACATGCCTTCCTGATATTATGATAAAAACTGTTCCTCCAATGTCACTCCAGATGCAGCCAGCCCAGTCTCCTCTCGAAATCCTGTTTCCGTGCTCTATCCTCTGGTGAGACAGAACCCTTCACTGCTCTGACACACAGAGCTGGTGGCTTCAGACACTTACCCAAATGGACCCACAGAAAGTACAATGTTTCCAGGGAGAGTCTTCCAGAATTAACAACTAGTGATGTGAAGATGTAAACTGGGGACTTGGAGACCCTGCACATCTGAATCTATCATTAGGAAAATGAATGCACGTGTCTACCTGGGTGAATGGTGTGTATCATTTCTCTCCAGACAGTGTACTGTAAAGGGCCGGTGAACTGTCCCAGAGACAGAGAGCCATCAGCAGATGAGAGTGTCATCTTCTCATCACTAATCCTGTAAACATTAAACAGATGACACGATAACCTCTGCTTTGTTCCAACATTGATGAAAACATTTAAGTATTCAAGCTTTCCGCATTTTTCATGTTTGAGTCCCTGGGTTAGAAAGTGAAATGTTCCTCTTATTTTTGTAACTGATCCAACAAGAATTTGACAATGCACGGGCAAGGATTGGAAATGTCCAGGTCCAGAGAAAGGCCCATGTCCTGACAACAGAATAGTAACTGAGACTTCACACACCATGGAGATGATATACATTTCCCCATCCCCTTGCTGTATTCTAAACAGAGCTTGTGGAACAGAAGCAAAAAACCTGAAACATCGAAAAGCCCCACGTCCATCTGTGCAATACATGGGTCCCACAACCCTCAGAGAGTCCTACTTCTCCGGCCTTCTGACCATCTCTGATTTTAGTCTCTCCCCCCATTGGATGTTGGACCTTCAGCTGCTGAGATCCTCAGCTCTGGAATTCCATTCCCCCAGACTCTCCATCTCTATATTCCTTTTTCTTCCTTTAAATTCTGCTAAAACTCACAGCAAACATCTGGATTAAAAGCTCAGTGACACTTTTCTACACTTTCCAACTCTCCTGTAAAATACCTCAGAACATTAGATTGTACTAATTAAAGACCTTTTTATTTTTGCATTTATTTTACCTTTTATAAAAGCGACGGTGAGAGTTAGTATTGTAAAAGGTAAAACAAAAATGATTTGCCCTTTAAACTCTGACTGTCTCAAGTTGGTCAGGAGCCATGCAGGGACAGGGATGGCCATTTCCTGGAAACATGGGCAGTGTGTCTCTCACAGGGTCAGGGGAAGGTCACAGTCAGGCAAACAGCCCAAGTCAGGGCAGTGATCACTTCCAGCCTGAGAACCAGGCTGTATTCACAGGCATCTTGTCATTGTTTACAATATTGTAGAACAGTTTTATAAAATGTAATACTGTTTAAAACCTGTAACAATATTCTTCTCATAAAAACAATCATGTATGAATCATAACCGAAGTTACTGTTATCTGATGAATCACCCTTTGAAGCGGTGACAATAACCAGGAAATAACCCCATAATAACCCGTCCCTGAGTTATTGAGCAAACTGTGCAGAGTTTGAGTAAAGAGTATGTCCTACCTTCTCTTCCGACAAGCTTCCTCCTGAAAGAAATGAATCACAAACAGTGAGGATGGCAGTAACAGATTTCAGGAGGAGACAGACACGCTGCTGAAATGAGCAGACACAACACGGAAGTGTAAAGTGATCCATTTTGGAAGGAAGATTGAGGAGAGTGTAAAATAAACTGGAACTAGCCATCAGTCCCGCTCACAGATCCAGTGACTCCCATTATACCAGTCACACCCACACACTATCCACATGGAACTGGAACTGGATTACAATGGGAGTTCCAGGAGATAATTAAAATTGGGAAACACGGAGATAATAACAAAACAAATTTTGTTCCAAAAAAATTACTGGAAAATCTCTGCAGGTTTGGAAGAATCTGTGGAAAGAAATCAGAGTGAACGTTTCGGGAGCATTGACCCTTCTTCAGTGTCAACAGCAGAAAGCCAGTGTGCTTCCAAGTAAATCTGTTGGTATAACCTAGTGTTGTGTGATTTTTAACTTTGAACAGCAGAACCGTCCGGACAGTCACAAGGTCAGTTCATTTTTTTACACGACATTCCATCTTATTTTTACAGTTGTCATCATGTCCGAAATCTGTCTGAAATAACCTGCAATATATTCCCTCACCTTCAGAAACATCAGCTCGTCTTTTTGCTCCATCTGTTTCTGCAACTTTGAGAGATTCTCCTCAATAGAATTTAAATTCTCCTGAATCTCTCGAAGGTTTTTCTCCATTGGTTCCACAATCCTCTCCTCTTCTTCCCTGAGATCTCTGAGTAAACGCTGCTCTTTCTCAGTGAGAATCTGGTGCATTTTAGTGAACTCGGATGTGATGTGGGTCTGCAGACTGCTCGCCTGTTCCTACCAAATGAAATGTGAAACCTCATTAATGTCCCGCGATAAAGTGAACAAAACTAACCCAGATCCCAGAGAATCAGCACAGGGAGAGCTCACCCTCACTTCGGAAATCTTCCGTTTCTGGGTCAGTTCTGTTTGTAGAACCGACGATTTCTTCTCAGTGAGAGAATCTAATGAAGATTTCAGCTGATCCTGTGATTGAAAAAGAAATTGAAAAGTTAGCTGTGTTCGGTCTGGTGTGGGATCAGGGATATGTGATGAAACACGCTGTTTATAAATTATTCTCTTTTACCTTGTATATTTCAAAAGCCTCATTGATCGGCAGGAAGCGGTGCTCTCTGTGTTCCCGCGAATCTCTACAAATCAGACAGATCAATTTCTTGTCAGTTTCACAAAACAGTTTCAGATCTTCCTGATGTTTCTCACAGTGAGGTTTACTTTCCTTCTCTTTCGGATCCAGCTTTAATTTTCGATACTCCTCGGCCAGATTCGCTAAGGCCCGATTCACCCTGAGGTTTCTTTTCGGAAATTCCTCTCTACATTCCGGGCAGGAGTTTGCCTCCTTCTTTTCCCAACTCTTGGTGTTACAGGAGCGGCAGAAGTTGTGTCCACACTCCAGTGTAACCGGATCGGTGAAGAAATCCAGACAAATGGGACAAATTGCCTCCTCGATCAGTCTCAGGAGCTGCTGTTTGGAAGCCATGATCAATCTCAGCACTTCCTGTTTCAAACCACTTTCAGTTTCAATGTGACTGCGCTGGTGAACACATTCAGTTCAATCATTTACTGATGGATTTCACGGCAAATGTCAGAGAAGAGTATTTAGTAACTATGTTTTATGAAGATTTTGACCTGGGAACCAGTGAAAGACAATATTTTGAGTTGAAACAGTTTTAGTCCGCCGAGGGGGACTTCACCCTGGCCGGGAGGGTTACCTTTGGGGGAGGGACAGTGAGAGAGAGGGCGGGAGGGAGGAGAGAAGGTGTGTAAGATGGGCTGGGACCCAGGTTTCACGAATCTCACTGCCGATCATAAACCCTTTGGTGAAACTCAGGGTCAGATCGGGATCCGGAACCTGAATTGTGTGAATGATTACAGGCACTCAGCCTCAAACAAAAAGAATTATAAAATGACCAGATGATACTGCGGTGACAGATGCAGAAATGGGTCTGTGAGTTTCCTGCATTTATGTAGCGCCGATCACAACAACTGTAGCCATTCAGCCCCTCTGAAATTTTTTTAGATTAGATTATTTACAGTGTGGAAACAGGCCCTTCAGCCCAACAAGTCCACACCTATCCTCCGAAGAGCAACCCACCCAGACCCATTCCCCTATATTTACCCCTTCAACTTACACTACGGGCAATTTAGCACGGCCAAATCACCTCACCTGCACATTTTTCTGGGAGGAAACCGGAGCACCCGGAGGAAACCCACGCAGACACAGGGAGAATATGCAAACTCTACACATGTACTGACCGAAGTGATGAAGGAAATACATCAGGCACTTGAAGCCCAGCAATGACGTGAACCTGATCAATCCCCGAGATCTCTAAACATTTGTTCCCCTTGATAGCAGTGTCGCTGTCCCTGTGAAAACAAGACCCTGATGTCAATAAAATTGGTTGATGTCGACTAATTCAGAGCCAGTGAAACACTGCAGAATGTATCACACATTAACAGAGAATTCTAATATTTCCTTTGAAAAAAAAAGTCAAAACAACAAGTTTTAAAAGGGAGCAGAACAGACAAAGGAAGCACATGGTGAACACAGTGCAGCAGAGAGAGTATCTGCACAGTTACTGCAATTGCTGTTTTGAATTCATGTATCTCTGGAGTGCGTCTAGGAAAATTAACAAACAGTGAAATTCACAACTGATCGTGGAGGAACTGTTTGGGTGAAGTTCACAGCACAGAATCAGATAATTTAGTTGTTTAAGTGGCCTACAGAAAGTCTGCAGTAGTGAGTAGAGTGGGTTGTTTCTTGTTTGTATGTTTTTGGAGATATGTCTCTTGATTAAATTTAAGCCATAATTATGTATTTAACCTGGTGAAGTGTTTTGTAGAGGAATAAGAGGGTGTTATTTTCTCAGTCTGTAGATTGTGAAGGAGCAAAAATGGCCTTTATGTACTTCTTGTCAGATGTGGGAGATTAAAGAGAGTTTAAGGGTTACTGTGGATATAGGATTGAGGTTAGTAAGGAGGAGGTGTCATCAATTCTAGAAGGAGTGAAAGGAGACAAGTCTCCTGTGCCAGATGAGGTTTATCTGAGGATTCTCTGGGAAGGGAGGAGATGTTGGAGCTTTTGGTCTTGACCTTTGAGTCGTCATTATCTACAGGTTTAGTACAGAGGACTGGAGGAATGCAAACATTGTTCAAGAAGGGCAGTAGAGATGACCCATGTAATTATAGACCAGTAAGCCTTACATCTGTTGTAGGAAAAGTTTTGGAAAGGATTTTAAGAGATAGGATTTAAAACCATCTAGAAAGCAACAATTTGATTTCAGATAGTCAACATGGTTTGATGTCTCACAAAATCTCATTGAGATTTTTTGAGAAGGTGACGAAGCATGTGGATGAGGGTAGGGCAGTTGACTTGGTGTACATAGACTTCAGTAAAGCCTTTGATAAGGTTCCACATAGTAGACTGTTGGAGAAATTGCAGAGGCATGGGACTGAGGTTGATTTAGCAGTTTGGATTAGAAACTGGTTTTCTGTAAGAAGGCAGTGAGTGGTGGTTGATGGAAAATATTCAGCCTGGAGTCCGATAACTAGTGGTGTGCCACGAGGACCTATTCTTGGACCACTGCTGTTTGTCATTTTTATAAATGACTTGGATTCAGGCATAGGTGGATTGATTAGTGAGTTTGCAGAGGGCACTAAAGTCGGTGGAAAAGTTGACAGTGTGGAAGAATATTGCAGGTTGCAGGGGATCATGGATAAACTGCAGAATTGGGCTGAGTGGTGGCAAATGGAGTTCAATGCAAATAAATGTCACTTTATGAAGAATAACAGGAAGACAGAATACTGGGTCAATGGAAAGATTCTTGGTAATGTAGGTGTCTAGAGGGATCTTGGAGTCCATGTTCATAGACCCCTGAAAGTTGCCATCCAGGTTGGCAGCGTTATTAAGAAAGCATATGGTGTGTTCGGTTTGATTGGTAGAGGGACTGAGTTCCAGAGCCATAATGTCATGCTGTAACTATACAAAATGCTAGTGCAGCCACACTTGGAATATTGTGTACAGTTCTGGTTGCCCCATTACAGGAAAGATGTAAAAGCATTGGAAAAGGTGCAGAAGAGATTTACCAGGATGTTGCCTGCTCTGGTGGGATGGTTTTATGAAGAAAGGCTGAGAGAGTTGGGTCTGTTCTCCTTGGACAGAAGAAGGCTAAGAGTGTATTTAATAGAGACATACAAGATGGGTAGACATTTAAAGTCTTTTTCCGAGAATGATGACATCAGCTTGTATGAGGGGGCATAGCTACAAATTGAGGGGTGATAGATTTAAGACAGATGTCAGAGGCAGGTTCTATACTCAGAGAATGCTAAGAGCATGGAATGCCTGCCTGCCAATGTCGTTAACTCAGCAACATTAGTGAGATTTACACAATCCTTGGATACGCACATGGCTGATGAAGGGATAGTGTAGGGGGCTGGGCTTAGATTAGTTCACAGATTGGCACAATATCAAGGGCCAAAGGCCTGTTCTGTGCTGTATTGTTTTATGTTCCATGTTTTATATGTGCCATAAATGCTGCTGGATGTGAATCTTATCAGATCAAATGGATTAGTTGGAGAGATAGTTAGAAGCAATGAGGAATTTGCAACAGCAACAGTATGTGGATGGATGGCAGTTAAAGGAGGTGAGGGGGGATGTCTCAGATCCAGGCACATAGATGGGTTAACTCCAGGAAAGGTAAGAGAGGTAGGCAGCTAGTGCAGGAGTCTTTTGTGGTTATGAGCTGAGAATGTGTTGCTGGAAAAGCGCAGCAGGTCAGCCAGCATCCAAGGAGTAGGAGAATCGACGTTTCGGGCATGAGCCCTTCTTTTGCGGATATACCCATTTCAAACAGGTATGCTGTTTTGGAAAATGTAGGGGGTGATGGATTCTTAGGGGAAAATAGCACGAACAGCCAAGTTTCTGATATTGAGACTGGCTCTAATGCAAGGAGAGGTAAGTTGGCTTCCAAGAGATCAATTGTGTTAGGGGATTCTGAAGTCTGAGGTACAGACAGATGTTTCTGTGGCTAGCAGCAAAAAAGCAGAATGGTGTGTTGCTTCCCTGGTGCTAGAATCAAGGATATCTCAGAGAGGGTGCAGAATGTTCTCACGGGGGAGAGGAGCCAGCAAGAGGTCACTGTCCACATTGAACCAATAACATTGGAAGGGAAAAGGTTGAGATTCTGAAGGGAAATTTACAGAGAGTTAGGTAGAAATTAAAAAAAGGAGGTCCTTGAGAGTAGTAATATCTGAATTACTCCCAGTGCTACGAGCTAGTGAGGGCAGGAATAGAAGGATAGAGCAGATGAATGCATGACTGAGGAGCTGGTGTATGGGAGAAGGATTCACATTTTTGAATCATTGGAACCTAGTTTGGGGGAGAAGTGGCCTGTACAAGAAGGACGGATTGCACCTAAATTGGAAGGGGACTAATATACTGGCAGGGAAATGTGCTAGAGCTACTCAGGAGGATTTAAACTAGTAAGGTTCGGGGGGGCAGGGGGATACCCAGGGAGATAGTGAGGAAAGAGATCAATCTGAGACTGGTACAGTTGAGAAGAGAAGTGAGTCAAACAGTCAGGGCAAGCAGAGACAAGGTAGGACTAATAGATTAAACTGCATTTATTTCAATGCAAGGGGCCTAACTGGGAAAGCAAATGAACCCAGGGCATGGTTCGGAACATGGGACTGGGACATCATAGCAATTACAGAAACATGGCTCAGGAGTGGGCAGGACTGGTAGCTTCATGTTCCAGGATACATGCTACAGGAAGGATAGAAAGGGAGGCAAGAGAGGAGGGGGAGTGGCTTTTTTGATAAGGGATAGCATTACAGCTGTGCTGAGGGAGGATATTCCCAGAAATACATCTAGAGAAGATATTTGAGTGGAACTGAGAAATAAGAAAGGGATGATCACGTTATTGGGATTGTATTATAGGCATCGTAATAGTCAGAGGGGAAATTGAGAAACAAACTTGTGAGGAGATCTCAGCTATCTGTAAGAATAATAGGGTGGTTATTATAGGGGATTTTAACTTTCCAAACATAGACTGGGGCTGCCTTCGTGTTAAAGGTTTAGATGGAGAGGAATTTCTTAAGTGTGTACAAGACAATTTTCTGATTCAGTATGTGGATGTACCGAATAGGGAAGGTGCAAAATTTGACCTACTCTTGGGAAATAAGGCAGGACAAATGACTGAGGTGTCAGTGGGGGAGGACTTTGGGGCCAGCAACCATAATTCTATTAGATTTAAAATAGTGATGGAAAAGGATAGATGAGATTTAAAAGTTGAAGTTCTAAATTGAAGAACGTCCAATTTTGATGGTATTAGGCAAGAACTTTTGAAAGCTGACTGGGGCAGATGTTTGCACGTTAAGGGATGGCTGGAAAATGGGATGCCTTCAGAAATGAGAAAATGAGAATCCAGAGAAAGTATATTCCTGTCAGGGTAAAAAGAAAGGCTGGTAGGTATAGGGAATTCTGGATGACTAAAGAAACTGAGGGTTTGGTTAAGAAAAAGAAGGAAGCATATGTAAGGTATAGACAGCATAGTTCGAGTGAATCCTTAGAGTATAAAGGAAGTAGGAGTATACTTAAGAGGGAAATTAGGAGGGCGAAAAGGGGACATGAGATTGCTTTGGCAAATACTGTTAAGGAGAATCCAAAGGGTTTTTACAAATACATTAAGGACAAAAGGGTAACTAGGGAGAGAATTGGGCCCCTCAAAGATCAGCAAGGCGGCCTTTATGTGGAGCCTCAGAAAATGGGGGAGATACTAAATGAATATTTTGCATCAGTATTTACTGTGCAAAAGGATATGGAAGATCTAGACTGTAGGGAAATAGATGGTGACATCTTGCAAAATGTCCAGATTACAGAGGAGGAAGTGCTGGATGTCTTGAAACGGGTGAAGGTGATAAATCCCCAGGATCTGATCAAGTGTACCCCAGAACTCTGTGGGAAGCTAGAGAAGTGATTGCTGGGCCTCTTGCTGAGATATTTGTATCATCGATAGTCACAGGTGAGGTGCCAGAAGATTGCAGGTTGGCAAACGTGGTGCCACTGTTTAAAAAGGGTGGTAAGGACAAGCCAGGGAACTATAGACCAGTGAGCCTGACGTCGATGGTGCGCAAGTTGTTGGAGAGAATCCTGAGGGACAGGATGTATGTGTATTTGGAAAGGCAAAGGCTTATTAGGGATAGTCAACATGGCTTTGTGCACGGGAAATCATGTCTCTCAACTTGACTGAGTTTTTTGAAGAAGTCATAAAGGGGATTGATGAGGGCAGAGCAGTAGATATGAATTACATGGACTTCAGTAAGGTGTTCAACAAGGTACCCCATGGGAGACTGATTAGTAAGGTTAGATCTCATGGCAAGCCCGAAGAGCTAGTCATTTGGATTCAGAACTGGCTCAAAGGTAGAAGAGAGAGGGTGTGGTGGAGGGTTGTTTTTCAGACTGGAGGCCTGTGAACCAGTGGAGTGCCACAAGGATCGGTGCTGTGTTCTCTACTTTTTGTCACTTACATAAATGATTTGGATGCGTGTGTAAGAGGTACAGTTAGTAAGTTTGCAGATGACACCAAAATTGGAGGTGTAGTGGACAGTGAAGAGGGTTACCTCAGATTACAACAGGATCTTGACCAGAAGGGCCAATGGGCTGAGAAGTGGCAGATGGAGCTTAATTCAGATAAATGCGAGGTGCTGCATTTTGGGAAAGCAAATCCTAGCAGGACTTATACACTTAATGGCAAGGTCCTAGGGAGTGTTGCTGAACAAAGACACCTTGGAGTGCAGGTTCATCATTCCTTGAAAGTAGAGTCACAGATAGAAAGGATAGAGTTTGAATACAGGAGTTGGGAGGACATTGGTCGGCCACTGATGGAATATTGCGAGCAATTCTGGTCTCCTTCCTAATGGAAAGATGTTTTGAAACTTGAAAGGGTTCAGATAAGATTTACAAGGATATTGCCAGGAGGATTTGAGCTATTGGGAGAGGCTGAACAGGCTGGGGCTGTTTTCCCTGGAGCTTCAGAGGCTGAGAGGTCACCTTATAGACGTTTGCAAAATTATGAGGGGCAGGATAAGGTAAATAGGCAAAGTCTTTTCCCTGGGGTCAGGGAGTCCAGAGCTAGAGGACATAGGTTTTGGGTGAGAGGGGAAAGATATAAAAGAGACCTAAGGGGCAACTTTTTCACACAGAGGTTGGTATAGATATGGAATGAGCTGCCAGAGGAAGTAGTGGAGGCTGGTTAAATTGCAACATTTAAGATGCATTTGGATGGGTATATGAGTAGGAAGGGTTTGGAGGGATATGAACTGGGTGCGGGTAGGTGAGACTAGGTTGGGTTGGGATAAATGGTTGGCATGGACGGATTGGACAAAGGGTCTGTTTCCATGCTGTACATCTCTATGACTTTATGATGTGATATTCATTACGCTGCTACCAGTTCATATTTCTCAGTGATGATCATCCAGCAATCCTCACTTGCAAAAGGATTAACTATTTTCTCATTTCATTTTCTGATTGTACTTTTCAGGATCGCACTTTGTACACATTGCCCGCTCCATTTCCTTCATTCATTTCCGAGGGAGTCATTTTTTGGGATGGATTGAGGCACTGTGTTTTTTTTTATTCATTCACGTGATGAGGGCCTCAAGCAGCATTTATTGTCCATCACTAATTACCCAGAGGGCAGTTAAGAATCAACCACATTGCTGTGGATCTAGGGTCACATGTTGGCCAGACCAGGTCAGGATGGCAGTTCTCTTCCCGAATGGACATTAGTGAACTAGGTGGGTTTTCCGAACAATCAACAATGGATTCATGGTCCTCACTAAACTCCAAGTTTCCAGATTTTTGTTCAATACAAATGTCACCATCTTCCATAGCGGTATTTGAACCGGGTCCCTAGACCATGACCAGGGCTTCTGGATTAACAGGTCCAACGATAAAACTGAACTTGACGATCACGGAAAACAATGAGAACCCAAGTGTAACGCTCGTGATAATTTATTCCCGGAAAGATATCGGTATTTCTGGGATTTCACAGACAGTGGGCAAGTGCAGGAATTCGATGAAAATAAAACACACAGCCTCCCTCTAAAAGCACAAAACCGTTTCTCACAAACTTTGAACAAAATTGTTTAATTTTGTCCCTGCTTTCCAGTAAAAGTACAGCCATGCAATTCTCTCAGAGAGTCCTTGGCCATTCGGGCTAGTAACTATCAAAGGCAATGTTGGATTTTATTTTTGGTTTGAGGAACGGTCACCGGACTCGAAACGTTAAATCTGATTTCTCTCCACAGATGCTACCAGACCTGCTGAACTTTTCTTGTTTCTGATGTACAGCATCCACACTTCTTTGGGTATTCTCCTTTTCGTGCTCTTTTCAGTGAACATTTTCTTCCTGCAGTTGTGAAGAGCTGTCAGCAGGCGGCAGCCATGCATCGTGTAACAAAGAAAGTCCGGCATCTCCACCCATTCCAGCCTCCGTGAATTCGGGAAATGGAGCAGCCAATACATACAAAGTACGGTCTTGAAAAGCACAATCAGGAAATAAAACGGTTAGTCGGTTAATGTCTCTTGGAAGCTTACAGTTGTCTGAAAATAACTCTTCTTGTCTTGACCCCGGGAGAACACCCTGCTCCTCTATACAGTGGGATCTGAAACTTCTGGTCCATCGAGCCTGCACTGACCTTTCTCAGCTCTTGATTTGGAGATGCCGGTGTTGGACTGGGGTGTACAAAGTTAAAAATCACACAACACCAGGTTATAGCCCAACAGGTTTAATTGGAAGCACACGAGCATCTGGTGGTGATGAAGGAGCGTCGCTCCGAAAGCTAGTGTGCTTCCAATTAAACCTGTTGGACCATAACCTAGTGTTGTGTGATTTTTAACTTTCTCAACTCGTTCACTTCCCAGCAATTGATCCATAACTGTGAATGTTATGATAGCTCAAGAGTTCATCCAAGAGCGTTTTCAAAGCTCGTGAGGTTTCCTGCCTCAACTACCACCCCAAGCAATGAATTCCACTGAGGGAAAAACATTTTCCAGAAATCCCTTATAAAACTCCTGCTATTCATCTTGAAATTAAAGTCTTGGGTATCCACCATTGAATTCTCCGATTAATGGGTTCAGATCCTCTCTGCCCAGCCTGTTCATGCCCTTTTAATCGTATACTCCTCAGTTAGGACCCCTCTCACCCTTTCGTCGCTCTAAAGAACACAACCCTAGCCTATCCAGCTTCTCTTCAGAGCTAAACTACTCCATCCTGTGAATCTGGGCTGCACCTCCTCCAAGACAACAGTAAACTTCACTGTGAGCAACATCGAGAAGATCTGAAGCTGTTTTCTGAAACTAAGAAGAAATTGATCTGACTGATTTGTCGGGATTCCCGGGAGAACAGACAGCACCGTTTCCTGTCGATTACTGAGGCTGTTGCAATCTACAAAGTTGAAAACCATACAACACCAGGTTCTCGTGCAACACATTTATTGGGAAGCACTAGCTTTCGGAGGGCTGCTCCTTCATCAGGTAGCTGTGGAGCAGGTTCACAAGACACAGAGTACAAAGAAAAATACGGTGTCATGCAACTGAAATGATATACAGGCACAGGTATTGAACAAATCAAGATTGCTGTGGAGGTGTTGCTCCTGGCCAGAGTGAGCTGTGAGCTGCAGGAACCCTGGGACCTTCCTGCCTGTAATGTTGCTCCACAGGCGGGAGGTGGCGGTACATGACGGTGTTGGAGATGAATCAGTCAGTGGGTCTCAGACTGGTTCTGGATTAGTGATGCTGGAAGAGCACAGCAGTTCAGGCAGCATCCAAGGAGCTTCGAAATTGATGTTTCGGGCAATAGCCCTTCACAGACTTGGCTCAGCGGGTCTTTCCAGGTGGACAGCATGGGCACAACGGACCGAATGGCTTCTTTTGCTGCTGTGAGCCATCGATAATTCAATAACTTTCCTGCATTTGATTTAATCCAGATTGATTTGTACCTCAACATAATTTGGAATACCTGTTCCAATTGAAAATTTATCCCAACTATAATCGATAAGGAATATGAGCAGCAATCTTCTCTCTCTCCTATCAGGGGCAGCAGAACCTGAATTCTGTCTATTATCACATTGAGACTCAGACCACAGCACGTGACAAAGAGTGAGGGAGACTTGATTCTGGGAAAATTGGAAGGCTACTAGCCATAGAAAGTGGGAGGTGGGTGATGGGAAAGAGGGGTAGGAGGGGAAAAGCAGGTTAGGGTGAGGAGTGGTAGGCAGGGCGTGAGGTGGAGGAGTGGGAGGATTGGTGTGAAGATATGGATTTGGGGCTAAGTAGAAGGTAACAGATGGGGAGGAAAAGGATGCCCTATTCTGGCAATAGTACTGCTCCAGGAGTTACTGCATCCCTCGCTAAGCTGGCAATATTGGCAGCTACCTGACAATGTGAAACATTACACAGTTATGTCCTGTCCATACAAAACAGAACAAATCCAATCCAGCCAAATACTGCCCCATCCACATACTCATGAACATAAAAAAGTGATGAACAGTGGTCTCAAGTAGAGTCTACTCAGTGACAACCTGCTCAGTAACACCGAGTTTGGGTTCCACTCAGCTCCCGACCTCATTACAGTCATGGTTGAAACATGGAAAATGAAGTGAATTTCAGGGGTGAGGTTACAGTGACTGCCCTTAAAGTCAAGGCTGCATTTGACTGAGGTGGCATGGGGGAGCTCTGGCAAAACTGCAGTCAATGGGGATCAGGAGGATCAATCTCCACTGGTTAGAGTCATACTCAGCACAGATAGAGGCTACTAGTGGCTGTTGCAGGTAAATCATCTGAGTTCCAAGATATCAGAAGAAGGAATTTGCAGGATGGTGTCCTTGGCACAACCATCTTCAGCTGCTTCATCAATGACCTTCCCTTCATCATAAGGTCAGAAGTCGGGATGTTTGCTGATGATTGCACAAAGTTCAGCACCATTTGCTACTCATCAGGTACTGAAGCTGTTCATGCCCTAATGAGGCAACACTTGGGCAATATCAAGGCTTTGGCTGACAAGTGGCAAGTAACACTGATGCCACACAAATAATAAGCAATGATAGAATCTAACCTTTTGATATTCAATAGCATTACCATGACAGAGTTCCCTGCCATCAACACATTGCAGATTACCACTGAACAGAAATGAAACGATCCTCACCATATAAATACAATGGCTACACGTTCAAGTCAGAGGCTTGATTGACGTTGGGAAAAACACCACCCCGCTGGCAATCTGCAGGATTAAAGGGCACTGACAGATCCATCCCATAATTTCACCCCGTCCCCCTGCCTCCTGCCAGCTGTAAACTAATGGGGGTCACTCTCAGTCTGGGGGAAAGAAGGAGGGGGAGAGAAGAAACAAATAGAAGCTCAATTGTAGAGAGGGACTGACTGGGTAGAATGAGCTGTGAGCTGCAGGAACCCGGGGACCTTCCTGGCTGTAACGTTGCTCCAGAGGTGGGACGTGGCGCTACATGATGGTGTTGGAGATGAATCAGTCAGTGGGTCTCAGACTGGGCTCAGGGGAGTCTTTCCAGGGGGATACCAAATCATTTCTCCCGCGTGGGATTGAGGAACTCATGGGCGCTGTATGATGAGGGAATGAAAGGAAAATTGCAACAAATGCCACGTTCTGTAAGTTACCAGAAGTTTGTCTTATTCTGGCATGGTGAGTGTGAAAGCCCTTGACATCAAAGCCATATTTCATCGAGTGTGGTATCAAGGAACTCCAGCAAATCTGGAATCCGTGACAATGAGGGGTGGAGGGCATCAAACTTTCCCCTGGTTACCTGGCACATGGGAAGATGAACATGAACATGAATGTCTTCAGTTGCTTCATCAGTGACCTTCCCTCAGTAATAAGGTCAGAAGTTGGCATGTTCGATGACTGTGCAATCTTCAACACTATTCATGTCTCTGCATATTCTGAAACATCACATGTACAAATGCAGCAAGACCTTGAGCAAAATCGAAGTTAAGGCTGACAGGGTGTGAATTCAAATTTGTGCCACACTAATGCTGAGTCATGACCTTCTCCAATGACAGTCAATCCAGCCACTGCACATTGACATACAATGCCTTCATGAAATTTCCTGCTGAAAACATCCTAGGGGTTACCATTAACCAGAGGTGCACCTGGCCTCACCAGATAAATGAGGTAGTTTCAGATCAGGTCAGAGGCTCAGAATACTGCGTGAAGTCACACACCTCCTGACTCCCAAAAGCTTGTCACTCGTCTGCAAGGCACAGATGGAATCTGCCCCATTTGCCTGGATGGGTGCAGCTCCAACAATACTGATGTGCAGGGTGAATCACAGTTCCCCTTTAAATGGTCATTGTGGATTTCTTTGTTTTGGAATCTTTGTTAGGCTTGTTTTTGGTCAGTTTCTTAAGGGCAATTTTGCCCATTTGCTTCACAGCATTAAGCAAGATCTTTCCCAATGTGAGGTGCTTCCAATATCCTGGCTAGGCTGAGTGGCTCTCATGAAAATCAATGTCCTTCCCCATTTGCTATATCCTGAACGAATTCACCTCTTGGTTTCTCCTCAGCAAACATTCTAGAAGCATAATGGTTGGTTTAGTTCCTTTATCTGGCACCATAGGCGGCCACTCATTAAGCTGGCTAAATTCTGCTTGGCCCATGGGTTGGAGAGAGTAGACCTCCCGATAAAAAAGATCTCTATTATCTTTTGTTAGCGACTGGGCTTGTGAGGATCTGGCAGCGGCATGGCTAGATATTGAGGCCTTCCAAGCAAAATGCCCCCTCATTAGCCTGTTGTTTTTAGATAAATTGAAGAGAGTTCCGGAACATTGTCATAATCCTACAATTATAAATACTGTCAAAGCATGGAGGGCAACTTGGCAGAATGAGGATAATATATTCAAAAGGTCTTTCTTACCTTTATAGCTGGTATGCCAGGTTTTCAGCTGGGGATAATGGACCCCGTGTTTAAGCCTTGGGTAGCTAGTGGAATCTCCTGTCTGGGTGTTTTATGTGAAGGTGAAATAATGATGTCCTTGGACCAAATCACCCCTAAGTATGGTTTGGCTGGCAGTGAACTTTTTTGTTTTATTCAGGTCAGGGATTGTATTCAAAAAAGGACTATGCTTTTGACTGACTCCTACAGATCTGTCACAGAAGAGAGGGCGCTTTATGCTATAATTGACTTCTCTGTTAGTACTGTTTATCATATATTCAGAAGTAATCTTTCAGAAGACGTTGAGCAGCTTTGTGGGTTCTTGGAGAGAGAGCTCAGGGTTGAGATGTATATGGAGACATGGGAGGACATTTGTGCAAATGCGAGAAAGGTTTCAATCTGTAACAGGACCCTTGTCATGCAGGTAAAGATTCTGCACAGGGCCCATTGCCCCCAGAGCATCTCACAAAATTTAAGGTGGGAGTATATGCCCTTTGTCCTAAATGTAAAGTAAGTATTGGGATTCTCACTCATTGTCAGTGGTCTTGCATCAGGCAGATATTGGAGTGCTGTGGCAGGAGTAATAGAGAGGTTCTTGGGAATCGAAGTCTCTCTTCTCATGGCCCTCCTTAATTTTTTTCTTTAGACGATCATGGGAAAAAAATCTTAATATTCTCACTTTTCGTGTGAGGAAAAGAATTGTGATGTGTTGGACCTCTGAAAACCCCCAGAGTCACTGTTAGTTTGGTGTAGGCTAATTATGGAACTCAGTTTGTACCTGAGTATAGTTGTGTTTTGTTTGCATTCTTGTTTCCTCTTTTTAGTTATACATATATATATATATATAGAGAGAGAGAGACAGAGACAGTAGCGTTTTTTGTTGGTTTATTCTGGTTGTACTTTTGTAATTTTACAAAAATATCTACTTCTTTCAATAAAAATATCTGGAAAAATATAAAAGAAAAAGGACTGAAGGGGCAATGTTTCCAAAGAAACTGCCATAGGTAGTGGTGGTGGCTGGAAAGGTATATGAGTAGAAAGGTTGAGAGGGTAACAGCCAAATGCTGACAAATGGGACTAGATTAATTCAGGATCTCTGATTTGCATGGACAAGTTAGATCATAGGGTCTGTTTCTATGCTAAATGTCTCTGTGACTCTGACTCTATAACTGAAATGAGGAGGAATTTCTTCAACCAGAGGGTGTTTAATCTGTCGAACTCATTGTTACAGAATGATGTGGAGACCAAGTCATTGAGTGTGTTTAAGACAGAGATGGATAGCTTCTTGATTAGTAAAGGGACCAGGGTTACAGAGAGTAAGCAGGAAAATGGGAACTGAGAAATATATCAGCCACGATCAAATGGTGGAGGAGACCCGGGGTGGTTTTCAGAGATGCAACACATCACATTTCTTTGACCTCATTCCGCTGCTGCATCTTATAGTCGACAGAGGGGAAGCCTGCAACTTGATATATTAGTGACTGACTTAAATTTATAACCGTGAGTCACTGTCACAAGTGATTGAATGGATTAGGGACCCTGTCAAGCTCCTGAGTAACCTATTGAATGCCTCAAATAAAAAGACTGGAATTTGCAAAGCACTTGTAATGACATCTCAAAGCTTCTTACAGTCTATGAAGTATTTCAAAATTGTATTTAATGTTGCAAAATGGAACATAAAGCAGCCAGTCTGTACAGAGCAAGCTCCCATAAACAGCAATGTGAACACATCATCTAATCGATTTGGTGTTGTATGGGGGATAGACATTGGCCATGGGACCTTTTTTATATTCACCCCTACATGAGGTTTTGATCAAAGTGTCATTGAATGGAGTGCAGTCCCAATACTGCAGCACTCCCCCAGTCCTGAACTCAAGTGTCAATCTGGGTTTTTATCATCATGTCACACACTGCAAGCTCAGACATCCACATTCCTCTCCAAATTATCATTGTACAGTGTCTCAACACCGTAAATACGATGCTTTAATTTGTAAATATGATGCTGTAAGACAGGATCTGAGGAGCATACGTTGGGAGCATAGGCTGTCAGGGAAGGATGTCGTGGAAATGTGGAACTTTTTCAAGGAACAGATACGACGTATCCTTGATATGTATGTATCTGTCAGGCAGGAAAGAGATGGTCGTGTGAGCGAACCTTGTTTGATGAGGGAGGTTGAATGTCTTGTAAAGAGGAAGAAGGAGGCTTATATAAGGTTGAGGAAACAAGGTTCAGACAGAGCATTGGAGGGATACAGGATAGCCAGAAGGGAGCTGAAGAAAGGGATTAGGAGAGCTAAGAGAGGGCATGAAAAATCTTTGGCGGATATGCTCAAGGTTAACCCCAAGGCATTTTATGCGTATGTGAGAAACATGAGAATGACGAGAATGAAGGTAGGTCCGATCAAGGACAGTAGTGGGAGACTGTGTATTGAGTCGGAAGAGATAGGAGAGGTCTTGATTGAGTACTTTTCTTCAGTATTTACAAACAATAGGGACTGTATTGTTGAAGAGGAGAGTGTGAAATGGACTGGTAAGCTAGAAGAGATACTTGTTAGGAAGGAAGATGTGTTGGACATTTTGAACAACTTGAGGATACACAAGTCCCCCAGGCCTGACGGGATATATCCTAGGATGATGTGGAAAGCAAGAGAGGAAATTGCAGAACCGTTGGCAATGACCTTTTCGTCTTCACTGTCAACGGGGGTGGCACCAGGGGACTGGAGAGTGGCGAATGTTGTGCCCCTGTTCAAAAAAGGGAAGAGGGATAACCCCGGGAATTACAGGCCAGTTAGTCTTACTTCGGTGGTAGGCAAAGTAATGGAAAGGGTACTGAGGGATAGGATTTATGAGTATCTGGAAAGACACTGCTTGATTAGGGACAGCCAGCACGGATTTGTGAGGGGTAGGTCTTGCCTTACAAGTCTTATTGAATTCTTTGAGGAGGTGACCAAGCATGTGGATGAGGGTAGAGCAGTGGTTGTAGTGTACATGAATTTTAGTAAGGCATTTGACAAGGTTCCCCATGGTAGGCTTATGCGGAGAGTCAGGAGGCATGGGATAGATGGACATTTGGCCAGTTGGATAGAAAACTGGCTAACTGGTCAAAGTCAGAGAGTGGTAGTAGATGGTAAATATTCAGCCTGGAGCCCAGTTACAAGTGGAGTTCCACAGGGATCAGTTCTGGATCCTCTGCTGTTTGTAATTTTTATTAATGACTTGGAAGAGGGAGTCGAAGGGTGGGTCAGTAAATTCGCAGATGATACGAAGATTGGTGGAGTTGTGGATAGTGAGGAGGGCCGTTGTCGCCTGCAAAATGACTTAGATATGATGCAGAGCTGGGCTGAGGAGTGGCAGATGGAGTACAAGCCTGTCAAGTGTGAGGTTGTCCATTTTGGAAGGACAAATAAGAATGCGGAATATCGGGTGAACGGTAGGGTTCTTAGTAAGGTGGAGGAGCAGAGGGATCTTGGGGTCTATGTTCATAGATGTTTGAAAGTTGCCACTCAGGTGGATAGAGCGTGTAAGAAGGCCTATGGTGTATTAGTGTTCATTAGCAGAGGGATTGAATTCAAGAGTCGTGAAGTGATGTTGCAGCTGTACAGGGCCTTGGTTAGGCCACATTTGGAGCACTGTGTGCAGTTCTGGTCACCTCACTTTAGGAAAGATGTGGAAGCTTTGGAGAGAGTGGAAAGAGTGCAGAGAAGATTTACCAGGATGTTGCCTGGAATGGAGAATAGGTCGTACGAGGACAGGTTGAGAGTGCTAGGCCTTTTCTCATTGGAACAGTGAAGGATGAGGGGTGACTTGATAGAGGTTTATAAGATGATCAGAGTAATAGATAAACAGTCAGAAACTTTTTCCCTGGGTACAACAGAATGTTACAAGGGAACGTAAATTTAAGGTGAAGGGTGGAAGGTATGGGGGGATGTCAGGGGTAGGTTCTTTACCCAGAGAGTGTGGGGGGGGTGTGTGTGCATGGAATGCGCTGCCTGTGGGAGTGGCAGAGTCAGAATCATTGGCGACCTTTAAGCGGCAATTGGATAGGTACATGGATGGGTGCTTAAGCTAGGACAAATATTCGGCACAACATCGTGGCCTGAAGGGCCTGTACTGTGCTGTATTGTTCTATGTTCTATGTTCTACGTTCTAACACAGGTCACTGCACAACACCGCTGGTCACAAATCTCCAGTCAGAAAAACACACTTCCATCACACTCATCAATCTTCTTTGTCACTTCCTCAAAAAAACTCACTGAGGTTTGTCAGGTGTCACCTCTCCTCTGCTTTGCCATTGAATAAGATTATAGCTAATCTGAGCACTCTCAAATTGACTTTCCGGCCTGAATTCCATGACTTTTGATTTCCTTCCTTGTTAAAAATCTGTCCATCTGAGCCTTGTATATCCTGAATGACCCAGCCTCAACAGCCCTCTGCAGCTTCAAATTCCACACAAGCACAGAGAATGCTGGAGACCTCAGCAGGTCTGGCAGCAGCTGAGGTGTGCGAAATGTTTCAAATCCAGTGTGACACTTGTTCAGATCTGCTTGTGTCTGTCCAGTGGGAGGGTGTAGAAACATGTTGATTTCTGTGATGGGTTAGACAGGCTTCAGAGTCCCTTTCTCACCACAGAGGCACAGCCCTGCAATGTAAAAGGGAATTCAAGAAGATAACATGGAGTGCTTGGTCAGCAGTGGGGAAGTTAATGCCTCAGCCTACTTGAAACCTAATTCATCAATCCTTTGAAATGATCTGGAAGAATCTGCATTTCACTGCCAATCACAAGGTTTCCTCCAAAAATAAAAAAATGCTCGAGAAACTGGAGCAGTGTCACTGGACCTAAATGTTGTCTCTTCATTCTCTCCACTCGCGCTACCAGATTGCGGATTCTCACCAGCAATTTCTGTTTTTGTAGCATCCTTGGCAGTGAAAATTGAAGTTTGTAACACACCTAGTGTTCAACAAACAAAGAATTTCAAATGTTGGAAACCTGAAACAAAATAGAGATTGATTGAAAGAGCAGTAACATTCTGGGCAATAGTTACATACCTGAGCAAAACAAGACCAGTTTCTCAATGTTATTACATCATGTTGTTGTTCAGAAAGCATGTGGTGTTTTGGCTTTCATTAACAGGGGGATTGAGTTTAAGAGCCATGAGATCTTGTTGCAGCTGTTTAAAATTTTGGTCAGACCACACTTGGAATACTGTGTCCAGTTTTGGTTGCTCAATTATAGGAAAGATGTGGATGCATTGGAGAGGGTTCAGAGGAGGTTTACCAGGATGCTGCCTGGAATGGAGGGCTTATTTTACGAAGAGAGGTTGACTGGGCTCGGACTTTTTTCATTGGAAAAAAGAAGGAAGAGAGTGGACCTAATTGAGGCGTACAAGATAATGAGAGGCATAGGTAGAGTTGATAGCCAGACATTTTTTCCCAGGGCAGAAATTGTTAAAACGAGGGGTCATAGTTTTGAGCTGTTTGGTGGAAAGTATAGAGGCGATGTCAGAGGCGGGTTCTTTATGCAGAGAGTTGTGAGAGCATGGAATGCGTTGCCAGCAGCAGTTGTGGAGGCAGGATCATTGGGGATATTTAAGAGACTGCTGGACATGCATATGGTCACAGAAATTTGAGGGTTCATACATGAGGATCAGTGGTCGGCACAACATCGTGGGATGAAGGGCCTGTTCTGTGCTGTACTGTTCTATGTTCTATGTATGGGGTATACATTATTGACACATGGTGGAAGTCTAAAGAAGATCAATCTGACATTTTTATTTTGATTCAGCCCAGTCCTCCCTGGAATGACCCCACTGACCCTGCAGTGAAATGATTTGTTCTCCCCCTGGAAAGATTCCCCTGAGCCCAGTCTGAGACCCACTGACTGATTCATCTCCAACACCGTCATGTAGCGCCACCTCCCGCCTGTGGAGCAACATTACAGGCAGGAAGGTCCCCGGGTTCCTGCAGCTCACAGCTCATTCTACCCAGTCAGTCCCTCTCTACAATTGAGCTTCTATTTGTTTCTTCTCTCCCCCTCCCTCTTTCCCCCAGACTGAGACCGACCCCCATCAGTTTACAGCTGGCAGGAGGCAGGGGGACGGGGTGAAATTATGGGATGGATCTGTCAGTGCCCTTTGATCCCGCAGATTGTCAGCGGGGCGGAGTTTTTCCCGTCGTCATTCCCTCCCGGATGGAAGATGGGAAAGATCCTCTCAGTGAAAGTGTGGGTGAAAGTGTGGAGATGGGACATGGTGTCCGCATTGTAAAATGACACCTGTCCACCCTCATAGTCCAGGAAAACCCCGATCTTCCGGGGATTCACACTCGGGAAGAGGGGGGTCGGTGAGGGGGAGGTGGCGGCTAAATAACCATCTCCGGGTAACAGCCCCACAATCCAGAATCCAGTCTCCGGGCTCGGGCTGATCCCCCCTTTCCTCTCCACAGACTCTCGGGCCAATCCCAGACCCCACTCCATCTTCTCTCCCACCTCCACCTCCCAGTAATGTCTCCCTGATGTGAATCCCTCTGATCCCAGGACGAAAGACCAGGGATCAAATCTCTCCGGGGAGTCAGGCAGCGGCTGCTCTGTGTCTCCGAGTCTCACACTGGTCCGGTCCTCAGACAGGATGAGCCAGGGATTAGCTGTGTTCGGATCCAGAGTCAGAGAGGCTGGAGCTGGGGGAGAGATCAAATAACACCATCAGGGAAAGTGAGCAGGTAGTGAGGGGCGCAGGGAGTGAGGGGCTGAGCGAAAGAGGGGGGTGGGAGTGAAGGGGAGACAGGGCGAGTCTGGAAAAGGGGAGTTGATGGAGGGGAGGGACAGGGAAAGAGGAGTGAGTGAGGGAGAGTGCAGTGAGTGATGAGAGTGGAGGAATGAGGAGGAAGGATGGGTGAGGCAGAGGGCTGGGGAGGGAGGAGTGAGGGAGGGGAGGTGAGAAGGCTCATTTGGAGGAGAGTGGGTGGGGAAATGAAGTGCACAGGAAGAACAGAATCCTAAAACTAACCCTATCACAGGATGGAGGGCAAGGTTAAAAAGAGGGGGAGAGTGAGTAGATGTGGGATAGAGGGTGGAAAGTGAGGAGATGTGGGAGTGAGAGGAGAGGAGAGTGAAGAGGTGGTATAAGAGAGAGAAGTGTAGAGAATGGGGGGGAGCCTCAGAGGGGGAATGAGCAATGCGAGGGTTGAGTGCCCAGGTGAGAGCAGTGGGAAGGGGTATCCCTCGGGATAGGATCATCTGGGGAGCCAGGAGGAGTGGGGAGAAATGAGGAAAGTGTGATGGTAGTGGCAAGGGGAAGTGTGGTGGAGAGGATAAACTAAAACAGAAGGTGAGGGGAAAGCAAGGTGCAGAGAATGTGGCATAAATCGAGGGAGATGAAGCACTCAGGGGTGGGGAAGAAGAGTGAGGGGAGAGCAACAGGGTATTGGACAGCATAGTGGAGTGTCAGATGGTGGGGGCCAGGAGGGGGAGGGGAGAGTGATGAGCAGAGTGAGGGGCACAGGAGAGGTGGGGGAGATTGAAGGGGTTAGTCAGAGTGAACGGTATGGACAGAGTTGGGGAAGGCAGCGTGAGGGAGAGAACAGAATGAGAGAGAGAGGGATGGGTCATGGACTGGAGGGGAGATGGCTGGGTCCAGGAAGAGACACATTAAGAGGGAAGGATGAGTAGGAGAGTGTAGGTGACAAAATGGGGAAGGGAAAGTGAGAGAAAGGGATGAATGAGAGGAGGGGAGAATGCTGGGAAAGTGAGCTTGAGGAGTGGGATAACAAGAGGAAGGGAGCACGTGGAGGAATGGAAAAGAAGATTGGGGCAGGTGGGGATAGAAGTGGAAGGTGGGTGAATGCAAGGGAAAGAGGAGAGCGAAGTGATGTGAATGGGTGGGAAAGGGGACAGTGAGGGGAGGTAGAAGAGATGGGCAGCAAGGCAGTGGGGAGACTAAGGGAGGGTAGAGTGGGGTTGCATTTGTAGGGGAAGGTTTATGGAAAGGGAAAGGGAGCATCAAGGAGAGTGGGAGAAAATGAGGGAAGGTTTTTAATCTCAGGAGAGGGAATGAAAGAGTGAACACATGGAGTAAGTGATGGAGGAGGGAATGATTGGAAGCTGAATAAGGATATGGGAGAGGGTATGGAGGTTTTTTGAGGGGATGTGACTGTTTGGGATGGGGTAGGAGAGAGTGAGTGACAGTATAGAATGGGAAGGTGACAACAGGAAGTCTGCAAAATAAGTGGACATTAGAGGTTTGGAGATCGGGAGAGTGAGTGGGATGGTTGAGGGATGGAAATGCAGTGAGTGAGGGGAAGAGAGAAAGGGTGTTGAGAGTGAGGAGGAAGGGATGGCTGAGCTGGAGGGGAGAAATACAGGTTCACTGTCCCCTTTAGCTCAAAGGGGAAAGTGAGTCTTCACAAGGAAGATGGTCGAGTATAAGCAAGGACTGCAGATGCTGGAAACCAGAGTCTAGATTAGGGTGGTGCTAGAAAAGCACAGCAGATCTAGCAGCATCCGAGGAGCAGGAAAATCGATGTTTTGGGCAAAAACCCTTCATCAGGAATAGAGGCAGGGTGCCTGCAGAGTGAAGAGATAAATGAGAGGGGGAATGGAGGTGGGAAGAAATTAGCATAGTGAATGGGGGTGGGGTTGGAGGTGATAGGTCAGAGAGGAGGGTGGGGGAAGGTAGAAAAGAGTACAATGGGTGAATGGGGGTGGGGATGAAGGTGATATGTCAGAGAGGAGGGTGGAGTGGATAGGTGGAAAGGAAGATAGGCAGGTAGGACAGGTCATGGGGACGGTGCTAAGCTGGAAGGTTGGAGCTGGGGTGAGGTGGGAGATGGGGAAATGAGGAAACTGGTTAAATCCACATTGATGCCCTGGGGTTAGAGTGTTCTGATGCAGAAGATGAGGCATTCTTCCTCCAGGCGTCAGGTGGTGAGGGAGCAGCAGTGGAGGAGACCCAGGACCTGCATGTCCTCAGCAGAGTGGGAGGGAGAGTTGAAATATTGGGTCACAGGGAGGTGGGGTTGATTGGTGCTAGTGTCCTGGAGATGTTCCCTGAAGTGCTCTGCTAGGAGGCATCCAGTCTCCCCAGTGTGGAGGATACCACATCGGGAGCAACGGATACAATAAATGATATTGGTGGATATGCAGGTAGACCTTTGATGGATGTGGAAGGTTCCTTTGGGGCCTTGGATGGAGTTGAGGGCACAGGTTTTGCAATTCCTGCAGTGGCAGGTGAGGGTGCCAGGAAGGGAGGGTGGGTTGTTTGGGGCGTGGACCTGACCAGGTAGTCACAGAGGGAACGGTCTTTGTGGAAAGCAGAAATGGGTGGGGAGGGAAATAAAACCCTGGTGGTGGGGTCCGTTTGGAGGTGGCGGAAATGTCGTCGGATGATGGGGTTTATGCAAAGGTTAATAGGGTGGAAGATGAGCACCAGGGGGTTCTGTCCTTGTTACAGTTGGAGGGGTGGGTTTTTTTGTGGGCTGAGGGGCGGGATGTTGATGAGATGCGTTGGAGGGCATCTTTAACCACATGGGAAGGGTAATTGTGGTCTCTAAAGAAGGGAGGCCATCTGATGTGTTCTGTGGTGGAACTGGTCCTCCTGGGAGCAGATAAGGCAGAGGCGGATAAATTGGGAATATGGGATAGCATTTTTGCAGGAGGTAGAGTGGGAAGACATGTAATCCAGGTAGCTGTGATCATCGATGGGTTTGTAACAAATGTCGGTGTCAAGTCAGTTGTCATTAATGGAAATGGAGAGGTCCAGGAAGGGAAGGCAGGTGTCAGAGATGGTCCAGGTGAATTTAAAGTCGGGGTGGAATGTGTTGGTGAAGTTGATGAGTTGCTCAACCTCCTCACGGGAGCGCGAGGTGGCGCCAATGCAGTCATCAATGTAGTGGAGGAAGAGGTGGAGAGTGGTGCCGGTGAAACTACAGAAGATGGACTGTTCTACGTAGCCAACAAAGAGACAGGCATAGCTTGGGCCCATACGGGTACCCTTGGCTACCCTTTGGTCTGGAGGAAGTGGGAGGATTTGGAGGAGGCTCAGGACCAGTTCAACCAAATGAATGAGAGTGTCAGTGGAAGGGTACTGTTGGGGGACGTCGGGAGAGGAAGAACCAGAGGGCTTGGAGGCCCTGGTCATGGCGGATGGAGGTGTAGAGGGATTGGATATCCATGGTGAAGATGAGGCATTGGGGGCCGGGCAACGGAAGTCTTGGAGGAGGTGAAGGGTGTGGGTGGTGTCTCGAATGTATTTGGGGCGTTCCTGGACTGGGTGGGGGGGCATAGGACAATGTCGAGGTATGTAGAGATGCATTTGTTGGGGCAGGAGAATACTGAGGCAATGGGTCGGGCAGGGTGACCAGGCTTGTGGATCTTGTGAAGGAGATAGAACCGGGCAGTGCGGGGTTCCCAGACTATGAGGTTGGAAGCTGTGTATGGGAGATGTCCTGAGGTGATGAGGTTCAGTACGGTCTGGGAGATGTGGTTTGGTGATGGGGGGTGGGGTCATGGTCGAGGGGGCGGTAGGAGGAGGTGTCTTCAGGTTGGCATCTGGCTTCAGTGGTGCAAAGGTCAGTGCGCCAGACTACCACTGCACCCCTTTATCTGCTGTTTGATGGTGAGGTCGGGATTGGAGCAGAGGGAGTGGAGGGCTGCGCATTGTGAGGGTGAGAGGTTGTGGGGGGGGGCATTGATAGGTTGAGGCGGTTAATGTCTCGGCGGCAATTGGAAATGAAGAGGTCGAGGGCAGATCATAGGCCAGCGCGGGGTGTCCAGGTGGATGGAGTGTGCTGGAGGCGGGCGAAGGGGCCCTCGGAAGGTGGGCAGGAATCCTGATTGTGAAAGTAAGCTCGGAGGTGGAGTCGGCGGAAGAATTGTTCAATGTCACAGCGTGTATTAAATTCACTGATGCGTGGATGGAAGGGGATAAAGGTGAGACCTTTGCTGAGGACTGATCGTTTATCCTCAGATGAGGTAGAGATCGGGGGAATGGTGAAAACCCGGCCGGGGTGGGAGCTAGGACCTGGTGAAGGTGTGGAGCTGGGAGTGGGGGCAGAGCCTGTAACTGGAGTGGGGTGTAGTGTTAGGGGGAATGGGGGTGGAGTCATGAGCAGGGGTGGTGTTCCCCTCAGGGTCCTGGTGGGCAGGGATGGTAACAGTGGGATCTGTGGGGGGCATGTCAGCAGAATGCAGGTGAGTGGCATTGGTGTGGACAGAAGTGGTGGTGAACATGGCAGTGGGGCTGTGGAAGTCACTCAGCGTGTGACATCAGCGATGATGTGAGGGGCAGAAGTGATGTCATGTGTTGTGCATGAGGAATTGCGAGGGGCAGAAGTGGCTGTGGGAGTGGCCATGCCATTGGCTTGAAATGTTCCGAGGCAGAAGATGACGCATTCTTCCTCTAGCCATCGGGTGGTGAGGGAGTGGCAGTGGAGGAGGACCAGGACTTGCATGTCCTCGGCAGAGTGGGAGGGGGTGTTGAAATGTTGGGCCACAGGGTGGGGTTGATTGGTGCAGGTGTCCCAGAAATGTTCCCGAAAGTGCTCTTTTATGAAGTGTCCACACTCCCCAATGTAGAGGAGACTGCATTGGGAGCAACAGTTACAATGAATAATATTGGTGGATGTGCAGGTAAAACTTTGATGGATGTTGCATTTTGTTTGGACAAACCAGGCCAGAGTAGTTGATGGTGTGGGCCTGGGGGGCTGTTACTGAATGGGAGGCCTGGGGGTGCAGGTACATGGTTCTTTGGAGTGGAGTTGCAGGGAGACACGGTGGTGAAGAGAGAGTATGGCACGCTTGCCTTCATTGGTCGGTGCGTTGAGTATTGGAGTTGCGATGTCATGTTGTGGCTGTGCGGCACACTGGAGTGTGATTCTGGTCACCCTACCATGGGGTAAGTATGTTGTGAGGCCTGAGAGTGTGGAAGGCATTTGCAGCACTGTTGCTGGGACTGGAGGGTTTGAGTTCTAAGGAGTGGCTGAATAGGCTGGGGCTTTTTTTCCCTGTAGCATTGCAAGCTGAGGGGTGACCTTTTAGAGATTTATAAAACCGTGAAGGGCATGGAATGGGTGAATAGCTCATGTATTTTTCCCAGGGTAGGTGACTCCAGAACTGGAGGGCTCAGATTTAAGGTGAGTTGGGAAAGATTCCAGAAGAACCTGAGAAACAACTTGTTCATGCAGAGGTTGGTGCATGTATGGAATGGTCTGCCAGGGGAAGTGGTGGAGGTAGGTCTCATTACAACATTTGAAATGCATCAGGATGGCAATATGAATAGGAAGGGTTTTGCAGGATTTGGACCAAATGCTGGCAAATGGGACTAGGGTCTGTTTGGGATATCTCTTCTGTGTACACTCATTCGATGGAAGAGCCTGTTTCTCTCCTGTGTGACTCTATCACTCCATCTGAATAACTTCCAAAATGTTGCAAAGATTTCTGTCTCCTTTCAGGCAGTGAAGTCCTGATGCCAACTGCGATCTTGGGTAAAAATATTATCCTTAATTCCCCTTGAAAACCCCTGCTCCTTCTCTTAAATCTATGCACCTGTTATTGTCCAATCCATTCCTCATAACTTTCTACACCATCATCAGGTTCTCCCCTCAGCCTTCTCTGCTTCAATGAAAACATCTCCAGCCAATCAAGTCTGTCTTCAGAGGTGAAACGCTCCAGCCCAGGCAACATCTTGGTGAATCTCAGCTGTTCCAGACCTGCCCTGTCTCCTGTTGGATCTTCGACACACTCCTCAAAAAGATTAAGTGGAGACATTTTAAGAATTTTGTCCTGTCTAAGCCCTTCACAATCTGCCTGTCCCAGTTCATCCTGGGGAGGCTGAATTCCTCTGATGTAACAACCCTTTTGTTTTTTCACTTGTCTGAGATTTGTCTGCCTGTCAGCACTTAATCTCTGACTGGTGTGGGTCAATAG